>NC_044049.1:11561877-11935627 GCF_902167405.1 Gadus morhua | reverse complement strand
AAGGCAAATGTTTGTTGAGATGCTACATGACCTGCGGGGCAGGAATCCCAGATAATTTACACGTTTTTTTGCATTATTTGATAGTGTGTTACTTAAACCATATTACCATTATATATTTTTATTTTATTTATAATTTCTTATTTTAACGGGTTATCAAGATTTATAATCATCCATATCTGTTTTAATACTTACATATTTAAAAAAAAACATTCATAGAATTTCTAATGTAATTTTAGAATAAAGATTAACATTTTCTGTTATTGTGCGTATGCAGTAAGTCTAGTATGGTTCATGATATTTGTAGGCCTAACTTTTTTGTTTTTTAATAACGTGAGGCTTTCTGTCCTTTTATAACATTTCATT
The DNA here is from genome assembly GCF_902167405.1 of Gadus morhua. Taxonomy (NCBI): domain Eukaryota; kingdom Metazoa; phylum Chordata; class Actinopteri; order Gadiformes; family Gadidae; genus Gadus; species Gadus morhua. The sequence goes on along the minus strand of NC_044049.1, from coordinate 11,935,264 downwards.
TTCAGGTCTATATTTGGATTATTTTAAGAAATGTTATCTGTCTAATAATAAGGTGTTATATGTGTTCTGTCTTGTGATAAAATGATATATGTCTGGCTGATGCTTTGTTTCCAGGTACAGCTATGATGATTAATAAGCCAATTCTGTTGATTAAAATGCAAATGAAGAACAAAAATAATACATGTTTCACAATGATCATTCAACACAAATTAGGGGAAAGAACCAGGTAAACATCGTCAGAAAAAATTGCTGTATGAGTTGTATTTCTCCCTGTTTGTATATTTCAAACAAGTCTTTCAGTAAGTTAGTAATGAGGCCTAACTGATCAATGAACAATAAAGTAAATAAATTGTTCCAGACGGCTTGGCATTCATCTCTCCCTCTATTTATCAGCTGATTTTCATGAGTAAAATAATCTATTTCGAATGATGTGTTTGGTTCAGAGCTCCCCTTCTGGAGGATTCAAGTAATAACACCTCACGGGTGAAGGGTTTTTGTTCATCCTTGACAACAGTTTGTAACGCTGTGGCGCCTGGCACAGTAATACACAGCTGAGTCTCCAGGCTGCATGTTTTGTCCTTGTAAAGTAGCTGTGTTGCTGGCCTCGTCAACAGAAATACTGAATTTGCTACCTAGGGAGTCTTTCAGATTTCCTTCATCGCCTATCCATTCCAGTCCCTTTCCATCAGGTTGTCTGATCCAAGCTGTCGCGTAGCTACTAACAGAATAAGAGACCTGACAGCGGATGGTCAGAGGTTGACCAGGTCGGACAGTCAGAGACCCTGGCTGAGTAAGCTGTTCACAGTTCACACCTGTAGAGACGACAAGCTTTTGGTCATGAATGAGCTACTTAAAAAATGAATAAATATGTTTTCTCATGAAGCCTCACCAGAGCCAGCAGCCAGGAGCAGCAGCAGTACAGCTACAGAGAACATGGTTTGTGTTGAAGCTGAACTGGAGGAAGATGTCCTGTTTTGCACTTGACAACTTATAAGGGTGAGCAAGAGGAGAAAGACCCACAGTCCTATTTGCATAATTAAATGAGATGGCAGATGGTGGTTGAGATGCTACATGACATGGGGGACAGGAATCACAGATCACAGATAATTTACACATATTTTATAGCGTGGACATTTACATACACACTATTATTATAACCATTCCTTTTTCGGCAAATTAAGATTCATTGTTATGAAAACCATTATTGATATTTTCTTTTATTTAAAAAAGCATTATAATTTCAAATATAATGTGCGAGTAAAGTCTTTTTTAAGATCTTAACATTGTGTTATTGTTGTATGCTGTCTGTCTTGTATGTAACATGTTATATATAGGCCTAGTTTTTAGTTTTTACATTTTATAGGCAGGTTTACGTTTGGAATTTTGAAAAGCGTGTTATTTATGTAAAAGTACCATGTTACATGTATTCTATTTTGCTTTCGATGAAAGCGTCTGCTAAATGCCCTAAATGTAAATTTCTTGTAATAACATTGCCGTTGCTTTTCCAGCAGCAACTCAGATCTTTATACGGCGGTTTCTAAAAGTTAGATTAATGAATTAATGAAAATGTATTAATTCTAATAAAAAAGGTTCTGATAGCAAACCAGTACATAATCTCCAGAATACAAATGGCTGTAGGATTGATCAATACATATATTTGCCCTGTTTATGTTTTGAACTAATAACGTAATTGTTTGTTCTTCAGAGTTTGACTTTCTGTATTTATTAGCTTATGAGCTTCTTAAACATGAATCAATATGTTTCTTATGGGTTGGATGTTTTTTCATGACGCCTCACCAGAGCCAGCAGCCAGGACCAGCAGCAGTTAAGTTACAGAGAACATAGTTTGCGTTGAAGCTGAACTGGAGGAAGATGTCCTGTTCTACAATTGACAACTTATAAGGCTTAGCGAGAGGAGAAAGACCCACAGTCCTATTTGCATAATTCAATGAGAAGGCAAATGTTTGTTGAGATGCTACATGACCTGCGGGGCAGGAATCCCAGATAATTTACACGTTTTTTTGCATTATTTGATAGTGTGTTACTTAAACCATATTACCATTATATATTTTTATTTTATTTATAATTTCTTATTTTAACGGGTTATCAAGATTTATAATCATCCATATCTGTTTTAATACTTACATATTTAAAAAAAAACATTCATAGAATTTCTAATGTAATTTTAGAATAAAGATTAACATTTTCTGTTATTGTGCGTATGCAGTAAGTCTAGTATGGTTCATGATATTTGTAGGCCTAACTTTTTTGTTTTTTAATAACGTGAGGCTTTCTGTCCTTTTATAACATTTCATTTTCAGGTCTATATTTGGATTATTTTAAGAAATGTTATCTGTCTAATAATAAGGTGTTATATGTGTTCTGTCTTGTGATAAAATGATATATGTCTGGCTGATGCTTTGTTTCCAGGTACAGCTATGATGATTAATAAGCCAATTCTGTTGATTAAAATGCAAATGAAGAACAAAAATAATACATGTTTCACAATGATCATTCAACACAAATTAGGGGAAAGAACCAGGTAAACATCGTCAGAAAAAATTGCTGTATGAGTTGTATTTCTCCCTGTTTGTATATTTCAAACAAGTCTTTCAGTAAGTTAGTAATGAGGCCTAACTGATCAATGAACAATAAAGTAAATAAATTGTTCCAGACGGCTTGGCATTCATCTCTCCCTCTATTTATCAGCTGATTTTCATGAGTAAAATAATCTATTTCGAATGATGTGTTTGGTTCAGAGCTCCCCTTCTGGAGGATTCAAGTAATAACACCTCACGGGTGAAGGGTTTTTGTTCATCCTTGACAACAGTTTGTAACGCTGTGGCGCCTGGCACAGTAATACACAGCTGAGTCTCCAGGCTGCATGTTTTGTCCTTGTAAAGTAGCTGTGTTGCTGGCCTCGTCAACAGAAATACTGAATTTGCTACCTAGGGAGTCTTTCAGATTTCCTTCATCGCCTATCCATTCCAGTCCCTTTCCATCAGGTTGTCTGATCCAAGCTGTCGCGTAGCTACTAACAGAATAAGAGACCTGACAGCGGATGGTCAGAGGTTGACCAGGTCGGACAGTCAGAGACCCTGGCTGAGTAAGCTGTTCACAGTTCACACCTGTAGAGACGACAAGCTTTTGGTCATGAATGAGCTACTTAAAAAATGAATAAATATGTTTTCTCATGAAGCCTCACCAGAGCCAGCAGCCAGGAGCAGCAGCAGTACAGCTACAGAGAACATGGTTTGTGTTGAAGCTGAACTGGAGGAAGATGTCCTGTTTTGCACTTGACAACTTATAAGGGTGAGCAAGAGGAGAAAGACCCACAGTCCTATTTGCATAATTAAATGAGATGGCAGATGGTGGTTGAGATGCTACGTGACATGGGGGACAGGAATCACAGATCACAGATAATTTACACATATTTTATAGCGTGGACATTTACATACACACTATTATTATAACCATTCCTTTTTCGGCAAATTAAGATTCATTGTTATGAAAACCATTATTGATATTTTCTTTTATTTAAAAAAGCATTATAATTTCAAATATAATGTGCGAGTAAAGTCTTTTTTAAGATCTTAACATTGTGTTATTGTTGTATGCTGTCTGTCTTGTATGTAACATGTTATATATAGGCCTAGTTTTTAGTTTTTACATTTTATAGGCAGGTTTACGTTTGGAATTTTGAAAAGCGTGTTATTTATGTAAAAGTACCATGTTACATGTATTCTATTTTGCAATACAATATGAGGCTGCTGCAATGTTTCCAGGTTCAGCTTTGAAAATAAAAGCCAATAAATATTCAAATTTAAACATCTGATATGTCTGGCTAGTGCTATTTTTTGCCTGGTCTCTGCCAGACAATCTATACACGTTAACCGTCATTTTGAGAACAGAAATGTATTTTACCATTATAATATAAAAATTCAGTAAGTAAGTTCTTAACTTTTTGACCAAATGATCAAGTGACGTTAATTATTGTATAGCTTCTCAACGTTGCCAAACCATATTTTGATTTAGTCAAAACGGCCCTTCCATTGTCAGATTTCACAACGAAGCAATGATAATCCAAATTATGTTAATATTCTCGTGCTGAGTGCATTGGCATCAGTTTAGTTTGAAATGTGCTGGGGACAGAGACGCATTTGGAAGTGCATTTTCAGAAGTGCTGGGTACAATGAGGATGCCCTCTGTTTTCTCTCTTTAGTGCTGAAAGGTTCTGAAAGACGGCATACCCATGTAGCTAATTACTAAGGAATAAAATGTATATGTAACCCAGGCCGTGCGAGCTCACGCCACTCCACAGCCGGACTCTGCGTTGTGTTTGGTGTAGGTGTTGGGGGGGGTGCGGAAGGAGGGACACACGGATGGTTTTCTTGATTTATGGCTCGGACCACGCCGCCGTTTATTTCTCTCATTCACAGCTCAAACGTTCAACCTTACGGCAGAGAAACAAACAACTGACATAAGTATAAAAAAGAAAAGAAAGAAGAGAAGGATTCACCTACGGCTAGCATTCTACCACAAAACATACGGATAAAACATAAGTACTTTACATTTACACAGAGCACCGTTTATGCAGCTTACCTTACGGCAGAGAAACAAACAACTGACAAAAATGGCGCTTGCGCGGGCGAATCCCTGCAACAAAACGGTGGCCTGTAAGGCCAAAAGGCCACAATCGCTAAACCGCTGAGGACCAACAACAACACAACAGCGCCATCCATGGTCGCGAAAAGGCAACTACCCTACATCCACCCCTTCTTTAATTGATGGCGTCTCAGTCATCATAACAAAATAAGCAAAATAAGGACCACCTATTAAACATAAACAAAGAGAACTGCCAAAATAAACATGTGAAGAATGAATAAGTGTGGTGTGCAGTGTTTTATGATGAAAATGTGTGCATGTACCCCCCCATTAAGGTGGGTGCTTTTGCTGTGTTAAGCTACATGTGTCCTGCTGCTCTTCTTGCTTTGGCTCTCTGCCACAACTTCCATCCTCTCTCTATCTTCTGCCAATCCTCCTCTGACTCCACGACTCGTAGCTCACAGGACAGCTTTTTGGGGGGACGTCGATTTCTCGGCGCGTTCCTCCTCGGAACATTGGGCCTGGGAGGCAGGCTGGTGCCCCTGGCTGTTAAATGTCCCTCCTCTCCTTCACTCACTCGTCCCGTCTCTGTATCCACTTCCTCCAGTTCTGTGTGTTCACACTGTCCATTTATTGTCCCAGGTACACACTTCTCCACATTGTCCTCCGGGTTATCCACTTCCAAGTCCTCCACTCTGTCTGACTCCTCTCCGGCTTGCTCTCCCATGTCCTCTGTATTCTCCATCTCCATGTTCTCTGTATCCTCCATGTTCTCCTCTGTGTCCGGTTCTACCTCTCCTCTTGTCATCCCACCAGCCCGATCGACTGGAAGAAACATACACTGTGTGAGGAGATTGCGATGGACCACTCTCTCTGTGTTGCCATTTTCTGAGCGCACCACATACACAGGAATGCTGGGCTGCTTCTTCACCACAATGTATGGCCGGGGCTCCCACTTGTCTCCCAGTTTCTGCCGCCCCTCCACATGACACACTTTAACCAGAACTCTGTCACCTGGGTTGAAGACTTGACTCTTTGCTCTCTGGTCGTAATATTTTTTCTGTTGTCCCTTGGCTTGGTGAGAGGTCTGATTGGCCTGGGCATAAGCTTGTGACAGACAGTCATGCAGAGTCTGGACATACTCACTATACTCACATGGCTCATTAGTGGTCTGCAGCCCGAAGATCAGGTCGACAGGGAGCCGGGGATGCCTGCCAAACATCAGGTAATACGGCGTGTAACCAGTACAGTCATGGCGTGTGCAGTTGTAGGCGTGTGTCATTGCATCCACATATTCATGCCACCGCGGCTTCAGGTGAGGCTCCAGTGTCCCAAGCATGTTCATGAGGGTGCGGTTAAACCTTTCAGTGGTTCCGTTGCCCTGGGGGTGATAGGGGGTTGTGTGGGTCTTGGTGATGCCAGTACACTTACACAGCTCCTTCACAACAGCACTTTCAAAATTGCGCCCCTGGTCTGCATGCAATTTCGCAGGGAAACCAAACCGACAGAAGAAGTTTTTCCACAGCACTCTGGCAACAGTGTTGGCCTTCTGGTCTTTAGTGGGGTACGCCTGTGCGTAGCGTGAGAAGTGGTCAGTGACGATGAGAACATTTTCCATGCCGCCCTTTGACCTCTCCAGAGTCAGAAAGTCCACACATACGAGCTCCATGGGGGCACTGCTATGAATGCTGACCAGGGGAGCCTTTACTCCTGCAGTTGGGGTCTTTCTCAGGCAGCACCTCTCACACTGCTCACACCAAGCCTTTATCTCCTGGAACATGCGTGGCCAATGAAATCTCTCTCTTATCATCTGCACAGTCCTCTCCAAACCTAAGTGCCCTGAGTCATTGTGAAGAGCCGTCTTGACTGATTCACGCAGCTTCTCTGGCAGTACTAGCTGCTCCACTGCTCCCCTTTGGCTGTCTCGGATGCGGCGGTACATGATACCATCTCTGATCACTTACCTCCTCCACTCCTTTAAGAGAAGGCACACCTGCCCACCACCACTGATCCTCTCGCTGCGGCTCGGCTTCTGGTCGAGACTCTTGTAGTGCAGGACAGGGCCGATGACAGGATCTTCTTTCTGCCCTGCGCGGATCTCCTGTTTCGTCATGGCAGGCAGTGACTCCACTCCTATGTCTCTGTAGGGCTCATTAAGTGTGGGGGGTTCAGACTGGGGTTTCTCTGAGGCAGACGTGCTCCTGGCTGTGGGGTTTACTGGGTCCTGTGTGGGCTGTCCCACACCATGCCTGGGCTCACTGGACCTCACCTGCTGGGGGCACGTTTGCAGGACCTCGGTGACCTCCTGGTTGGACATACGGGAGAGGGCATCCGCGTTAGCGTTGCTCTGGCCCCTCCTATACTGGACATCGAAGTCAAAGGCAGCCAGCCGAGACACCCACCGCTGGCCCGTAGCATCTTGCTTTGCAGAGGACATGACATATTTAAGAGGGTTATTGTCTGTCTGGACTGAGAATCTACGCCCATAGAGGTGGTCATAGAATTTGTCTGTCACCGCCCATTTTAAAGCGAGGAACTCGAGTTTGTGTGCAGGATACCTCGTCTCAGCTGGACTCAAACCCCTGCTGGCGAATGCTATGACCCTCTCTGCTCCACTCTGAACTTGCACCAAGACGGCGCCGAGCCCCTCCCCTGAGGCGTCCGTCTGAAGGACAAAAGGCAGGCTGTAATCAGGATAGCCCAGGACTGGAGCGGTCGTCAGCCTTTCTTTCAGGGTCTGGAAAGCCTCTTCACAATCACAAGTCCACAAGAAGGGTGGGTCAGGTGCCAGACTTTTCTTCCCGCCTCTTTTCTTCTTCCTTGGGTCACCAGTAGTGAGGCGGTACAAGGGAGCAGCTAGTGCGGAGTATCCACTCACATACCGGCGGTAATAACCAGCGAACCCCAGGAATTGCAGCACTTCCTTCCGGTTTGTGGGTCTCACCCAGTCCTTAACCCTGTTGATCTTCTCTGGGTCTGTCCGGACTCCCTCAGCAGACACCAAGTGACCCAGATACTGCACTTCCTGCCTCATCAGCTGGCATTTGGAGGGTTTTAACTTCAAGCCATGCTCCTGGAGTCGATCAAACACCAGCTGCAGCCTCTCCAGATGCTCATCAAAAGTTTTGGAGAATATGATGAGGTCATCAAGGTAAATCAACAGGTGAGTGAAGTTCAGATCTCCGAAGCAGCAGGTCATGAGTCTCTGGAAGGTGGAGGGGGCGTTCTGCAGTCCAAAGGGCATCCTGTTGGCCTCAAACAGCCCCATCGGTGTGCTGAATGCTGTCTTGTGTTTGTCATGCTCCGCCACCTCCACCTGCCAGTAACCCGACGTGAGTTCCAGTGTAGAGAAGAACTTTGCTTGCCCCAGAGCTTCCAGGGCCTCTTCTATTCTGGGCAGGGGGAAGGCGTCTCTTGTGCTGCAGGAGTTTAACTTTCTGTAGTCAATACACAACCTTAAAGAGCCGTCCTTCTTGGTCACAAGCACTACAGGTGAAGCATACGGACTCTTACTGGGCCTGATGACTCCTGTAGCCTCCATCTCAATCAACAACTTTCTCACATCTTGCCACTGTCCTGGGGGAATCTTGCGATAAGGGAGCCGAAAAGGCTTGGAATCAACTAGAGGGATGTCGTGCTGCACTGTCTTTGTGTGGCCATAATCCATGGGATGCTGGGAAAACACACTTACATTCCTCTCCACAAGATCTTTAAGGAGGGAGCGCTGGTGCTCATTCTCAACTGCTGCTTCACCCAAGTCCACTCCACAGCTCGCCACAACCTGATCCAGACTCATGCACGTCTCTTTGCTCTTGCTCTCGTGACATTGGCCCTGCTTTTTGTCTGAAAAGTCCACCACGCTGTTCACCAGGGAAACTTTGGCCAGATGTGTGTGAGGCTTGATGGTAATAGTCTGCTGGGACAGGTTCATTACCCTGACAGGGGCACATCCTCTCTTTACATCAGCGAGGACTTTGGCGACTAAGAGGTCTTGGGGGAGCTGCAGGGAGGAGTGACCTTCAATCATTGCAGTGTAAGTCCTTCTTTGTGGGCCAGCCTTTATCTTGCACATTAAATCCATCTCTTTTCCCCCAGGAATGTGTACCTTGCGGCCAGTGTACACAGCAGGGCCCACCACGTCATCCACATCATTATGTTCTATGCCCCCAATCTCCAGCAGAGAAGTGTACCACTCTGGATGGCTCTGCTTGACCTAGTGGAGAAACTGCTGGCCATAGGTTGCTCGGAGATGGGTTCTGGAGGCACGGAGGACATTAGTTCCCACAAGCAGAGGGACAGAGGAGCGATACTCAGAGTCAGTTACAACAAAAGCTGGCACATTCTTGAACTCTTTTCCCAACACAGTCAAGTTGATGCGCAGGACACCATGGTAAGTTACACTCTGACCGGCTGCACCTTCAATGGGAATTTTAGAGGGCTGGAGCTTTTGTGTCTGGAGGATGGGGTGGTTGCACCAGTATTGGTGTGTAATACTGGTTATCTGAGAGCCTCAATGAGCGCTCTGCACTTCATTCCATTGACTTCCACCTCCCCCTCATTCCTGGGGCCCACTAAAGGGGTATCCTCTTCTCCATCACCAGTCTTGCTCACCTGCAGTGGGGGGTCTTGCTGCTTGCCCATAGTCGCCCCGGTGACCATGGGCTCTAGCCGTTTAAAGGCAGAGTGGGGTGAGGTGTGGTCCCTTCTGCAGGGGTCATGGGCTGAGGTTGTTGGGCCCATATCTGATTGGGATCTGGGAAGACTGCTCTGCAAACCCGGGCTATATGTCCTTGCTTCCCACAACGGTAGCATGTGACAGCTGAAGTCTGGGTTGTGGGTCCGGGGGGCGGCCGGGCTCTTGGTGGGGGGACAGGGGCAGAGAAGGGAGCAGCCATTCTTGATTCAAGGTGCGTCAGCTTAGCCATCTGCTCCTCTTGACAAAGGGCTAATTTCTTGACGAGATCTGTTAGCTCTGACCACTCTGATGTATGTTTAGCTTTGTCTGTCTTCATATTTAAAGTACACTCTGATGCAACCTGGACCTGTGCATAGGTTTTCTTTGACTTGTTTAATGACTGGAACTTTTTTGTCTCTTTTGCCAGATTTCTGAGCTCATCTTGCAGCTCCCGGAAGCTCAGAAGCCGAGGTTTCATTGGAGCAATCCTCATGTACACCTCCTCCTCATTTAGTCCTCTTAGAAACTGTCGGGTGAGTTTACTGTCACGGTCAGGGAAAAGCTTGCCCCCTCTTTGGGTTTCTTCTACAGCTCGCAGTGTTGCCTCTAGTGCTATAGCATAAGAGCAGGCAGACTCACCTGGCCGCTGGCCACGTTCATAGAAGTCGGCCAGTGGGTCCAGGGAGCCCTGTGTGTCACCGTACTCTGCCCTCAGCTCTTCAAATGCCTTCTCAGGGGTTTGGTTATGGGGGGTAGATTCAGGATCAGCTTCCTGGCCTCACCACTCAGGTGACGTACCACAGTGGAGAAGCGGAGATGGGGCGGGAGCTCTATTGCCTCCAGGAGATATTGCATGTCACGAACCCAGTCCTCTATAAGCATCTTGCTGTCAGCGTTACCAGTGAAGACTTGGACATTCTTCACCTGATGAGTCTGCAGGAAACTGCCATAGGCTGCTGGTGGGGGGCTTGGGGTGGCTGTGGCTCTGACAGGGGCGTTTAGAGGTGCAAGCATGTGCTGGATGGAAGATGGAGGCAGGAGGGCGTGTTGGGGGACTGCATCTGGATACATGCTGACTTGAGGGACTGAGGCAGGGGGCTGTAGATATACTGGGGCTTGGGTGGGGGAGAAGATGTGTAGTTGAAAGCAGCATGGGCAACATTCAGAGAGGTGGGCGCAGCTGAAGTGGGGCCCCATGCACTGGTGGCAGATGAGTGCAGGGGAATCTGAGCATGGTGTGCAGCAGCTTGTGACATGTGCAACTGGGGGATTTGTCCATAGTCTGTGCCTTGGGAGGTCTGTTCAGCTGTAGAGGGGTTATTCATAGTGTTCATTGTGTGTGGTGTTGGGAAACTCAACATGGGGGCTTGGGGTGCAGGTAAGGGAACAGTATCGCTGGTGGGGACCTGGGGGCTTGGCTGATAAACTTGCGTTGGATAAGGGGAGACAGCTGGCTGGTTCATGGTGGGCTGCTGTATGACTTGTGTCTCTGGGAAGTTGGGATATGGGGGGCTTTGAGGTGGCAGGGTGACTGTGGGGGGCCTTTGCACACTGGTCTGGGGCAGGAGGACAGGGGGCATGGTAATGTGCACAGCCGGCTGGAACACTGGGGGAGTTGCACTTGGGGTTACAGGGGCTGGTAATGTGGACACTTGGGCTGGAGCTGCACGGGGATCAGTATAGGGGGACAGAATTGGGGGTGATGGGGTGAGCTGTGCGCCCAGTCCAAAGTCTGTGGGCAGCCGGACTGGAGTGTGGTACTGCAGCTGCTGAGTAGGGGACCTGAGGAACTGGGTGGTTAGCTTTGACCTCACAGATGGTTGTTGGCGACTGGTGGAAGCTCCTTCACTGGGGAAGTGAGTATGCGTTCTGCTTGGGGAGTCATAGCTGTGGGTTGTTGCAGGCACAGGGGTGGGTGGGCCTGATGTTGCTGCAGTGAGACCCTGCTTCAGTGGAGAGTCTGCATGGTCACTCATCATCTTCAATATTCTCTGTCTCAGATTTAAGCAGCAGAATAAAATGTATGTGTGTGTGCGAATTACTTGTTATGCTTGACTGTGAATGGGTGTAGCTGTGTTTGAATGTAATAAACAAAATAAAATGTGTGGCAGGCACAATTATCACTTAATAACCCAAAAGCTCACACAAAACATTAATTCAACTCAAAACGTGATTACACTACTCTATGTTCAGCACAGAGAATATGAATGAGAAAAAAAACAACAACACTTGCTTAATATCAATCACAAATTATCCTTATAGAAATGTTTCACACAGAATATTCATTTAGGTACTGTAGCTTTAAGACTTTTTTTTTTTTTCGTCTCTTTAGAATATCATGGAAATGTCTTACATAGGAAACACAACAAAATAAGATGCACTTCAACTTTCAAAGGATATGCTGGATAGGATGAAGATCCTGGCAATGCACCTTCACAGGAATAACTCAGTTCGTCACACACAGTTCAGTACGGCGGCGGCGTTGAGGGGCTGCGGCCAGCCTCGCTTCCTCTTCGGCCTCGGAGCGCCACAAATCCGGGTCACGGCACCAAAGATGTAACCCAGGCCGTGCGAGCTCACGCCACTCCACACCCGGACTCTGCGTTGTGTTTGGTGTAGGTGTTGGGGGGGGTGCGGAAGGAGGGACACACGGATGGTTTTCTTGATTTATGGCTCGGACCACGCCGCCGTTTATTTCTCTCATTCACAGCTCAAACGTTCAACCTTACGGCAGAGAAACAAACAACTGACATAAGTATAAAAAAGAAAAGAAAGAAGAGAAGGATTCACCTACGGCTAGCATTCTACCACAAAACATACGGATAAAACATAAGTACTTTACATTTAAACAGAGCACCGTTTATGCAGCTTACCTTACGGCAGAGAAACAAACAACTGACAAAAATGGCGCTTGCGCGGGCGAATCCCTGCAACAAAACGGTGGCCTGTAAGGCCAAAAGGCCACAATCGCTAAACCGCTGAGGACCAACAACAACACAACAGCGCCATCCATGGTCGCGAAAAGGCAACTACCCTACATCTACAAAATCGGTCTGGCACGTTTTATGAAGAAAATGTTTCCAAGAAGCATCGGACATATGACCCACTATGTTCTTCTGCTTGTATCCAATGTTGACAACGTGACATGACATGGCTAAGGTAACAACATAAACAAGAGGAGCTAGGAAAGGAAAATAACTGTGTTTAAATTCAGAAGGGCCAAACGTGTGGCTACACACAGCACTACAAAAGTCGTCAAGATTGAAAAAGGAAAAAATATTTGTTGCACAGCTGAACACTGTCTCGCATCATGAGTTGGCCATAGGCGTCGATTACGCCGGGGACGCGTCCCTACCAGATTGTGTCAAGATTCATTTTGTACCCACCACTTGTAAATAAAGAAGAAAAGAAATTCGAGTTGAATTATTATGGATTCTTACACGGGTCTTCTCAATGCCGTGGAACGCTCCGTTCACTTGCATGGGCTCTTCAGAACTTCCGGCGGTGAATTATATTTGATAATTCACCTTTGCTAAGTATAATTGACCGCTGTCATGGAAAACAAAGGACTTTTTGCCTATAATGACGTCTTTGGTACCACTCCTCAAGTAGTCTCGTAACTTTTCAACCCCAGCGTCTTCGGTTGCTAAGCAGTCAACGTCTTTGGCAGACTATTTCTCTGCTGATCAACACTACGAATGCTGGTAACAAATAAATTGTAAAGAAAGACACATGTTGCAATCTCTGCCTCCCACTGGCGGCTTGTTGGGAAAATATGTGTGTAGAGCGCATGTGTGTGACGTAGTAGAACAGGTTTGTTGTGGGTAGGGAAGAACGATTGACAGCGCGGGAATCAGTCTGAGTCTACGGTGCAATGTGATTGAAGTGTAATCCAATATCCAGCTGAAAGCTAGCAAGCAAGTGCCTTTGATGCTTTTAAATGTACCACTGTGAAGGAATAAAGCCTAGTTCATTGCTGCAACCAACCAACGCCTCACCGTTTGTGCTTCGGCTCTTTTAACCCGGACCACTAGACGCAAGTTACCTGCAACGAGCCAAGTCATTAGTATGCGACCAGGTCGCTTCCAACTACGGTTCGGAGCATGGAAGCTGTGAAGGTAACACTGGGGGCTCGTCCGGGATTAAACAAAGCAAGAAGAAAAGTGATAGGAAAAGAAAAAGTTGGACGGTCGGACGCAGAATGACGGCGCTCGGAGCTAAAGCTAAAGGTACCGCTAATGCTAATACTTGGAATAGGAGGCCTGTCGAGATGGAGTACTCAAACGTAAGCACCAACCCATTTTTAAATGGATGTAAGAGACACTGATATGGACCCAGTTAACCACATGGACGGCTGATATGCCGACGGCACTAACCCCTTCGTGGCTAGCATGGAGCTAATGTTAGCCGCGGACGGAGGGATGGTTCACGGCCTGACGCCGTCGCTCGACCCAGCTTTGCCGCCAACGCCACCGCCATCACGGTTGACTAACCCGTTCCTAACGCCCCTGGAATAAAAAGCAAATGGTGAGTCCAAGTACTTTAATAGGCAAACCTGTGACTGCTCCAAACATATGGTAGCCAACCCGGTTGCAGCTTTACCTTACGGGTCGGAAAATAGCTCTGGTCAAATGTTTGCCCCACATGCCGCTTACCAGCTATCTAACCCGTTCACCCCCGTGAATTGTACGGCGCAAAACCCTTCTGCCCGGCCCATGTACTGTTCCCCCAGTTCACATCAACACCTTTTCCACCCTCTATGCCCCAGCCCGTGGAACATTGTGGAGTAACAAGCTATGATGATAACTATGCCCCACCCCGCGACACCTACCAATACGGCGAGTCAGCTGTGAGAAGGGCCAAGTCGGCGCCACGGCCATCACACACAGCGGCAGATGTTGTGACAATGGACAATAGTGACATTATGGATACAGAGAGAGAATTCCAATATTGAAGCCAGGTCATTTTGATGGAACGGGCTCCTGGAAAGACTTTATTCACCGGTTGGAAATCTGTGCAAGGGCAAATCATTGGTCAGATGCAACAATGGCGGTGCAACTGAGATTCAGCCTGAATGTCGCGGCTGGAGCTATCGTCCATAAAAATCCCAGATCTGACCGCTGGAGCTACCGGCAGATTGTTACTGGAATAGTGACTGCCTACGGGCCGCGCTCTGAGCAGGCAGCAGCCATCGGCATTGAATTGAGACAGCGGGTTAGGGGGCAGAACGAAGCGCTGCACCTCTTAAGGGATGATATCTACGAGAAAGTGTCCATCGTGTATGCTGACCGTACAGAGCTGGAGCAGGACGCCATCAGTGTGAACTACTGGAGAAGCAGTCGCACACTCTGTCCAGAGCATATGACATCACGCACAGCTACGAGACCATCAGGAGCGCCGCCAGAACAGTCACAAAATTCATGCAGCCTGGCCAACGCAGCATTGTAAATCAGAGAGCCAGGGCCGCCACGGTACGTGAAAATAACAGCATGCCTGCTTGTTTGGAGCCAGTGGGGGTAGCTGTCTGGTCCGTCGCCTCACCAGAGAGGGCTCGGAGATTTAATCAGCAGTGGCGCCAGAAGAAAGATACAAATGTCAAAATGCCTATGGGGTATGTTCAGTGCCACAACTGCTCCGGTCTAGGGCATATGCAGAGAAATCGCCCTTCACCCCATCGACCCTGACAGCAAGCTCGGACAGTCAATAAGAACACCGCACCCGACATAGGTATAGTGGTGACCTGTACTGCAAGTCAGGGAGATGACATGTGTGTTAAAATATTGATATATGGACTGGAAATGTGTGCTCTGCTTGACTTTGGTGCTCGGAGGAATGTGTTGCCCCTCCATCTTTTCAACTCCATTCCCACAGAGTCAAGACCCCCAATAGAGTTGAGAAAACTCAAAATTGCAAGGCAACTTACTGCAATCAGTTTTTGAGTTTTGAGCCCATCAAAAGATAATTTTCTTCTTTAGACATACTTGAAAGTTAGTTATACCAACTAAGATTTTTATATTTTACAAAACTCAAAAAAATAAGTCAGGGGTGTTAACTTAATATTTCAAATTAAGGTTAATATTATTTAAAAAAAAAACATTTCAAAGAATGCAAAACAAGTTTTAAGTTCAATTTATTAGAAATAATAATTGGAAACTTAAATTTTACATTTCTGAATGCCAGACAGCAATAGAACAAGCAACATGTAGCAGCAGCAGAGGATCGCTGTCTAAATGCAGCAAACCAAAGTGCAGAACAAGTTTGACATTATGGTCAAACTTGTTCTGCACGAGACGGGAGCCCAGGTTAAACGGTGACGCAACTCTCGTGCCTCATACACCGCACGATCCCGAGAGCTGCCTTTATTTAACACACACCCACAACACACAGCGCACCGCACAGCCAACCAACGAACATGCAAGTCTCGGTAACGGTGGCGGCAACACTACGCACAATAAACAACACACAAACAATAAAGACGCCAAACCCGTTAACCCCACTTAACCTAACAGAAACAAATTGACAAAAGGCAATAAACCCCTTTTTCCCAACCGGCATCACGAATACCCAGACTCCCCGGGGGGTAAGAGTCGCCACAATATTTACCATCTGAAAATCCCGTTAGGAAACCCTGTATTTTCCAAAGTGTCGAAATGCGCATGTGCACCGTAGTTGGCCCAGCCTCAGACAGAGTCTGACTTAAACCCGTGTGTCTTGCTAACAAAGATACAACTCTTGACCCAAAACTCAACATTGTTGGTTGGACTAAATTGCATTGAACAGTTGACATGAATACTTAATGTTTTATATTCATTTTGCTCAGAAATCATAATTCAATTCAATTTTCTTTATTTCGCCATGTACACAGGTACTAGGAATTTTGAATGGTATTCTCCATGCAGGCTGGAGCATTACAAATAGAACATAGAACAGAACAAAGGGACAAGACAGAACAACAATACAAGAAAGTACCAGTATGACCATGGAGGTAGTGCAATAATAGAATTGTTAAATAAGTTAAATAAAGTAAATAAAGTAAAGTGCTGAGAGGAGCCATAAAGCTCATGTGCAAGGGCTGTTTATGAGGGCTATTGCTTGTGGAAAAAAGCTATTGAGGTGACGTGAGGTTTTTGTCATGATGGCCCTATATCGCCGTCCAGAGGGTAGACGGTTAAAGAGGCAGTTGGCAGGATGTGAGGGGTCTGCTGTGATCTTCACAGCTTTCCTGCGGGATCTGGAGCTGTGGAGGTCCTTGATGGAAGGAAGGGGGCAGCCGATGATGCGCTCTGCAGCCCGTACGACTCTTTGGAGCCTGGCCTTAGAGCGGGCAGAGGCAGAGTCATACCAGACCGAGTGTGAGGATGTAAGCACACTCTCAATGATGGCCCTGTAGAACTGCACCATGATGGGGGGGCTGACCTGAAGTCCTCTCAGCTGCCGAAGAACAGGCGCTGCTGGCCTTTCTTCACAAGTTGAGTGATGTTATTGTCCCATTTCAGTGTGTTGGTGATGGTTGTGCCTAGGAATTTGAAATGTTCGACTACAGTGACGGATGAGTTGTTGATGACAAGTGGGGGATATGTCTGAACCTTTTTTCGGAAGTCCACAATCATCTCCACTGTCTTGTTGACGTTGAGCTCTAGGTTGCTGACTGCACACCAGGACTCTAGATGGGCGACCTCCCTCCGGTAGGCAGACTCGTTGTTGTTGCTGATGAGACCTATCAGGGTGGTGTCGTCTGCATACTTGATGGACTTGACAGACGGGTCACGGGAGGTGCAGTCATTCGTGCAAAGGGAGAAGAGCAGGGGGGACAGCACACAACCCTGGGGGGCACCGGTGTTAACTGTGCGGGGCTGTGATAGATGCGGGCCCAGCCTGACATACTGTCTCCTGTCAGTGAGAAAATCTGTAATCCATAAGCAGGTGAGGGGGTGGATGTTCAGATGGGTCAGTTTGCTATGGAGGAGGTCGGGAATGATGGTGTTGAAGGCAGAGCTATAATCCACAAACAGGACTCTTGCAAAGGTGTTCCGATAGTCCAGGTGTTGTAGAATGTAGTGAAGGGCTATGTTGATTGCATCATCTACTGAGCGGTTGGGTCTGTATGCAAATTGAAGGGGGTCCATGAGGTGGTCAGTGGATGCTTTTAGATAGGAGAGGACCAGGCGTTCAAATACTTTCATGATAGTATGATGGTTAGTAAGGTTCCCCCTTCACTGTAGGCGTCTTTGAGTGTTATTAATTATTATTATTCTTCATGTTTAACCTCTGTTTTTATTTTATTCCTAGTCTGTTTTACATAGTTTTGAATGATGACTATATGCTCTGTAAGGTGACCTTGGGTGTCTTGAAAGGCGCCTCTAAATTAAATGTATTATTATTATTATTATGACTACAGAGGTGAGGGCGACCGGTCTGTAGTCATTCAAGCAGGTGATCTTGGGCTTTTTTGGTACAGGGATGATGACAGCAGATTTGAAACAGGCAGGTACATGGCATAATTGAAGAGACTGATTGAAAATGTCCGTAAACACTGGAGCCAGCTCGCTGGCACAGTGCTTGAGGGTAGCCGGTGACACCATGTCTGGCCCACACGCTTTCCTGGTGTTCCATGAGACCAACAATTTTAAGTTTTCGTTTTTACAGTGTGTCACATTTCCCCTCTGCATTGATTACTTCACTCCCTGTCCTTGTGTTTCTTCCATCTTCGATTGCCCTCACCCACCGTGATTGCTTTCACCTGTCCCTCATTAACATTCCCCTCCTAGTGTATTTAGGTCTTCCCTTGGACCCCGTTTACACGTACATGGTTATTTTGAAAAACTGAAACATTTCTCTTTGTTTGTGCCCTTCTTTTACACGCAAACGGAGAATTCACCTCTGAAAACGATTCTTCCTAAAAACTCCGGCCAGAGTGGAGATTTGGGAAACGTTGGTTGCATGTTTGCATGTAAACTGAGAAAAACTGAGTTTAGGGCAGCCAACGTCACAATTTAACATTTTCATTTGGGATTCTGATAACGTGGGCAGCGGGAGCCAGCGGTAGCCAGCGGGAGCCAGCGGGCTCCGGCGGGAGACAATTGCGGTCAACAATCGCGGGCAACAATCCCTTTCTCCTCCATGTCACGGTTCAGTCTACTTTAGATTGATGTGGAAGTGGAAGAACCAGACATCGGAGAACCCGACGCAGTCGTTCGAGATTCATAATATCGTCTGGAGGTGCACACAGCTTTTGGCCATGATAATATATATTATATGATATAGATATCTATGTATAATATGATATTATTTATGTATAGAGCACCAGGACTCCCGCCGGAGCACCCGGAGCGTTCTAGAATATTTACAGAAAATGGCCGAAAGCTGTGTGCAATGTAAACACGAGCGCATGGTACCGTGGCCGCAAGCTGCTCAGTGCCACACCCCCACCCTCCACCTTGACCCGCCTCTAAAAAATGACAACTTTGTGGAAAGCTCATTGTGGGACTGGTTCGTAGTGGCTGTAAGTACTGTATTAGGGACCAACTAACAGCTATATAAAAGCATTCATAAACTAGCGTGCCATGGGACCTTTAATACATTTCCCTGTAATACTAGTCAATCTTCAATGCTCATCTTCAACCATTTCTGCAGGAGCCCCGGTCATGCCTCAGGGCTCAGTATTTGTACAGCCGAGCAGTCTTCTGTGTCAATGTGCCTCTTTAGCACAATAATAAAGTGCTGAGTCCTCTGGCTTCAGACTCTTCACATTTAAGTAAACCTCTTCTCTGGTGCTGTCTTTGGTAATGGTGAACTGCCCTTGAAGAGACGCTGCAAAAGCTGTTCCAGTTCCACTATCTATCCATCCGATCCACTCCAGGCCATGTCCTGACCTCTGGCGAATCCAGTGAAGATAAGTGAGAGAGACTCCGGTCACGTGACAGGACAGTGTAACCGATTCTCCTTGCCTTTTGACCACCGATTCTGAGGAGGTGAGTTGCTGGCCACGAACCGCTGAAAAAGGAAACAAAACCAAACAGAATTTAGATAGGGGAGAGTCTGGAGGATTTCTCAGCAAAGACCAGCTGGTTCTCCTCTGTCCTACCCATTGGAGAGAGTCGGTGGGGTGAAGCTCACCTGAAAGAAGGGCCATGAGGAACAAACTATCTGAGACTTTCATGGTGGGAGTGTTGCAGACCCAGGGCAGTGGCAGTGGAGGACTGATGCCAACAGTTTGTTTTCGGAAATATATGTTAGAGTCAAATGGGAGGAGACTCAATTTGTATATTCAGTTACAAGTCAGGCGGGGCATTCAAAGGAATATGTAAATATATTAACCCTAAGATTGATTGTGCCATAACGCTGCTATGAACAAAATAGTTCTTATTTTGTTATTTTTCTTTGGTCTACATGCATTCTTTAAATCTAATACTATGCAATTACTGTTTATAATGTAATGTTTTCGACCAAGATATTCTGGTTTTATTCACATATTTCACAAAACAGCAGAGAATGTATTTTACTCTGTAGCAAGGTTTATGCCACTGCTGGGGTACATGGAAGAAGGTAGGGTATGCTATAATAAATCAACTTTATACCCACTTCCAACCAAATACATGTAAGACCAAGCAGTCATTTCACAAACTTTGAAATGGTTATTTTGCACCAGCTTCCTTTCTTTTCTTTAGGCGCTAACTGCAGCATGTTTCCACGAATCAGATCTGTCAATCATATCTTTTAAAATATTTGCTTGTATTTAAAAAATAACATTAATACAATTTAAAAGGTAATTTGCCTGTCCACCGTACACCCCCAGTCCATCGGCCCTGTATGTCTGGCTGATGCTTTGTTTCCATGTCCAGCTGTTAAGATTGTACGGAAACTCTGTTAATTAAAATGACAATACAAATATATATATATATTGCATAATAATAATTTAACACAAATTAGGATAATGAACCACTTAAACATCTTCACAAGAAATATAAGAAGTGTAAACAAAACATATTTTCACCTATTTATATATTTCAGACAAGTTGGTCGGTAAGTTAGTCAATAGGCCTAACTGATCAATAAATGAAAAAGTAAATAAATTACTCCAGCGAGCTTGGCATTCATCTCCCCCTCTATTATCAGCTGATGTTCATGAGTTAAATAATCTATTTTGAATGATGTGTTTGGTTTAGAGCTCCCCCTGTGGAGGATTCAAGTAATAACACCTCACGGTGAAGGTTTTTTGTTAATCGTTGACAACAGTTTGTAATGCTGTGTCTCTCTGGCACAGTAATACACAGCTGAGTCTCCAGGCTGCATGTTCTGCCCTTGCAAAGTAATTGTTTTACTGGCCACGTCAAGGGTGAGACTGAATTGACTACTTAGGGAGTCTTTCACTCCTTTCCAACCAGTATGAATCCCTCCAATCCATTCCAGTCCTTTTCCATCAGGTTGTCTGATAAAATGTGTGTTGTAGCTACTAACAGAATAAGAGACCTGACAGCGGATGGTCAGAGGTTGACCAGGTCTGACGGTCAGAGACTCGGGCTGAGTAAGCTGTTCACAATTCACACCTGTAGAGAATAGAAGCTTTGCGTCATGAATGAGATACTTAATCCATCAATATTTTTTCTGTGGGTTGGATATTTTCTCAAGATGCCTCACCAGAGCCAGCAGCCAGGAGCAGCAGCAGTACAGCTACAGAGAACATGGCTTGTGTTGAAGCTGAATTGGAGGAAGATGTCCTGTTCTACACCTGACACCTTATAAGGCTCAGTGAGAGGAGAAAGACCCACAGCCCTTTTTGCATAATACAAAGAGGCGTCAAATGTTGGTTGAGATGCTATATGATCGGGGGGCAGGATCAGATCATTTACATGTTTTTGCATTATTTGATAGCGCGTTATTGAAACCATTTTTTTATATTTACATATTTTTAAGTGTTATTAAGATTTACAATCATACATATCATTATTAATATTTGCTTGTATTAAGAAAATAACATTGATGTAATTAAAAATGTTATGTGAGAATAAAGTCGGTTTTAAGATGTAAACTCTGTGTTATTGTGCAAAGTCTTGTATGGATCAGCATATATGTAGGGCTAACTTTTTATTTTTAATAGCGTGAGGTTATGTCGTTTTATACCATTTTATTTTCAGGCATAAATTTTGAGTCTTGTAATGCATGTTATTTGTCTGATAATAAGGTGTTATATGTGTTCTGTCTTGAATTAAAATGACATATGTCTGGCTGATGCTTTGTTTCCAGGTCCAGCAGTGAAGATTCATATGCCAACTCTGCTAATTAAAACTACAATTTAAAAATATGCAACGAGGAACAGCAGAAACACATTAGGGGAGGGAGCAGTAATCACACAGGAGGGAAATTTGACAGGACATGGGGAGAAACAAGACAGAGATACGGATGAGCTAGAGGAGAAAACCCCACAGTCCTTTTGCATAATTCAATGAGGTGTCAGATGTTGGTTGAGATGCAACGTGTCATGGGACAAAGGAATCACAGAACCTTTACACATTTTTGCATTTTCTTATAATGTGTATGTTTACTTACACACTATTAGTATAATCATTATTAATAATAATATTATAAGGCTGTTTGAAGATCTAAACTCCTGTCGGCCTACCTTCTTAGTTACCTTAAAGATGTTGTTTTCCGTCTTTTGATTAAATTTTATATGCAGGTCTACATTTGGAATGTTGTAAAGCATGTCATTGATCCAAAAATATCATGTTTTATGTATTCTATCTTATGATACAATTATATATGTCTGGCTGCTGCAATGTTTCCTGGTCCAGCCGTGAAAATCTATAAGGCAAATATATAGCTGAAACAAATGAATGGTGTGCTTTCACGTTACTTTATATTCCCTCAAAGTCTAAGGCCACAGGGATATGTGAATGATGTGGGCCTACGGTCCACACTGAACTGGGGTGAAGGCCTTACAGTGCTCTGCTCCCTCTGATTGGAACAAAGATACGATCTTGACTTTGTGTTCTTGTGTGTATGTATCATATATCATGTTATTCAAAGAAAATAAAGGTACATATCTTTTTGTTTGTATGCCTTGTTAAAAAATGTAACAGTCTGACTGCTGCTATCTTTTCCCTGTTCCAACTCAGAGGATCTTTACAGACACTGTTTAAAGTGAAGCAAAAAATTAATATCATACAGTAATCATACTCATTAATCATTATTAGTATGATAGCAAACTACTTAATCATCCTACAATGAAAAAAGCGGTAAGATTTTTTTCCGATTGTACATTTGCCACCTTTAAATATTATCAACCAATTTGTTTAGCTTTTGTGACTGGGAAGCTTTATCCAGTTTTTCTATTTAAATTCCAGCCTTGGTAATGAAGTTATATATTTTTCAATGGATGTCATACAGCCTGCATAAAACAACACAGAAAGAACACATGGGGCAAAGTTTCTAAGATGCGTTTGAGTAGCCCATCTTTGAACATTGTGGTTACACCACGGCAGCCTAGTGTAAGTGCAGTCGGATCATTTTAGCCTAGGGTCTAATGAATCTACATTCTATTTCGTTTTTCATTCCGACTTTTCTTTGATCTTGATGGAAAACGCCATGAGGTCAAGGAACGATGTGAAGGAGAATGCATAGGTGTGTTACGTATTTTATGAACCTGAACTGCCTCCACATAGACAATAAGAAGCAGATTCAAACACACAAGCTGCATTACCCTCACATAGCCACTAGGAAGCAGGATCGAACACTTAAGCTGCAATAACTACTTTAGCTCATCTTTAGACAGGGGCGGAGCCATTACGTCACCCGGCCACGCCACTGCATAGGCCACGTCCACTTGACGTTCTCTACCTGTGGACTCGAGGTGGAGAGCACCTGAGATTTTCACCCACACCCGCGGACAGTCATGGGCCTTTGCCCGTGGCTCGAAGTAGCTAAAGTTATATCTCTCACACGTGTTCAACACGTCTCCTCTCCGTTTGTTCCATAGTCATAGTTACCATACCGAAACATTCCTACTTTAACAATAAAGTGAGTTAAAAGCTATCCCGGATTTGAACCCTTTCCTTGAAGAACTATTCAGCAGTTGCTTGGACTGCGAACGGAGGAAAGTACATAAGATGTAACTATTTTGACGTTGATCTGTCCTGGTGAACCTACAACTTTCCGAAGATAGTCTCCTAAGCGCACATGTTAAGATACTTTGCATTATTTGAGTTGCTTCATGCAGGCTATATAACCCAGAGAAAAAAATTAACTTCATTACCAAGGATCTGAAGTAAAAGTATAGGCACAAAGGTGAACGGAAATGATTGTCACATCGTGAAATGGTTTCTCAAGTTTAACCTCCCGTCCATTCATAATTATCGACGTGAATCCCAGTTATGACATAAATATGATTGTATGACATAACTGTCGGTCATGTTGATTGAACCGCCGATTGATGAATTTATTAAAATGTTCCTGCCGCAAGGAATTGTGGGACAGCATTAGCTCCTTTCCTTTCCTAAAGGATGGTCCAGTAGGGATGGGAATCGAGAACCGGTTATTAAATCTCTGTCTAATCAATACTTCATTTTGTTTATGTCAGTTGAATTTTGTTACAAGTTGAATGCAAATGAGCGCTGTTAGCATTCCAAAAGGCACAAGCTCTTACTTGACTCTTTTCAGCTCAAGCCACGGGGGGCAGCGGGACTCCTTGGAACCGCACCGGACTGGCAGATGAAGACCGACCTGGGGAAGCAGCTCAGATTCCCAGAGCACATCGTGGAAACCACCCTGAGACCAGACATAGTTCTGTTCTCAGATTCAACCAAACAGGTGGTCCTACTGGAGCTGACAGTTCCCTGGGAGGAGCGCATGGAAGAGGCCAATGAGAGGAAGCGTGCCAAGTATGCCAACTTAGTGGAGGAGTGCCCCAGACGGGGGTGGCGTGCCTGGTGTGTGCCAATAGAGGTGGGCTGTAGAGGCTTTGCAGCGCGATCTCTCTGCAAAGCATACAGCGTGCTTGGAGTCCCAGGTGCACGTCAGAGAAAGGCCATCAAGACCACCACAGAGGCAGCTGAGAAGGCCTCTAGATGGCTGTGGATCAAGAGGGGCGATCCGTGGGTACATGCTACTTAGACACAAGTTGGGACTTGATCAATCCCGGCTGGGTCGCCTGGATGAGGGTGTATGATGTTTCGAGACCCTAAACACCCAATGACCCCAGGTTCCATCACTGATGATGTGTCTAAGTGCATCAATAGATGCATGTTAAACTAACAGTCTGTGTTTTTAGTTTTATGGCACATAATGTTGGCATTTGGGCTTAAAAAGCCAAAAGTATATTTTTTTGTCTAGACCAGTTGATTTGAAAATGTACCATTTCCTAATACTAGACGCACTTCTGATTAGATATTAAAGAGATTTAATACAAACAAACACATTTGTACTTATTTTCTCACCCAATGAGAATCGATAAGAGAATCGATAAGGAATCGGATCGATAAGCAGAATCGGAATCGTGAAATTCTTATCAATTCCCATCCCTAATTAGGGGTAATCCTGAATCCACGGACCGGGTAGTCCGAACCGGGGTTGGATGAGTCGGCTGGCCGCCGAACCGCCAGTCACACCCGACGATTCGATGATGATGGTACTCAGTAGAGCAGGGTTGAAGTATAGTCGTGATGGTGATGACTGGTAGAGAGACAGATGTATTAGGGATGCGCAGACTTGAACACAAGTAAACTACAACACTAGGAATACAGTTATGAAGAATCGGGAAGCTACTCAACAGGGTAAGTACAACTGACGATCTGGCAACGAATGGTTGGAAGGCTGGGGTAGATATACTGGTGATCCTGATTGGAGATGACTGTCAGGTGCGGGTGATCAACGAGGCTGGGTCGGGGAACTGTGCTGGAATGCGGAGGCCACGCCCCCGCACATGAAACACTGAGACAGCAACAAACAGGGACAGACAAGACTGACAGAGGGCGGTACTAGTGGAAGCTAGGATTTGGTGGGAGAGACCGTGACAACAAGGGCCTTTTTCACACTACATGCGTCCGTGTTTCCATGGTTGTTTTGCCGTTCGTCTGTCTCGTCCCCCAGATACAAGCTACAGTACTGTATATCCTCAGTGACGGCTGGTGGGGATTTTGGGTGGGTGGGCTAACGAATGCATTACATTTATCAATACTTCACAGGGCTCCAGACGCCATGAGGTCACCTTTATATCTCTGTTCATAACTTTCATATAATGTGAATGATTTTTAAACAATAAGGTGTAAAGAAATGTGAATCTTTATTTGAAGCACAATTATAAATAAAAAGAAAAATAAGGTGTTTAAAGTGCTTCATTGAGCTGAAATTTAACATTTCGAACTAAACCATTAAAGTGTAATTCCGGCGCAAATTGAACCCAGGATCTTTGTTTTGGCATTAAAACCCATCAAATAAGCCTTCCAGATACCTTTTTCATTGAAAATCGTTTTCCGGGCGCAATGTTTGGCGTCCATGTTGTTGACTTGGGGCATAGTGTTTCGCTTTCATTTTTGAACCACTAAATAGCACCAAACCTCTGCAGTAGCATGACTAGGGTCCCTACACATAAAACGAAGCACAAACAACTTAGTTTGCAAACACGGAGTTTATTTAAAAAGACAGTTTAACAAGCATTACCGGTAGGTCCGTGTTTACAGGAAGTCCACACAAGTCGATTGCCGAATGCGCCGGAGTTCAGTTCAAGGAGGAAAGTTTTGGAATTGAAAATTTGTATAATATATATTTATAAATAATATATAGCAAGTGTTGACACGTAAATTAAAGGAATTGCATATGTAAGTTACAGTTACAAAATAATTGTTCGCTACAATCAAGCATGGCACGTTGTTGACAGAAGACGCACTGCACACGTGATTGAAGCATAGAGTGAAGGACAGCTCAAGCACCGGAGAAGACGACCCATCCACAGCTTGAAGTCAAGAGAGAGATGGTTCAATTATTTTGTAAAAGTAACTTACAGATGCAATTCCTTTAATTTACGTGTCAACACTTGCTATATATTATTTATAAATATATATTATACAAATTTTAAATTCCAAAACTTTCCTCCTTGAACTGAACTCCGGCGCATTCGGCAATCGACTTGTGTGGACTTCCACACAAGTCGAATGCTTGTTAAACTGTCTTTTTAAATAAACTCCGGGTTTGCAAACTCAGTTGTTTGTGCTTCGTTTTATGTGTAGGGACCCTAGTCATGCTACTGCAGATGTTTGGTGCTATTTAATGGTTCAAAAATGCGGATTTGGAAGCGAAACACTATGCCCCAAGTCAACAACATGGACGCCAAACATTGCGCCCGGCAAAGTATAATACTCGATTTTCAATGAAAAAGGTATCAGGAAGGCTTATTTGATGGGTTTTAATGCCAAAACAAAGATCCTGGGTTGAATTTGCGCCGGAATTACACTTTAAGCAAAATAAAACATTTTTTGTGCTTAAATTATTAAACAATTAAAATGTTAACCGGTCTCCCTTAGCGCAAAATGTGGCTGTAGACGATCACACACTCTTTGGTAGAGACGTCAATCATGAAGGGCATGTATATGGAGTTTCCGACGTCCGCAGCTGTCTTTTGCTTTAAGGGGTCGCCTATTACCGCAATGAATTGTGCACATGCCATCTCATTGCTATACGTCGGGTTGACGTTTAATCCATTTTTCCTCATGAGAATAATTTCGGATTTAAATTTGGTGAATGGCAACTCCTCTTTGGCAATGTTGTATGCAACATTAAATTTGATCATTTCCGATTCCTTAGAGAACCTTATTGTTACTGCCTGTTGCTGAAATGCAGCAGGGAGAGGGGCAACTTTCTCTACACACTTGTCACGTCATGTTGGGTTATTTAGAAATATGCTTTTTTAATGTTTCGATACGAAACGTTGTTGACCCGCTTACAAATGCACTATTACCGGCCATATTCTGACCGCACTCCTGCGGTCAGAATATGAATATGTAAAAGAAGGTGCATTATGTGCAGAAGGTGCAGAATATGTAAAAGAAGGTGCATTCCGTAATGCACTGCGTAATAATCAAATGTCAGATAGATGAATCAGCATTTAATTCATTTGTGTGACAGAAACAACTAAATTTCATGGATACATTTAAAGTTTCTTCATTTAAATAAATAAATAAATTATGATAGAAACGTTTAAAAACACATACTACACAAACGCCATACTGCACTTGCGCTACTGTGCTGTGATTGGTCGAAGGTCACTGTACTGTAGCTACTGTGCGAGCTGTAAGTCCAAGGTCAGCCTTTGGGCTAAACTAATTTAGCCCAAATGGGAAGCATATGAAGGGGGCGTGTCAGGGCACCTGTCAATCAAACGTCAATGGAAACTTAGCTATTGTGCTTGGGCTAAATGAAATTAGCCCAAATGGGGGCGTGTCACGACCAGTGATTCCAGTAACGCGTTACCTAGTATAGTGGCACTCAGTCTCACTCCTACTCGTCCTTTGTACCACTTGTTGGAGTCAGCTGACAGCGTTTGCAACGCCGGTGAAAAGACTAGACAATGTTCCTTCGTTTTTAAATGTTTACTTAAAAGTCTTCAAACAAAATACACGTCTTCAACAACTAGGCTATATAAACTACGGTCTTACGCACGTTAAAAAAACTATGTAGCTTCAATCAATGTTAGACTCCAAACTGAATAACGTTACCATCGTTACCGTTAAACATAGAGAATAACATATTTACCATTTTTACCTCACTAAATTATTAACAGTTTTACACATTACGAATTAACATTAAATTACTATTAGCATTTTTTAATCATTTTAAACTAAATATTTATTATAAATCAATTATTGGCATATTGGCTCTTACATTACCCGGCCCCTAATTGGTTAGGCAGGTGGACTAAGCAATTACAAACTAAAACATCAAGAGCCAAAATAAAACAATGCCCAACTCAAACCGGTTTCTTGACATTCTTCCATTTTTTAAACGTTCTTTCTTGACACTGCTTCTTCTAACAAACACAGTTTGTTAACAGGCCTTTCCAAAATACTGGTCTTGGTCTTTATCTTCACTCTTCGAACCGCTCCGCTCGAGTCCGGTAAGGTTTCAACCACTCTTCCCATGAGCCAGGAGTTTCGAGGCGAAGAACTGTCCACTAACAAAACAACATCTCCAGTAGAAATGTTTCTTCGCGGTCTCGACCACTTCTGCCGCTCCTGGAGTAGTGGGAGGTACTCACGAGTCCATCTGGTCCAGAACAAGTCTGCTATATATTGGACTTGCTTCCAGCGCTTTCTTGTGTATGTGTCGTTTTTGCTGAAAATGCCTGGAGGCATGGTGGGTTGCGACTTCAGCAGCAATGAATGATCTCCAGAGGCTCGAGGTCATTCACGTCGTCCGAGATACTTGTGAGAGGCCTGCCGTTGATGATGCTCTCAACCTCGCACAGAACTGTCGGAAGACAATCATCATTCACAGCTTGTTCTTTCAACAAAGAATTGAGGATTCTTCACACTGTTCAAATCTGTCTTTCCCAAACCCCACCCTGATGGGAAGCTGCCGGGCTGTTGAATATCCACTGTATTCCCTTTGGTTGCAAGACTCTTTCGATTTTGTCATGATCAAAGAGTTGAATTGCTTCCCTCATCTCCCTTTCAGCGCCAACAAAGTTTTTGCCGTTGTCAGAGCGCATGATAGTAACTTGACCTCTTCTATACACAAAACACTGAATCGCGTTAATGCAGGAATCTGTATCGAGGCTATCTGCAACTTCGATGTGCACGGCTCTAAGGGTAAGGCAAGTGAACAGTACGCCATATCTCTTGACTGTACTCCGGCCCCGCTTAACATCGAACGGCCCGAAAAAATCAACACCAGTGTTCGTAAAGGGAGGTTTGTCTGGCAAGATGCGGTCTTCAGACAGGTTTGCCATCTTTTGCTCTCCGACTCTTCCACTGATCCTGCGACACACTGCACACCTGTTGATTATTTTTCGGATAGCAGAATTGGCTTGCGGGATCCAATACTTGCTTCTTAGTTGTGCCATGACATAACTGCGTCCGCAGTGTCCTGTTCTTTGGTGTATGTCTCTCAAGATCAATGTGGCGACTCTACAGTGCTTAGAGAGTACCGCTGGGTGCTTGACGTTCTCTGGCATGGCCGACTTGTTGAGTCTTCCGCCAACTCTCAATGTGCCATCTTGCAGATTCGGATCCAGCTTGAGCAGCTGACTGTTTCGACTGACTTGTTTTCCCTTTAGCAGAGCTTTAATATCCTCTCGGTACAGTTGTCTTTGACTGAACTGGATTAATATGGACTCTGCAGCGACAATGTCCTCTAAGGTAAGTGGTCTCTTTTCTTTTGTTGTTCTGTATTTCTCCATGTGTTTTTCTAACTTTGATCTTCGCTTTTCGGGGTCCTTTTCGGTTTGATTGACAGTTCTCGAGAACTCCTTTCTTTCATCTTTCAGCTGGCGCAAGGTTTCCTTCAGCCGTAGAATCCAGGCCACCGACCTTTTCAGCTTATGCCAGTCCGAGTAGTAGTCGATCAATCTGTTAATTGGTTCCACGTTATCTTCAACTATGACTGTGTTGACTGAAACTATGTTCTTGACCTCTGGGTCATCTAGAAGGCTTTCCTTCCTTGGCACAGGTTGTTTGGGCCAATCATGTTCGCCTTGCAGCAGGAATTTCGGTCCTTTAATCCATGTTCCTTCTTGCATCAATGTTTTGGCTTTCAGGCCCCTGCTAGCTTGATCTGCAGGGTTTTCTGCTGTGCCGACGTAGTTCCACTGAGACGGCTTCGGGAATCAGTGTAAGTCTGTTTGCAACGAAAGTTTTGAATCGAGCTGTTTCACTGTCGATATACCTGAGTACGGTAGGGCTGTCTGTCCAAAAGGTAGACGGTTGGAGTGGAAGTTGAAGCTCTTGCCGTAACATCTTGTCCATCTTCACCGCCACGACTGCCGCAGTCAGTTCAAGCCGGGGTATCGTGACCTGCTTGAGCGGAGCCACTCTTGATTTCCCCATCAAAAACGAGCAATGTTTCCCACCTTGCTTGTTCTCTAGCAGCAGATAAGACACAGTGCCGTATGCGTACTCAGAGGCATCCAAGAAATGATGTAACTGTGCCACGGTAGTGCATCCGAAATCTGGAGGTTTTAAACATCTGCTCACGTGGAAGTCAGTAAGGTGAGTAACATCTTCTTTCCATTTTTGCCAATCTTCAGCATGTTTTTTGCCAATGCTTTCATCCCAACCGTGCTGCTCCTTACAAAGCTCTTTTAGCAGAAGTTTGGCTGGCAGGACGACTGGCGCCAAGAAACCGAGGGGGTCGTAGACAGAGTTGACGACGGATAAAATGCCTCTCCTCGTCATCGGCTTGTCTTGCAGCTTCATGCTGTAAGTGAAAGCATCCATGTCTGTATCCCACTGTATGCCGAGAGTCCTCTCGACTGGTAGTGCGTATTGGCTTAGATCCAAGTCTTTTGCTTCACTAGCTCTGTGTACTTCTGGGATGGACATTAACACCTTCCGGCTGTTGCTCATCCACTTCGTTAGATTAAAACCTCCAATGGCACACAAGGTGCGGAGATCACTTGTCAATGTCGCAGCGTCTTCTTCTGTAGCTACGCTCTTTAAACAATCAACAACAATAAAAGTTCTGCAGAATTGTTTGAAAGGCTTCTGGAGTGGCAGTGGTTTTGTGGTCCTCAGCGGTTCTCCGAAGTGCGTACGAAGCAACGCTTGGCGATGAGGTGGCCCCAAATAGATGCACTGCCATCCGGTATTCCTCCATGGGCCCATTCAAGTTACCATTGGGCCACGACAGAAAGCGGAGGAGATCTGCGTCTTCTTCTTCTGAACTTGATAAAACATCGACTCGATATCTGCCATCATGGCTATTGGCTCTTCACAAAATCTTAAGAGGACACCAACCAACGTGTTGGTCAGATCGGGTCCCTGTAGTAGTTCACCATTCAAAGACCGGCCCTGAAACGAGGCTGTGCAGTCGAGGACCACTCGTAGTTTTCTTTTCTTAGGGTGATACACCCCGTGGTGCGGTATGTAGAACACCCTGTTGTCGTCACGGTTCAGCTTGTGTGCCGGAACTTGGACAGCGAAGCCTTTGCTTATGATGCTGTCCATGAAGGCTTTGTACTCTTCAAAGAACTCAGGATTCTTCTTGAACTTTCTGTGCAAACTGGCTATGCGCTGCTCCGCCACACAGCGGTTATTAGGCATTTGGAGCTTCTCGTTCCTAAGCGGCAATCCAATGCTGTAATGTCCGTTCTCCAGTTTTGCTGTTTTGTGCACAGACTGCATGAAGTGTTTATCTTCTTGCGACAACTCTTCCTTGTCGTCGTAGTTGCGCTCTTGGAAATCAGTATTATACTGTTGGACAAGTAACTTCTCAACTTCAATCAATGAGATCCTGTTCACTGAATATTGAGGCGGTTTGTTCTCTGTGTCCTCCAGTTCCTTTCTCATGGGCCCATTCACTACCCATCCAATGGCAGTCTTAACGGCGTATGGTCCTCCATGTTGACTGTTAATAATGCGCCATGGCCTTCAGACAGTTGGCTCCAATAAGTAGGCCTACATCTGCTACCAATCCTGGCAAACGCACTTCACTGAGATATGGCCACTGTTGAATATCGGATTGGCTGGGTATGTTTTCAGCGTGAACTGGTATGTTGCTGTGAGTGTACACCTTAGGAAGATCGATATGCTCAGTATCTTCCAGTCCGCACACTTCCAGGTCTGATATCACGTAGCTACTTATGAGCTTTTGTTCTCCAGGTTCGTCTTGACCCATGGTGCTGAGAAGTATCTGTGTTGGTTTACCTTTAACGTTCAGTTTCTTTTGCAGGTCTCCCGTGCAGAACGTTGCTGTACTTCCCGGGTCCATGAAGGCTTAAGTCTTCACATACTTGTCGCTCTTTTTTGATTTAATCATCACCGGTACAATCGACAGCACACATTCAGCTTTTCCGGCCCCAGTTAGACTACAGGACTCTTGCGTGACAGAAACTTGAGCACATGAAACTTCATTTCCGTGAGCACTGCCTTTCCTCTCAGGTAAGACAGAACCTTCTCTTTTCACTATGTGTAAAATGTCTGGATGCCTTAGCACACATTCTTTGCATTCGATCCTTCTTTTGCAGAACTTGCTGAGATGGCCGGGAGTTAAGCAGCCAAAACACAAGCCATTTGACTTCAGGAACTCCACACGTTCTTTGTGAGGCTGATCTTTAATTTTGTTGCATGAAGCTAGAGTGTGAGACTCCTGGCAGTACAAACACGGCTTCTCAAATGCAATCCTGGTCTTGCCTGGATTAGCTGGCATCACATATGTTCCTTGAGGCCTTTTATCTTCTGTGAAAACGTTGGTAGCGAAGCTGCTTCCACAGACTTCTCTCCTAAAAGGGTGTCTTTCCTTTTGTTCAACCTTCACAACCGTGGTTGGTCGGCTGTCTGGTAGATTACCGAAGAGGGGATCCATCATTATTTTAGCTTGGCGGTCTATGTATTTCACCAAATCAACGAACTTTGCTCTTCTGCCTCCTCGCTCTTTGACGTTGTAAGCTTCAGAACGCCAATCACTCTGCCAGTGACGTCGGGACAAGCTCCACGCTGATTGGCTATTGCGGCTAAGTATCACGCGTATGAGCGTAAAAAGTTCAATTTTTTGAACTCCTCGAGTACGCGCATATATATATATACGCGCCTCATACGCCCCTAACGCGAGTAAAATGTTGCTTGGTACGCATGATACGCGTGTACGCACCTCATACGCGCGTAAACCAATGGTTCCCTATGGAAAAATTGCCGATTTTATACGCGTCTATACGCGAGGTACGCGGTTGGTGTGTTCGCACCTTAACGCATGAACGCGCCTCATACGCGCGTAAACCAATGGTTCCCTATGGAAAAATTGCCGATTTTATACGCGTCTACACGCGGGTACGCGTTTGGTGTGTTCGTACCTTTAGACTCCAAACTGAATTACGTCACCATCGTTACCGTTAAACATAGAGTATAACATATTTAACATTTACACCTCACTAAATTATTAACAGTTTTACACATTACGAATTAACATAAAATTACTATTAGCATTTTTTTTTATCATTTTAAACTAAATATTTATTATCAATCAACTATTGGCATATTGGCTCTTACATCTAGTAACGCGTTACTGGCCTCGGACCACTTTTTTCAGTAACGAGTAATCTAACGCGTTACTATTTCCAAACCAGTAATCAGATTAAAGTTACTCATCAAAGTCACTGTGCATTACTATTTTTTTACCAGATCACCGATTGGCGTTGAGAGCGATGGAGTGGTGTGTGTGTGTCTGTCTGTCTGCCTGTTTAGTGTGCGTGTGAAGCGTAAGTCTCCAAAGACCTCAATCTATCAGAGGCGAGTGTCTACCTTGAGGGGGGGGGATGGAAGAACAATTGTTGACAAGGGGGGGCAAAACCGGTTGTAATTTTTTATTTTGAGGTGGCAGGGGGTGTTGTCGCAGCTAAATGTAACTAATAAAGTAACTTGTAATCTAACTTAGTTACTTTTAAAATCAAGTAATCAGTAAAGTAACTAAGTTACTATTTTAAGGAGTACCTAGTAATCAGTAATCGGATTACTTTTTCAAGGTAACTGTGGCAACACTGGTCAGGACACCTGCAAATCACAATGAAATGGCCGCTTACGCTACTGTGCTTGGGCTGAATGACTTTAGCCCAAATGGGAAGCATATGAAGGGGGCGTGTCACGATACCTGTCAATCAAAATTGAATGGAAGCTTATGCTACTCCGCTTGGGCTGAATACATTTAGCCCATTCACAGGAAAAAACCCAAGATATATCATATATCCTGGGTTTTTCTGTCACTTTTTGGTGCTGTTGCTGCTTTAGGTTCTACGAAAATATACAACAATATGTTCAAAGGTTTTTAATAATATTTTTTCATTTTTACTGTAAAAGGTAGGGAGGGCTTAGCCCTGTTAGCCCATTTATACCAGCCGTCCCTGTATATCCCCGAATCCAGGTTCTTCTTTATTTAGATCACTAGACCGCTATTCCAATGCCTCAGATTTTCCTAAGAGTGTAGCCTATATCCTATGATATGTCCAGCTGGCCATATAATGCAATACCCTGCATGAGAGCTGCTGTTAGCATATATTCGTCGGCAACAGAACTCTTACGAGACGTGAACCTCCATTATAGCTTTAGCCATGTTATACCTTTGGTGTAGTTCCCCGCTTATAAACATGTTTGTAAAAAGATTGCTTTGTATTTTTTCTTAGTTACAAGCATTGGCAAACAGCATTGTTAAATAATAATAATAATACATTTAATTTAGAGGCGCCTTTCAAGGCACCCAAGGTCACCTTGCAGAGCATAAAGTCATCATAAATCGTTTAAAAACAAGACATTGTGGAAATAAAATAAAATAAATAAATGAATAAATAAATAAAACAAAAACAAGACAAAACAAAAAAACAATCAAGACGATCCTAACCATCAGTTAGACGTTGTGTGCGAGTTTGAACAGGTGAGTTTTGAGTTGTGACTTGAATGTTGTAATGGTGTCTGACTGTTTTATGTGTGGGGGGAGGGAGTTCCAGAGCCTGGGTGCTGAACAGCTGAATGACCGGGCACCCATTGTAATGAGTCGTGAGTTGGGGATACATAGTAGTCCAGCAGAGGTTGAGCGGAGGGAGCGGGAGGGAGTGTATTCTTGGAGGAGGTCGCAGAGGTAACTGGGGGCTAGGTTGTGGAGAGCTTTGTAGGTGAGGAGTAGGGTTTTGTATTGGATGCGGTAGTGCACTTGGAGCCAGTGAAGCTGGATGAGGACAGGGGTGATGTGGTCAGATGATTTGGTGCGGGTGATGATCCGGGCGGCTGAGTTCTGAATGATCTGCAGTCTGTTGATGAGTTTGGTGGGGAGTCCGGTGAGGAGGGCCTTGCAGTAGTCTATTCGTGATGTGACAAATGAGTGAACTAGGATTTCAGTGATGGATTGGTTCAGTGTTGGGCGGAGTCTGGCGATGTTGCGGAGGTGGAAGAATGCAGTCCGGGTGATGTTGTGAATATGGGGTGTGAATGAGAGGGTGTTGTCCAGGATGACGCCAAGGCTCTTGACTTTGGAGGAGAAGGGTACTGGGAATCCATCAATGATTATGAGTGGAGCTGGGGTGTGTTGTGATTTGGTGAGGGTGGATTTGGAGCCGATGAGCAGGGCCTCGGTCTTGTTTAGGGCTGCAACTAACGATTATTTTAATAATCGATTATTTTTTCGATTAATCGATGAATCGGATAAAAAAAAGAAACATTTGTAATTACCACATCTTTATTCAAAAACTGAACATTACTTCAAATTCACAGTGCAGACTGAAGTGTAAAAACACCAGGTTATTGCTCCAACGTCCCGGAACTATTAAAAGTAATATTAAATAATAAAACAATTAAAAAAACATAACTGGGATAACACAAAAAAAAACATACAATGTATGATATACTTTTATATGTATATAAGGGATGTCCATGATTAACCGGTCAAACCTATTGATACCATTTTTGAGACTCCTTGAAATAGAACTTGTAATATTGCTTTCATGACTGTTGATGCACGCGGTGCCGATTCCGAGCCCGTCTGCACAACGTCTGCAGCAGCAGCAGCTGACAGTTTTCGGTTGGACTACTAGACGGATACTGAGTTGAAGGAGTTTTTTTAACCCAAAGACAGTGAAGGTACAACACTTTTATGTAGGCCTACAGTCCAGTGTTAAGATATGACCAAAATACAAGCTGTGGTCGCTCACACAAGCTCGATGTGGGCGTGCATGAACCATGATCCAACATGTCGGCGGCTGGCTGCAAAGGGAGCGTGTCTATGTTCCCCGGGTCCTATGTTCCCCGGGTCCCATGTTCCCCTCTTTGTATGAGACTGGGGCACATAGGACCCTTTTTTTAAAAAAGGGTCCTATGTTCCCCGCTTTTCCCAAAAAAGGGTCCTATGTTCCCCGATATGTATGTGACCGGGGAACATAGGACCCTTTTTTAAAAAAAAAGGGTTCTATGTTCCCCGGTCTGTTACTTTTTCCACCATCACTGCCAAATACCATTGGATGTCTTTACCTTTTGTGGAAGAGGGAGAGACGTCGGAGAACCTGACGCAGTCTATTCATACGCCGGTAAAACGAACCCCGAGAAGCCCAAGCCCTAAGAGAGCTCCCGTGGTATTGTTGGCCGTGATATTATTATACAATTATATTATATTATATACTATTATATAAAGAGCTCCGGGAGTCGCAAACGGCAACAATCCTCCTCCATGCTGCAGTTCACCCCGGACTGCGCTGCACTGAGTTGGCCGGTTGGCCGGTTGAACGCTGATTGGCTGTTACGTTACACATGTCACTCAGTGGCCACGCTGTTGAACGCCGATTGGCTGTCATCACGCGAATGTCGCATCGAAGTTTAAATATTTTTAAAGATTGATTGATTTTCCCAAAAAGGGTCCTATGCTCCCCGGTATGTATGGCTACAGGGGAACATAGGACCCTTTTTGGGAAAAACGGGGAACATAGAACCCGGGGAACATAGGGATGACCCCGCTGTAAACAGTGCTGCGCCTACGAGTAACTTATTAATCGCGCGACACAACGAATCGACGACCAAATTCGTTGCCAACGCATTTAGTAATCGATTTTTATCGATTTTATCGATTCTTTGTTGCAGCCCTAGTCTTGTTTCCATTGAGTTTCAGGAAGTTCCTGCTCAACCAGCTCCGGATCTCTTCCATGCACGTGATGAGGGAGGTGGGGGGGATGGCAGCGGTGGGTTTGGTGGAGATGTAGACCTGTGTGTCGTCAGCGTAGCAGTGAAAATGGACCCCAATGGTGACGGAGGAGTGTGCCCAGCGGGAGGAGGTAAGTGGTGAACAGGAGTGGACCCAAGACTGACTCCTGGGGGACACCCAGTGAGACACCTGAACACCCAGACTTGTGGTTGCTTAGTTGAACAAATTGTTGGCGGCCGGTGAGGTAGGATGTAAACCAGGAGAGTGCAGCACCAGTGATCCCAATGCCAGTCAGGCGGTCCAGGAGCAGAGGTTGGGAGATGGTGTCGAATGCTGCGCTGAGATCGAGGAGGATGAGAATGGTGAGCAATCCAGAGTCGGCTGCACGGAGGAGGTCATTGGTGATTTTGACTAGGGCTGTTTCAGTGCTGTGTTTTGGACGGAAGCCAGATTGGAACGGTTCGTGGAGATTGTTTGCGTCAAGATGGGACTGTAGTTGTGCGGCAACCACCCTTTCAAGTGTTTTGGAGATGAAAGGGAGATTGGCGATGGGCCGGTAATGGTTAAGGTCAGTTGGGTCAGCACCAGGTTTTTTCAGGATGGGAGTGATGGCAGCCAGCTTGAGAGTGGGGGGTACGGTACCAGTAGTGAGGGAGGAGTTAATTATGTTGGTGATCATGGGGGAAATGGACGGTAGACATGCTTTGACAAGGGAGGTGGGAAGAGGATCGAGCTGACAGGTGGTGGTTTTGGCTTTGCGGATGAGTTCTGAAACGGTCTGTTCTGTTACTGGGGTGAAGTCAGAGAGGGAGCTGATGAAAGGTTGGCCAGAGGTGATCATCCAGGGTGGGTCATCAGAGGGGGTGCGAGATGAGGCCAGTTGTAGGTGAATGGTGATTTTAGAGCTGAAGAAGTCCAGGAACGCAGTGCATTGGGTGGTGGAAATGTCTGGAGGGAGGGTTTTAGGAGGCTGAAGTAAGTGGCTGACTGTTGAGGAGAGGACTCTGCTGTTGCCTGTACCAGTGTTGATAAGGTTGGAGTAGTATGAGGTTTTGGCAGTGGTGAGGGCATTCTTGTAGTGATGGAGGTGGTCAGAATACATTTGGCTGTGCACAGTGAGTTGAGTCTTATTGTAGAGTCGCTCCAGTCGACGACCAGTGGCTTTGAGCTGCGCAGATGAGGAGTGAACCAGGGAGCAGTGTGG
Organism: Gadus morhua; assembly: GCF_902167405.1. Lineage (NCBI taxonomy): Eukaryota > Metazoa > Chordata > Actinopteri > Gadiformes > Gadidae > Gadus > Gadus morhua. The sequence goes on along the minus strand of NC_044049.1, from coordinate 11,896,967 downwards.
GTGAATGAGACTGAGCGGGTTTTCAGGGGGGCCAAGGTGGTAGGGGAAGAGGAGAGGCAGATATTGTAGTGAGTCACCAGGTTTTGTGTAGTTGGGTATGAATGTCAAAAAGTACAGCTTTGTGGTCGGAGATGGGGAAATCAATGACATCGAGGTTAGTGGGAGTGATGTCAGTGCAGCAGATTAAATCCAGAATGTGACCTTTGTTATGGGTTGGGAGGGTGACATGTAGTGTGTTATGAGTTATCCTTACGAGGCTTGATGACCCAAGACGGCTCGGTCTGCTTGCTTCGGTACAACCACCACCCACATCCGAACTTGGGCGGGTATAGCGGGATTATCAGTCTACGTCACTCTATTGTATTGAGTGACGGTGTGGGATTGTTGGCCGCGAATGTATCCCGCTTGAGCCCTGCTTCCCGCCGCCTCGGCAGCGGTCAGCGCTAATCACCGCCTCCTGAAGCGGTGGTCCATCGGCAGCGAGGCTCCGTCGGGAGACGACCGCGGTCAACAATCCCTTTCTCCTCCATGTTGTGGTTCATGCCTACTTCAGGGAGTCAAAGCCAATGTTCCTTTCCCCCAATTCATTCTCAACCATGGCTGAGATAACCCCCACTACGAGTCTCGTTGTAGAAATACCAGAGACGAGAGTCCGACGTGTTATGCGCCATCACACCAACAGCAGAACGGTTATCCAAATAACAAGGAAGTGTACAACACTTGCGTTACAGTCCTGGAGCTCTATATCTAAATAATATCATATAATACATAGATATCTATATCAAATAATACATATTATCACGGCCAAAAGCTGTGTGCACGTCCAGACGATATAATGAATCACAAAGGACTTCGTCGGGTTCTCCGACGTCTCTGGTTCTTCCACTTCCACATCAATCTGTAGTAGACAGAACCGCGCGCTGCCTGCTGCCTGCTGCCGGCGCAAGGCACCACCGCCCGGCTGCCCGCTGCCGGGCGGTGGTGCTTCGCGGCGGTGGTGCCTCGCGCCGCGGCAACCGGCGGCAGGCAGCATGTCGCAGTTCATGTACTTCGATGTCGTTCTGCCATTGCATTCAAAATTCTGTAACTAGCCTGTTACTACGAACTAAGCAACTACCATACACGTATTAGCATTTAGCACTAGCTCAATCACGACTCCTTCAGAATTCTTGTGGGTGGTTACGAACCAACCAAGTGGGCAGGGCCATGAATAATAGTTTGACAACGCTACGTCACAGTGTCACCTTATCCAGATTGGCTCATTTCTTCTGCCTTTTTCCTTTCATTGCCTATTGCATTCAGCAGACAAACTGCATAGATTTCAAACTTACCACAGCTCACAAACTTATTCAGACCTATGTTATTTAACAAACAACAGGAAAAATGTGATTTTAATGGCATGGGCTCTTTAATCAATATTTTTTGTTATTGGTTGGATGTTTTCTCATGAAAACTCACCAGAGCCAGCAGCCAGGAGCAGCATCACTGCTACAGAGAACATGGTTTGTTTTGAAGCTGAACTGGAGGAAGATGTCCTATTCTACACTTGACAATTCATAAGGCAGAGCGAGAGGAGAAAGACCCACAGTCCATTTTGCATAATTCAAAGAGGCGTCAAATGTTGATTGAGATGCTACATGATCGGGGGGCAGAATCACAGATCATTTATACGTTTTTGCATTATTTGATAGTGTGTTATTTAAACCAGATTAATATTTTTTATATTTACATATATTTTAAGTGTTATTAAGATTTATAATGATCCATATCATTGTTTATATTTATTTGTATTAAATAAATACAATTTATATAATTTATAATGTCATGGTAGAATAAAGACAGTTTTAAGATGTAAGCTTTGTGTTATAGTGTGTAGGCTGTTAGTCTTGTATGGATCAAGACATATGTAAGGCTAACTTTTTGGTTTTCAATAACGTGAGGTTTTCTGTCCATTTATACCATTTTATCTTCAGGTCTAAATTTTCATTCTTGAAATGCATGTTATCTGTCTTATAATAAGGTGTTATATATGTTCTGTCTTGAATTAAAATTACATATGTCTGGCTGATGCTTTGTTTCCAGGTCCAGCTGTGAAGATTAATATGCCAACTCTGTTAATTAAAACTACAATTGAAAACAAAAATAAAGTATGTTTCATAACAGTCATTGACACAAATTAGGATAACGAACCAGATAGACGTCTTCAAAATAAATAGCTGAATGAGTTGTTAACAAAATATATCCCTGTTTGTATATTTCAAACAAGTTTGTCGGAAAGATTGTCAGTAGGCTTCACTGATCTATGAATAACAAAGCAAATAAAATGTTCCAGAGAGCTTGGCATTCATCTGCCCCTGAATTTCTCAGGAGATTTTCATGAGTTAAATAATCTATTTTGAATGATGTTTTTTGTTGAGAGCTCCCCCTCTGGAGGATTCAAGTAATTTAACCTCACAAGTGTAGGGTTTTTGTTCATCCTTGACAACAGTTTGTAATGCTGTGTCTCTCTGGCACAATAATACACAGCTGAGTCTCCAGGCTGCATGTTTTGGCCTTGCAAAGTTACTGTTTTACTGGCCTCGTCAACTTCAAGACTGAATTTACTACTAAGGGAGTCTTTCACTTTTTTGCCATCGGTACGAATATAACCAATCCATTCCAGTGCGTGTCCTTCAGGTTGTCTTATCCAATGTGTGTGGTGGCTACTAACAGAATAAGAGACCTGACAGCGGATGGTCAGAGGTTGACCAGGTCAGATAGTCAGAGACTCTGGCTGAGTGAGCTGTTCACAGTTCACACCTGTAGAGCATATAAGCTTTTGGTCATGAATAAGCTACTTCAACTATGTATCAATATGTTTTCTTATGGGTTGTATATTTTCTCATAAAGCCTCACCAGAGCGAGCAGCCAGGAGCAGCAGCAGTACAGCTACAGAGAACATGGTTTGTGTTGAAGCTGAACTGGAGGAAGATGTCCTGTTCTACGCTTTACAACTTATAAGGAAGAGCGAGAGGAGAAAGACCCACAGCCCCTTTTGCATAACCCAATGAGGCGCCACAGAGTGGCTGAGGTGCTGCACGACTCGGGGGACAGGAATCATAGATCATTTACAAGTTTTTGCATAATTTGATAGTGTGTTACTTAAACCATATTACTATAATAATTCTTTATATTATTTATATTTTCTTATTTTAAAGGGTTATTAAGATTTATAATCATACATGTCATTATTAATAATTGCTTGCATTTAAAAATAACATCAATATAATTTAAAATGTCATGTGAGAACAAAGGCTGTTTTAGGATCTAAGCATTGTGTTATTGTGCGTACGCTGTAAGTCTTGATCATGATATTTTTAGCCTATTTTTTTTTTTTCAATAACGTGATTTTTTTTGTCCTTTTATGCCATTTTAATTTCAGGTCTAAATTTGGAGTGTTGTAATGAATGTTATCCGTCTAATAATCAGGTGTTCTATATGTTCTGTATTTAATTAAATGATATATGTCTGGCTGATGCTTTGCTTCCAGGTCCAGCTGTGAGGATTAAGTATGTTAATTAAAACTACAATTGAAAATAGAAATAACGCAAGTTTGATGAAAGTCATTTAACACAAATTAGAATAATGAATTAGGTGAACATCTTCACGAGAAATAGCTGCATGAGTTATTAACAAAATATATCCCTGTTTTCTATTTCAAACAAGTTGGTCGGTAAGTTAATCAGTAGGCCTAAATGATCAATGAATAATAAAGTAAACAAAATGTTTACTTGGTATTTATCTCCGCCTCCATTTCTCAGCTGATTTTCATGAGTTAAATAATCTATTTTGAATATTTTTTTTTGTTCAGAGCTCCCCCTCTGGAGGATTAAAGTAATCTAACCTCACAGGTGTAGGGTTTTTGTTCATCCTTGACAACAGTTTGTAATGCTGTGTCTCTCTGGCACAATAATACACAGCTGAGTCTCCAGGCTGCATGTTTTGGCCTTGCAAAGTTACTGTTTTACTGGCCTCATCAACGGCAAGACTGAATTTACTACTAAGGGAGTCTTTCACTTTTTTGCCATCGGTACGAATATAACCAATCCATTCCAGTGCGTGTCATTCAGGTTGTCTTATCCAATGTGTGTAGTAGCTACTAACAGAATAAGAGACCTGACAGCGGATGGTCAGATGTTGACCAGGTCGGACAGTCAGAGACTCTGGCTGAGTAAGCTGTTCACATTTCACACCTGTAGAGAATATAAGCTTTTGGTCATGAATGAGCTACTTCAAATATGAACAAACACGTTTTCTCATGAAGCCTCACCAGAGCCAGCAGACAGGAGCAGCAGCAGTACAGCTACAGAGAACATGGTTTGTGTTGAAGCTCACCTGGAGGAAGATGCCCTGTTTTACACTTGAGAACTTATAAGGGTGAACAAGAGGAGAAAATCCCACAGTCCTTTTGCATAATTCAATGAGGTGTCAGATGTTGGTTGAGATGCTACGTGTCATGGGACATAGGAATCACAGATCCTTTACACATTTTTGCATTTTCTTATAATGTGTACGTTTACTTACACAGTATTATTATAATCATCATTAATAATATTGCTATAAGGCTGTTTAAAGATCTAAACTTCTGTCAGCCTACCTTTTTAGTTATTTAACAAAATGTTTTTTTCTATCTTTTGATTAAATTGTATATGCAGGTCTACATTTGGAATGTTGTAAAGCATGTAATTTCTCCAAAAATAGCATGTAATATGTATTCTGTCTTGTGAAACAATTATATATGTCTGGCAGCTGCAATGTTTCCTGTGAAAATCTATACGGCAACTATATAGGTGAAACAATTAAATGGTGTGCTTTCACATTATTTTAGGTTGCCTCAAAGCCTAAGGCCACAGGGATTATGTGAATGATGTGTGCCTACGGTCCACACTGAACTGGGGTGAAGGCCTTACAGTGCTCTGCTCCCTCCGATTGGAACAGCGTGGACAAAGACAAGATCTTGACCTTGTGTTCTTGTGTCTTACGTTGCTCATTATTATGTTTTGAACATGTAACATGTATCACGTTATTCAAAGAAAATAAAGGTACATGTTTTTTTGTTCGTATGCCTTGTTATCAAATGTAAAAGTCTGACTGCTGCTATCTTTCCCTGTTCCCACTCAGAAGATCTTTACAGAAACTGTGCAAAGTGAAGTAAAACATTAAACAGTCTGCATGCAACAACACAGCAAGAACACGTGGGGCAAATTTTCTAAGATGCGTTTGAGTAGTCCATCTTTGAACATTGTGGTTACACCACAGCAGCCTAGTGTAAATGCAGTCCGATTATTTTAGGCTGTGGTCGAATTAAATTACATTCTATTTCCTTTCCTAACGACTTTTCCTTGACCTTGATGGAAAACGCCATGAGGTCAAGGAAAGATGTTAAGTTAGTTAAGTCCTTTATTAATCCCTTTTTAGGGGGAAATTCTTTCTCTGCTTTTGACCCATCCGGGTAGCCGGTGATCACATACACACACACAGAGGTCCACACACAGAGGTCCACACACAGAGGTCCACACACAGGTCCACACACAGAGGTCCACACACATGGGGGCATACCGGCACTACCGGAGCAGTGGGCTGCCCCGGTGCAGCGCCCGGGGAGCAGGTGGGGGTTTCAGATGCCTTGCTCAAGGGCACCTCATCCGTGGATTTTTTTCAGGATTCGAACTGGCCACCCTCCAGTTACCAGTCCAACTCCTTCACCAGTATGCCACGGATGCCCCACGGCACCAGTATGCCACGGATGCCCCACGGCATTCTCTGTCACGGATGTGACAGAGAATGCATAGGTGCTTGGGCTGCGAACGGATCAAGGCATTGCTTTTTGCTTAGAAAGGCAACTTACTGAGTGAAATAAACCGGAAGTATCAAAGTGGCATGACCTTTTTTTATTGAAGTCGAGAAAAGAGGTTGGGAAAGTACATATGATGTACCTTTTTTGACGTTGATCTGTCCTGTTGAACCTACAACTTTCCGAAGATGGTCTACTAAGCGCACTTGTTAAGATAATTTGCATACTCCGTGTTGCTTCATGCAGGCTATATAACCCAGAGAACAAAATATAACTTCATTGCCAAGGATCTGAAATAAAAGTATAGGCACAAAGGTGAACGGAAATGGTTGTCACATCGTGAATGGTTTCTCAAGTTCAACCCCCTGTCCATTCATATTTATCGATATGAATCCCAGTTATGACATTAATATGATTGTATGACATAATTGTCCTGCTGCAAGGAATTGTGGGACGGCATTAGCTCCTTTCCTTTCCTAAAGGATGGTCCAGTGTACCCTATACTCAATAAGAAAGGAAGCATTGAAGCCTTTTTCCTTAGCCTTTTATTCTACCGTAGCCCAGCAGCTACTGTATTATAGACAGGGCCGGCCCTGTCCCCCTTGGGGCCCTAAGCAAGATAATTTTGTGTCCCTGCTTTGCGGTTGATAGAGTAGTTTTGCCACAGAGAACAAGAAACTGTATGCATTCATAACCCTGACGTTTTTTTCCGTACCTCTTTGAACACGATTAGTCACAATTATTTTCCTACTTATTAAGTATACTCACTGAAACAGTCAAAGTAAAGCTTACACACTGCATATTCGTCAAGCTTGACACACAGTACATGGATACTCATAATGTAGAGGTCTAAACACTGTTGTGCAGGGACGAAAACGGAAGTGACCTCAGCCATTATAGTTTCAAACTAAATAGTATTGAGCATCACCTAATATTGCTGCTACTCAGCTATCGCTAGCTAGCGTCTGTTAACCTACTTTTCTAGCTTGCTACGTATTACTAGCTAACTTCACTGATAACCTACATGAATGCAAATGTAAAATGACCAGTGGTTTTTTAATGGGCCAGATGCACTCACGCAATATCTGCAGAGCCCAGCACCTGCAGGAGAAAAGACACCTGATCCTTCATGTTCACTGTCTCTAAATTTTAATGCAACTGGTACTATAGTTGCTGTTTTTGCCATAAGGAAGTCTAGACGAGTCAAATTCTAATGCTGCTTCAATTTGGTGCATAGAAAAGCCAGATACAACTGTTTGTAGTGGTACATACAGTATCCATAATAGGACTTTTGTTTGTAGTTTGAGTGTATAGTTAATCCAGTTTATGGGTCATAAACTGGAAACATTAAATTGTCCTTACAGTGTGCTTAAGAGCTTTTGCACAGTTTATGGAGTTCATCTATTGTCATTCTTTGTAGCATTTTTGCACGTGCAATTTATTAGACTTGATCCTTTTGCTTATTTATTAATAGTTAATTTCATGAAAATATTCTTGAGCATCTTCCATTCATGTATGGAGGTTGTTTATGTATGTTTATGTAAGCATACACAGTAAATCGGCCAGAGTTAAATTTACTCTACGAGTGTTGATTTCAACACTATGGCAGAGTTTATATAATCCTCACTCCCTAGTGTAAAATCAACACTCGCCATAGTGTAAACTTTATAACACTAGGTCAGTGTTATATAATTAACTCTGTCAGAGTTTCATCATTACTCTTAATAGAAACAATTCAACCCCTCACAGAGTACAAACCAGTGTTATATAATTAACTCTGTCAGAGTTTTATTATTACTCTCATCAGAAACAAATCAACTCCTAATAAGTACAAAATTGAGCAGGGTTAGCACCACCAAAATTGCAGTGGGAAATCAATTAGATACTCATGCTACTATTTTGCTACAATTAAATGAATAAATACACAAACTAAACCATTCATTTCATTTCTTTTATTGACCGCATTTTTAAAAAATTGAATGCACAGGGACAATATATTTACCATTCAGACCATAGGCTGTTTGAACATCGAAAGCCTTGTGCATATGTAGGTCATTCAATGTAATGATAAAGTAACTTTCTTCACCCAAATTAACTTCATATGCATGGAAATGCTCATAAAAACACAGTTATAAATTCATTAACAAGAAAACACACATCATCTTCAATCAGACAAATTTTAAAAATTTTACAAAAAACTGGTTGCTCATCGTGTATATCAGTGCAAATAACATTTCCCTCCTTGTACTCTAACCCATCCAGTTTGACCCATTTTTAAAAAATTGAATGCACAGGGACAATATATTTCCCATTCAGACCATAGGCTGTTTGAACATCGAAAGCCTTGTGCATATGTAGGTCATTCAATGTAATGATAAAGTAACTTTCTTCACCCAAATTAACTTCATATGCTTGGAAATGCTCATAAAAACACATAGTTATAAATTCATTAACAAGAAAACACACATCATCTTCAATCAGACAAATTTTAAAAATTTTACAAAAAACTGGTTGCTCATCGTGTATATCAGTGCAAATAACATTTCCCTCCTTGTACTCTAACCCATCCAGTTTGACCCATGTAGTGCTATATACTGTGCTGCTTGTCTTATTTATGGTGGCCAAATATTGTGTGAAATCATAATCAGTGTTGAATACTTTTAAAGGACCTAATTCTCTCCTATTTAATGCAAGGTTCTCCCAGTGATAGCCTATTGCCAATTGGTGTTTCTTAGCCAGGGATTTTGTTATATTTTTAAAAAAATTTCAAAGTGTTCTTAAATAACTTGTGCTTTGCCTCAAATCTAATGCTGGACATATGTAACAAAGGGCCAATTTTGCGCAAACAAGATGGATAATGTGTCATGAAGTGATGTTTAGGCAGCAAGTTACGGTGTGGGTATATTATCTTAAAAAGCTCATGGTGCTCATGAATTAAATGTTTCAAATATATAGTCATGGCTTCAGTAACACGAGGGGAAAACACAATATTCATTATTTGCAACAAAAGTAGCAACAATCGCCAGTTCTGGCTCTCAGCCTCCACCAGATCACCAAAGATCAAGGGAGTGTTCCTCACAAGGCAAAATGTTTGAATTGAGTTCAGTCCAATGCCATTGCCACTTGAATCCAGATTCACATTTGTGGGCCTATTTCTTCGCTCCATGTAACCATAGTCAAATGAATAACTTCTTGAAAGAAGATGACCTTTGTTAATAACAGTATCGGAAAGATGTTGAAAAAGCAACTTAAGCTCAAACTGAGCAACTCCTTCTAAAAGATCATGCATGATGTCAACCAAAACATTATTGACAACGTGAAAATACTTCAAAGTATTGAGGGTTGAATCCCTCTTCAGCCCATACACAGACTTCAGTTGTGGGTCCAAATGCAGAGCCCTGCAATGCCTCTCAAAACTATCAACATCACGAACAACAACTGAGGGGTGGTCCTCACTGTAAACCGTTTGAGCAGTCATTTTGTCTATCATACACAACCTGCAATAGTAAGTGCTACTAAATGACTCATTGTAACCAAGGATTGCGTGTATTCCTAAATTATCTCCTATGATTTGAGAAATGGTTCCATAGACCTTTTCACAGGAGATGGGCAAGTCTATTCCTTCAATTTCAAGAGTTCTGATGTCACGAATCAAAGGCTCAAGAATTGCATCAAAGCCATACTTCTTCACATCTTGACTGTGAAAGAGACTAACTAAGTGTATATTAAGAATGGCAGAATTAAATTTTGGCGGGAGATTTCTTGAGATAAAGTAAAGGCAGCCTAATTTGTGTATAGAATGTTTTGACCCAAGAGGGTTTGCCGTCTCAAAATCATCATAATACACTTGTATTTGCAGAGCATTTTTATGTTTACTGAATAGTGTGTGTTTTTTGAAGTAACTACCATCTTTGAAATCTTCATAAGTGTGTGGGCTTGATGTGGTACCTGCTATGACCTGTTCACAAATATCAGAGTTACAGAACATGAACTTAAGGGTCTCCAATATAGGTATGTAAACGAAAGTATCTCTAACTTGAACTTGGTCATACGTTCCCAGAGTCTTGTTTCGACGGGTATCAAACCGAACTCCAAGGGTAAGTTCAAGAGGCTCAACAGTTCCCCATTTCTCTCTGAAATATTTTACTCTTTTTGACTCAGAATTCAAAAAAGAGAAAGGGTTTTGGAAATATTCAAAGCTTTGTTCAACCTCCTTTGACCCTGGACTGTTTGATGGTAGAACTGACAAAGCACTGTGTTTCAAATGATCATGCATCTCTGTTGTAAATTCCTCAAGGTCACCAACAATAGCTGAGACCAAATTATTAGAAGCACCACCCCCCTGAAGTTTGGCAATTATGGAAGCACACATACTATTGAGATGTTCAGTGGAAGGAACAGAGCTCCTGTTCTCTGATATATCCCTCGTTGAAACTGGATTATTTACTTCGGGCAAGTCTACCTCCATTTGCTCAGAAATGTTCTCACTAGGAGGTGAATTGTGGGATACACTACAGTCTGCACTAGTGTTGTTAACTACATGTGTATTTTCCAAATGTTTCCTAAAACCCGAATAAGTGACAAACTGCTTACGACATGTTTCTTGAGAACACATTAACCCTTGCTTTGAGGTAGGATAGAAACCATGTTTAAATTTCAAATGGGATATCAACGCCTGACTGGTTACATGCAATTCTTGGCATTTAAAACATTTCATCATCGTTAAGGCAAATTCCAATAAAAAAAAAAAAAACTTAATTCAATAGCTTTGCACGGAATTCTCTAACCCTTGGTGATTCTTTAGTTTTTCCAATGTCAATTTTGTATACAGTAGTCTGGGCAAATGTGTAGAAGTTGTGAAGTGCATGATCATATGCCAAATTGAAAACAAAGTGCAATTTAAAAAGATCATCAAATGCACCCACTGCACTTGCTGCCTCACAGATTTGAAAGGTCAACTGGCTACCTAATAGCATGGGCACCTTAAACATCTGGGTTGGGCAGCTTTTGGGCTGAAAGGATATTATTTTCTATGCACAATTACCTTGCTGGTTAACCCAATTGGTTGTTTACCCAACTTGTCTTGCCCTTGATTTCCCCTGTCCCATCTTTTCTGAGATGTGTCCCATGAATTTGAAATTAATGCATATAATGATATATCCCCCAAAAGAATGAAACTGTTCTTTTTCAATAACTTAAATATTGTCTTTGTACTATTACACATTAACTGTGTGTCTTGTATGTTCTAAATCTCATTTAATTTTGTTTTTATTTACGATTTGCTCAATGTCCCAACTTTTTTTGAATTGCTGTTGTACAGTTTTGTTTGAAACTACAATGAAATATACTGTAAATCTGCTTACCAGCGCTTGGTTCAGCGTCTTGGTTCTCTGCAGACATCAGAAGGTGGCGTACAGTGTGAGTCTGAGTCAAGCATCTTGCTTCTTCAATGATTTTGCATTTGAAGGTGGAGTCCCACTTCTCTAATAACTTGGAGGAGGTTTCCGCTCCAAACAGGAGTGTGAAATCTTGATTTATCTGAGGGGAATCAAACGAATAATTTCAGTCATGAGGTAATTAGCGTCTGTGTGTCCGTCTGTCACCTGTGTCTGTGGCTCGCATATCGCGCTGACTGTTTGTCAGATCGACCTACAATTTTGGATATGGGTTGAGTATGGCACAATGGTGTGCATCCTTGATTTTGAAGTTTTTTGGATGGTAATGGTCATTTTACTTTTCGCTGCATTTTCACGCTACAGCAAGCCCACGCTACAGGCAAGCATACGCTACGGGCAACCACTAGTATATCCAAAAGCAAAAGAAAAACATATTATGTGCACATATTAGCAGATACACGTACCAATCCCTTCACATCCAAAAATCTTGGATACATTTTTAGGACTTCAGTGGTCATCTCTGGATTATGGACAAGCTGATGACGATGCTGAAACGTCTCCCTCATCAATCATCACTGGAATGTAGAAGTAACGATATGGCTTCTCTGACTGCATCACCATCTGCCCGTTGCTCTGCTGTGAAACTCCTCTTCAGGCAGGGTCCTCCCTGCAAGGCTCCTTGAGGGCTGTTCTCCGACCTTTTTGTAACTTTTCTCTGCACAGTTTTTAGGCGCCATGCCAGGTAGCCAGTTCCACTTGCACCATCATAGAAGTGTTCCTGTGAAATCATATAGATCAGATCTATGTCTATCAAAATCAATTGTTAATCATACCTCTGATCATTATACTAGATGAAAAAGAGAAATCTTACATAGCCTTTGGTGGAGAAAGGATCCCTGAGATTTGGAAACAGGGTCACAATGCCAAGTCCGTATTTTTCTCTTTGCATTCGAACTGGGATTCTGCTATGGGGAGTTGGAAAATGCATACAGACAAACATTAGTAACAAAATAGTAGAGCATTTACACAGCCTGAATGCACAGCCTTTAAAAAGCGTGACCACGTTGTACATAGGAATGTTCAACCATAAAATCTTGTTGAAAATTTTAACTCATAATCTCAACAATATTATTTCCGCCATATTGAGCGAGGGCCTAACAGACTATTTTCATTTAAGGAGAACATTCACCCAAATCCATTCACTTGATTTCATAACTCATGACGTAACAAATCTCATCCAGTATCATCTCATTCAACCAGGCCTAGCTGTTGTAGTTATAGGCTACAAACTAGAGGACCCTACAATGTACCCACCTCCTCTGAACGACACCAACTTTTTTAAGGCGTGGCCGTGTTGAACATAAATTTTAATGTTAACATTGGACATTTTGGGATGCATGACCCGTTCTAGACCCATGAATAGAAACATGTAATGTTTTGGGCTAGTTTAGTCTAGTTTTTGGCCTATTATGCTTTATTCAAAGAAAAACATACCCATGTTTTTCAACCATGTGGCTGACAAGGATATTCACAAGATGTCTTCTTGTGTTGTGTGTCAAGGTCTTGGATCTTCTATACTCCTCCATTACATCTTCTCCGCCAGCATTCTTCTCCAGAGCCTCCTGGACTATCTATAATTGAAAGTTAAACAAGCAAAATGATGAGCATGTAAACACAGAACACAATACAATAATTACATCACTACCAAATGTGAGTCTGTATGAAACGTATACCGTATGAGTGTTTGTGCATGCACAACTCAAATCTATGGACTCACTTTGGGCAGTGACGCTACAAAGGAAGTTGCTATCATAGTAAGCAACTATGCTTTTAGAAAAGACCCCAGACTGGACAGTTGAAGATTTAGATTAGTAATGAGGGCAATTTTAAATCCCACCTTTTTGGCCATTTCTGCAGCATCATCTGCGGCAAAAGTGTGGGCGCCCTCTGCAACACTGGACTGATGTGCCTGGCTCAAAGATGACATTTCTACATCAAGCGACTGAGCATCTCTTGAAGAGTTTGGTGTAGAAGAACCTGTTGGTGTAAATTCTGAAGAAAACAATTCCTATTTAATTTTCAATTATATATGGATGCAGAAATATATCTCAGTTCATCACACAGACTACCCTTATATTCTCCAACACTTGTGACAAATAACAGGCAACCTGGCAGAAGGTTCCCAGGCTTTCATATCATGCAGAAAAAAAAAGCAGGAACTTTTGTACAACGTAGTACAGAACGATACCTAACGACACTACACGGTTCTTCACGGCACACAGAATAGGGCCACATCTATCATCTTAGCACAGCCTAGGATAGACTTGGAAACACTTAATAACCCTTAAAGTACCTTCAACATCTTTGGCCAACAGAAATATGTTTGGGTTGGCTTCAAGGATGTCATGGATTACTTCTTCATCCACCACAGTATCAGAGTCATCAAGGAACAGCAACTCAATTGATAGAGGGATCCCAAATTTGTTCTTGACTGAAAAAGACACAATGACATTTGATCCCCATCAACTCATAATTGTGAACATTAAGAGAGGTGCATAAACCTAAAAGCAGAAGTGTGCGAGCAACAGGAGCTCTCCTTACAACAGTATTCTTATATCACACAATTGTAGATATCATACTTAAGCTTTTGGCTGGATACCAGTGCAATGCACAAAATGGGCTATTGTTTGCACTTAATGTCCCTCGTATATGCCCCTGCAATACCGCTCTCGACTACAAGCTCTACAAGGTCACATAAAGGCTCACCTTATTCAATGAAACTTCCATATGAAAATCCAGGCTGTAGTTTTAGGTACTTTCTAAGTCCATGGTATTCCACTTTGAGGAGCATTATGCATAACCTGTTGATAAATCAAACCAAATCTAGGATTTCATTGGTGCAGGAGTCCACATTACTTGCAATACTGTTCATTATTCAATAAGACACTAATTGAGCAAACTAATAGTTTGCAATTTACTTAAAACATGGTCAAACATTAATTCGACATGCTTATCATTAACAAATGCATACACAGAGTTTAGAGAAAATAACATATACTACCAACCGTCTCCTCGCTGGTCTTAAAAGTTGCTAACTTAAAATCTAAGGCACATGGTTACTAAAGCCAGGGAAATGTGGCGGCACGGTCAACTAGCCTAGCTTTTTTGCTTAAAGTTCGTCCAGCAAAAGCAAATTATGCTACCGTTAGCATCGCTGGTAAAACGATTGTTCAATTCATAACTACCATTTACGTAAAGTTCACACCAATCCCAGACGAAGTTCTACCACTAACACTAGCCACCTAGAAGCTAGCGCTAGCTAGTTAGCTAGCTACAGAGTTTGACGGCTAACAACTCGAATATATGTCTAAATGGGTAAAATACGTTACAATGACAATACACAAAATGATATTAAACGATACTAATTGTGTTGGGTGTTTTATATTCTAGCCTTCAACAAATTAATTTTACCTTCAAACTTGCGCTGCCAGCCTTCAACGATGGCGTCCGTCTCTCGGCGTCAACGGTCCTCTTCTTCACCACGCATGCAGAAACCGGATGAAACCTGATTACTCCGCCCAAGCGTTTTAATATAAAGGGCAATTTATTAACTCCAAATGGCAAAAAGGCAAGGAACACCGAGAACACAGGTATCACACAGGACACAACAAACCACAAACCACAATGATACGATGAGGAACAAAAGAAAGACAAGGGCTTCAATACAAAACACAGGGCACGCAATGAGGGAAACTTGACAGGACATGGGGAGAAACAAGACAGAAATACCAAAGTAAAAGAGGAAAAACAGGGAAACACACCAAAACCAGACAAGGAAACGGACAACCATGACAGTAGGCCTAACTGATCAATATATAAAAGGTTCAAGCGAGCTCAGCATTCATCTCTCCCTCTATTATCAGCTGATGTTCATGAGTTTAATAATCTATTTTGAATGATGTGTTTGGTTTAGAGCTCCCCCTCTGGAGGATTCAAGTAATAACACCTCACGGTGAAGGGTTTTTGTTCATCCTTCACAACAGTTTGTAATGCTGTGTCTCTCTGGCACAGTAATACACAGCTGAGTCTCCAAGCTGCATGTTTTGCCCTTGCAAAGTTACTGTTTTAGTGGAGCTGTCAACGGCAAGACTGAATTTACTACTGAGGGAGTCTTTCACACTTTTGCCCCCGGTATAAATATATCCAATCCATTCCAGTGCGTGTCCTTCAGGTTGTCTGATCCAATTTGTCGCGTAGGTACTAACAGAATAAGAGACCTGACAGCGGATGGTCAGAGGTTGACCAGGTCGAATTGTCAGAGACTCTGGCTGAGTAAGCTGTTCACAGTCCACACCTGTTGAGAATTGTTGTCATGAATGAGCTTTTTCAACTATTAATCAATATGTATTCTTATTGATTGGATATTTTCTCATAAAGCCTCACCAGAGCCAGCAGCCAGGAGCAGCAGCAGTACAGCTATAGAGAACATGGTTTGTGTTTAAGCTGAACTTGAGGAAGATGTCCTGTTTTACACTTCAGAACTTATAAGGGTGAGCAAGAGGAGAAAACCCCACGGTCCTTTTGCATAATTCAATGCGGTGTCAGATGTTGGTTGAGGTGCCACGTGACATGGGACAAAGGAATCACATATCCTTTGCACATTTTTGCATTTTCTTATAATGTGTACGTTTACTTACACACTCTTATTATAATCATTATTAATAATATTATTATAAGGCTGTTTGAAGATCTAAACTTCTGTCGGCCAACCTTCTTAGTTTATTATCAAAATGTTGTTTTCCATCTTTTGATTAAATTGTATATGCAGGTCTACATTTGGAATGTTGCAAAGAATGTAATTTACCCAAAAATATCATGTTTTATGTATTCTGTCTTATGATTCAATTATATCTGTCTGGCTGCTGCAATGTTTCCTGGTCCAGCCGTGAAAATCCATAAGGCAAATATATAGGTGAAACAATTAAATGGTGTGCTTTCACGTTACTTTATATTGCCTCAAAGTCTAAGGCCACAGGGATAAGTGAATGATGTGTGCCTACGGTCCACGCTGAACTGGGGTGAAGGCCTAACAGTGCTCTGCTCCCTCTGATTGGAACTGTGTGGACAAAGACAAGATCTTGACTTTGTGTTCTTGTGTGTACGTATCATGAATCATGTTATTCAAAGAAAATAAGGTACATATTTTTTAGTTTTTCTATATCTTGTTATAAAATGTCTGTCAGAATGACAGTCTGACTGCTGCTATCTCTTCCCTGTTCCCACTCAGAGGCTCTTTACAGACACTGTTTAAAGTGAAGCAAAAATTCATATCATACAATAATCATACTCATTAATCATAATTAGTATGATAGCAAACCACTTAATCATCCTACATTAAAAAAGCAGTACGATTTTTTTCCAATTGTGTATTTGCCATCTTTAAATATTATCAACCAATTTGTTTAGCTTTTTCTGACTGGGAAGCGTTATCCAATTTTTCTATTTGAATTCCAGCCTTGGTAATGAAGTTATATATTTTTCAATGGATTGTCATAAAGCCTGCATGCAACAACACAGTAAAAAATACATGGGGCAAAGTTTCTAAGATTCGTTTGAGTAGTCCATCTTTGAACATTGTGGTTACACCACGGCAGCCTAGTGTAAGTGCAGTCTGATTATTTTAGCCTACGGTCGAATGGAATTACATTCTATTTTGTTTTTCATTCCGACTTTTCTTTGACCTTGATGGAAAATGCCATGAGGTCAAGGAAAGATGTGAAGGAGAATGCATAGGTGCTTGGACTGCGAACGGAGGAAAGTACATAAGATGTAACTATAGTCTCCTAAGCGCACATGTTAAGATACTTTGCATTCTTTGTGTTGCTTCATGCAGGCTATATAACCCAGAGAAAAAATATAACTTCATTACCAAGGATCTGAAATAAAAGTATAGGCACAAAGCTGAACGGAAATGATTGTCACATCGTGAAATGGTTTCTCAAGTTTAACCTCCTGTCCATTCATAATTAACGACATGAATCCCAGTTATGACATAAATATGATTGTATGACATAACTGTCGGTCATGTTGATTGAACCGCCGATTTATGAATTTATTAAAATGTTCCTGCCGCAAGGAATTGTGGGACAGCATTAGCTCCCGTCCTTTCCTAAAGGCCGATATATGCTCCGTTTTAGACGTAACGCGTAAGCACGTAAGATACATAACCCCCCCTTGCGCGGTAAAATATCCCCCCTTACGTGCTTAAGTGCGTCGCCCAAAATTCCTGACTATGCGACTAAAACACTACGACCCTACGCAGCTCGCAAAGACTGTGATTGGCCAGCTAACCACATCCTTTCAGGAGTCTCACATTTCCGGTTTTACAGCATAATAGCGCCATTTTTAAAAGGCCGTGACAGAAGCGATTTCAATGCTTATCAGCTCCTGCTCCCTCAACTGTCTTCGACTCAACCTTAACATCGTTCAGAGTGTGGAAAAAGACCGCTAACCTAAACTTAGCTACTGCTACTCTCGTCGAAAATACTGGTAGTGCATAAATATAAACAAGCCAGCGATTTCCACTTCCACGCCCACAGATTCGTTCGTTGCTCCCCCTACTGTTCTGGCGGAGAATCCCCTTGCAACACGCGCAATCCTTAAGGAACCTTAAAGGAACCATAAATCAAAACTTGTCTAGAACAAGTCCCTTGCGTAAATTACGTGCTTACGTCTGCGTCTAAAACGACCTTAAAGGATGGTCCAGTGTACCCTATACTCGATACACTCGAAAAGAAAGGTGGCATTGAAGCATTTTTCCTTAGCATTTTATTCTACCGTAGCCCAGCAGCGACTGTATTATATCATCATCGTCATCCTGGACAACACCCTCTCATTCGCACCCCATATTCACAACATCACCCGGACTGCATTCATCCACCTCCGCAACATCGCCAGACTCCGCCCATCACTGACCCAATCCAGCACTGAAATCCTGGTTCACTCGTTTGTCACATCAGGCATAGACAACTGCAATGCCCTCCTCACCGGACTCCCCACCAAACTCATCAACAGACTGCAGATCATTCAGAACTCAGCCACCCGGATCATCACCCGCACCAAATCATCTGACCACATCACCACTGTCCTCATCCAACTTCACTGGCTCCCACTACTCTACCGCATCCAATACAAAACCCTACTCCTCACCTACAAGGCTCTCCACAACCTAGCCCCCAGTTACCTCTGCGACCTCCTCCAAGAATACACTCCCCCCCCTCCCTCCGCTCAACCTCTGCTGGACAACTATGAATCCCCATATCACGACTCATTACAATGGGTGCCCGGTCATTCAGCTGTTCAGCACCCAGGCTCTGGAACTCCCTCCCCCCACACATATAGCAGTCAGACACCATTACAACCTTCAAGTCACAACTCAAAACTCACCTGTTCAAACATACAACGTCTAACTGATCACTGTCATGATTATTATTATTTTATTTTTTTTCAATGCCTTGTTTTTAAACGATTAATAATGATTTTATGCTCTGTAAGTCGACCTTGGGTGCCTTGAAAGACGCATCTAAATTAAATGCATTATTATTATTATTTATTATATATAGACTGCATAGAGCAGTTTTCCCAGAGACTGGGTCTGTAAAAAGCAAAAAATATTAGTTCTTCATGTACATTTATTTGGCGACCCAAGTAAAATCTCCCGCGACCCCCCACACACACACACACACGCACACACACGCACACACACACACACACACACACAAATGCACACACACACACACACACACATAAATGCACACACACACACACACACACACACACACACACACACACACACACACACACACATCCATAAGAAGAGAATCTGTGCAAAGTCGCGGGAGATTTTAATTGGGTCGCCAAATAAATGTATATGAAGAAATTATGTTTTTTGCTTTTTACAGACATACTATGGCACTATTTTGGCATCTATCTCTACAGTTTCAGTTTTGGCTGTCTTACTTCTTGCTGCTTAAACACCCGAATTTCTCTCCTGGGGGATAAATAAAGTTTTTTTTTCTTATGTTAACTAATTGATTGACTGCAATAGCTGCCCATAAATACACGCCTACCTGTTTAAAAAATCTTTAAACAAGAAGCATGTTTTTGATAGTACTGTTTTTTTCAGCTTGTTACCTTTTAGGGAGTCTTTATAGCGGTACAATTGTACAGTCTGTACAATGTTCATTTTAAACTTTATTTTTTTAAGAGTTTGTGTTCGACAATTAGGAACTTAAAGATATACGCTCCCAGCAACATGATTGGTCTCACAGATACGGAGCGAAAGAATGTTAAATGCCACTGTTTGTGTGTGGTTGATGGCTGGTTTAAGCAGCCTCACCTGGCCGAGAATGAGGCTGGGTGAGGCTGCACACCTGTTGCACATTGAGTAATCAGTGTGCACAGGTTTAACCAGCAATCTCCTGACAGCCCCCACCCAGTTCTACCAGTGCCAGAGATAGATCTAAGTCTGTTAGCTTATGAGAGAACTGCAACATTTGCGGGCATCTTAAAGGAAAGGATAAATAACACTTGGGGAAAGTACATACAAATTTACACTGATGGGGCTCAAGGCCCAAGAACTGGGAAGTCTGGGTTTGCTTTTTGCATCGCAGAATTGGATGTTATTTGTTGTGGAAGTATAAGCGAGTATAAGTGTCTGAGGCGGTTTCAGTTTATACCAAAGAGCTGCTTGCAATAATCTGGGCTATGCAGTGGGCGGAGGTCAGGCCAGGGCCAGTTGTGATATGCTCTGACTATGCATCAGTGCTGATGACATTGAGGGAGGGAGGGCTTGGAGCCAGACCTAATGGTGGAGCTTCTTACCCTGATGTACAGGATTGAGCAGGCGGGAGTCAGTGGGGGGTCCCAGCTCATGTGGGGATAGAGGGGAGCTAGCTGATGGGGCAGCGAAAAGGGCTTCACAAAGGGAAGAGGTGGACGTAAAAGTGAGGCCGGGGTTAACTGAGTGTAGGTCAATCATCAAAAAGAACCTCATGGCTGTGTGGCAGGAGGAGTCGGATCGGGAAAAGAAGGGGAGGCATTATTACAGCTTGCAGAAACAGTCAAAAATAACTTATTTGTTATTTTAGTAACATGAGGAAATCTTTGAGGATCAACAATTGTTTTAGTCAAAACTCTTTTGGGGGGGAAATTAGCCAGTGTGTACAAGTTTAAATACGTTTGTGGGCAACGGTCCAGAAAATTCCAAAACCGACAAAAAGACTAAGGTAAATCATTCTTGATATTAAAATGTGAAACATATTTCCCTTGCTGCCATATTTAGTCTCGCACCTGGTGTCTTTAATGCACCACTGAAGCCACCAAGTTTCACTTCTGCTTTCCAAGAGGCTTTTTTAGGCCTGTGGTGATGCTTTATGGTCCTGCCTGCTCAGCCCTGTCCTCCGCTAACGTGTTCAAACAGCGCTCCTCCTCATCTTCCACCTAAAAATACGCCAGCTAGCATGAATTCAAGAATATGAAACACTTGCTAAATAGTTATCTTTAGGTTACAGATTTAAATGGGGGAAATTAAATTATGTAACTCATCTTTTGCGGCTTTATTGGTCGGACAATTGAAAACAGAAAAACATTTCTGGATTCCTTTCTCATGTTTCTCTGTATTTTTTGATTTTCTTTCTATGCCTCTAAACGGGTCCCGGTGTGATGTGTGTTTGCTGTGGCCTGTAGAAGGTGGTGTCGCAGTAAGCGAGGGAACCGCGTTCCTCGAGATACTTTTACCTATTTTGGAACATGTTATGTACTTACATAATCATGCAAGAATGGCTTTATAGTGACTGGGTCTGAATTCTGTGATCTGCCTTTAGCAGAAACAGAGAGTTCAGTAGCACGCATAGGTTTTATTTACATTTACATTTACAACCTAGCCGGTTGTATATGTAAATAAATGTACATGAGCGCCCGGTCAAAAATAAAGTCTATTCCATGCATGTCAGTCAAATGACAAAGAAATATAAATCATTTGTTACACCAATGCCTTCTATGCCTAACTCAAATTTATTCGCTAACAGATTACACTTTTTTTTGTAAAATTAGTTCCTTGCCATATCACACAATATTAATGAAAGTGAAGCAAATCATTAATGCTTAATGAAATATGAACTTTTATACCCCTTCCGCCCACTTCATGTCCAGGGACACCGTTTTGGCCGTTGTTTTTCCTTTGTTTGAGAGAGCTGTGAAACAAGAGCTGCAGGTTTTTAGGCTCACCTGGGTTGGTAAAAGTATACCAAAGTGAGACATCAGATCCACAGTCACAGCAAAGAAGTACAATCAAGATACAGCGTTTAATTTGGCTGTATACAGGAAAGAAGCACAAATGAAGCACAATGCAATTCAGAATATGCATCTCTGGATTGACACAGGATCATCCAGAGTTTAAGTAAATACACAACAGATCATGGCAAAGGATTGATAATCATACAGTGAAAGTGGCAGAGCTATGAGCAACCCTGTCTCGTCAAAATTACGTTCCCAGAAAACTATTCAGCATTCTCAATTACGTTTGTCATAAAACGTATTTTGTCCGCGATTACGTTTTATTGAACGTATACGTTCGTCCTCAGCCTATTTTTTGCCATTTATTAACCTCTAGGATTAAGTTTGGTTGAAACGTATCCCAGATAGGTTAAATGTCAACGTATAGCACATTATTGTCATTAAGGCATATCTTCCTTTCAGGGAACGTTTCATTTAACGTATTTTGTCTGAAAAACGTATCTTGGCCGTGAATACGTTTTATTGAACATATCGCAAATGCGTTCGTTGTCAGCCTATTGTTTTGCCATTTATTAACCTCTAGGATTATGTTTGGTTGAAACGTAGGCCTATCCCAGATAGGTTAAATGTCAACGTATAGCACATTATTGTCATTAAGGCATATCTCCCTTTCAGGGAAGGTTTCATTTAACGTATTTTGGCTGTGGATACGTGTTATTGAACATATCGCAAATACGTTCGTTGTCAACCTATTTTTTGCCATTAATTTACCTCTAGGATTATGTTTGGTTGAAACGTATCCCAAATATGTTAAATGTCAACGTGTAGCACATTATTGTCATTACCGCATTTCCCTTTCGGGAAACGTTTCATTTAACGTTATTTTGTCCCTGATTACGTCTTATTGAACATATTGCAAATAGGTTCGTTCTCAACATTTTTGTTGTTATTTATTTAAGCTACCTCTTGGATTACATATACATTTAATTGAAACGTATTGTAGCGACCCTGGGTCAATTAAATAGTTTGTGTGTTATGTGTTGCATTGTATTTCGTTGTCCGTTATGCCAGTTGTTCTATGTGCATGCATTGTAATGTTCTTATTGTCAATCAGGGTGGGGGCCTGCACGCGAGTGAGACCGTGTTGCCGGGGTAACCGGGGTTTGTTTGTGTGTCGGTCTTCTGCCGTTGGTTACAATGTTACGTTTTTCAGTGACCTGGTTTTGGTTCATTAAAACTACCTCTACTAATGACTCGACATCATTATGTCACCGGCAAGGTCGTTACAGTATCCTTAATAGGCTACGTTAAATTTCGATAACACATTATTGTCAGCATATAGGCATATAGGCATACCTCTCGGGGAAGCGTACGTTTGATTGTAATGTTAATAGTCCAACGTTATATCAACATGTCACAAGAGGAGAAATTAGCTGCTGTCGGGGTAACTGTAGGAGCGGGGGTTGCTTTGTTGATTTCTTTATCTAGGGCTATAGCTGTGGTCAAAGCGGGAAGTGTGCGTTGTCTGGGCGGCTGCCTGAACTGAGCTGCAGGAAATTATGTTCACACGTTTCTTCATTCATTCATGAAGGCTATACCGTGAACGGTGACGTCAGACTCACGCCCACCTACAAACCAATCAATGTCCAGTATCAGCCTGTCCTCTCGGAAAATACGACCACGTAGGTGGTTTGTTCCGCTGTCATGCCAAATTTGTACCGGCTGCCAAATTTGTACCGGGCGCGTCATCCATACGTAATCCATTCCAAACCTGCCTGGCAACAGATGATCGCGTCGCGCGTCGAATGACGTGAAAGGTTCACGAACATTCGCGAACCTTCTATCTAGCGATCCGTTATCTGTATTATGCTATTTCGTCCTTGACCTGCTTTAAACACTCAGTTTACTTGCTAAATTTGATTAAACAATTAAATACAATACAAATATAAAGTAAAAACAAGTGTTATCTAGCGATCCGTTTTCTGTATTATGTTATTTCGTCTTTGGCAACATGAGCGCGAATGTTTTTTGAAACCCGCTTTAAACACTCAGTTTACTAGCTAAATTTTATCAAACAATTGAATACAATACAAATATAAAGTAAAAACAAGTGTTATCTAGTGAAGGGAAAAACGGTCTGTCTAGTTACTGGACCAGATGAAATGAGACGGAGAGGTAATAAAGTCTGTCGGCACGAGGACCTTGGATTTATTAAGTAAAGTGGCAACGGTTATACAGAGTCATAAGCGTGAGAAATCGAATATGTCTAAGTCCCTAATCAGCGCTGATGGTTCGTCCGGAGCTTCGCCTCCGTGGAAGGTCTGCTTCAGAAGAAGGTGAAGAGTCTCTGTGTGATACAGTCTTATACTGTATCTTCCTCCTGATGAGGTGTGTGCGTTTGAGATGTGTGTGGTTCTGTGTGTTTTACTTGACCTTGGCTCCCAGGCCCTGCTGTGTATGCCTCCTAACGGGGGAGAGCTCCTCGTGTCTCTCAGGCCCTTGGTATGGGCAGATAACGGGGGAGAGCTTCAAAGTGTCTCCTGTGTGCGGCTCTCCCGTTCTTGAAGATGCTGCCAGCCTGGGAAATGGGGCCTTCGGCTCCGGCCTTGACCTGACTATATTCTCATGTATGTGTTATGTGTTAAAAGTTGACTATATTGTAAATTGACTGCCATGTGATGTGCTCATTAAGCTAGGGTAGGAGTTAGCTATACTTATAATGTACATGTGATGTACTCAGCAGGTTATTTTGCCCAACACTAGCGATCCGTTAACTGTATTATGTTATTTCGTCTTTGGCAACATGAGCGCGAATGTTTTTTGAAACCTGCCCGGCAACGGACGACGCGATCATCTGCTGCCATGCAGGTTTGGAATGGATTACGTATGGATGACGCGCCCGGTACAAATTTGGCAGCCGGTACAAATTTGGCATGACACTGCCACAGATTACGACCCATTGGAATTTATCCAAAACGAGCGAACGAGGCCCTCTACATGTGCGGGCAACCCTTTCTCATCAAAATTACGTTCCCAGAGAACTATTCAGCATTCTCAATTACGTTTGTCTAAAAAACGTATTTTGTCCGTGATTACGTTTTATTGAACATATTGTAATGACCTCGCCGGTGACATAACGATGTCGAGTCATTAGTAATTGAAGGAACTTTTAATGGACCAAAACCAGGTCACTGAAACCCGTAGCCAACGGCAGAAATCCCACCCAAAACAAACCCCGGTTACCCCGGAAACCCCCAACACGGTCTCACTCACGTGCAGGCCCCCACCCTCGTGTTCTTCCAAGGCCCTCCCCCAGCTGACCTAATGATTCGCCCCCACACTGATTGACAAGAAGAACATTACAATACATGCACACAGAACAACTGGCATAACGGACAACGAAATACAATGCAACACATAACACACAAACTATTTAACTGTCCCAGGGTCGCTACAATATCGTAAATACGAATTCGTTCTCAGCCTATTTTTGCCATTTATTTACCGTGTTACTATGGTAGAATAAAGAATAAATTCATGCATTATCATTCAACTTGAACATGTGTTTTTACAGTATAGAGTGGTGGAGAGGGATGACGTATGTTGGCAAACCCGGAAGTGAGCGTCGCCCTCAGTTCCCTTGACAAAAAGCCAACGGGTTTTCCATTGGATTTTGGATTATTGCAGAAAAATCCTCAACTCCTCAAAAACGGAAAATAAATAAATAAATAAAAATAACCGTGCTCCAAAGAACGAAGTGTAAACCAATGCATTCTGAATGGGAGTGTTTCTCAGATTTTTCCATGCTACACAACGAAATGTAAAGCCATGCAAATAAAGGCTTCATGGTCATGATAATTTAAATATCATTAATCTACTACTGAGTGTGTAGGGAGGTATTCTATTTTTTTCAACGGGGCTGAATCCAGTCACTTGACCGTCATGG
This sequence comes from Gadus morhua, assembly GCF_902167405.1. NCBI lineage: Eukaryota > Metazoa > Chordata > Actinopteri > Gadiformes > Gadidae > Gadus > Gadus morhua. Next base: position 11,871,496 of record NC_044049.1, on the reverse strand, counting down.
TTGCTATGGTGGTTGCTATCGACCGCCCCCTCTAATACTCGTGGCTCTAAAAACCACGCGGCAAAGGAGCTGCCGTCAATTGGGTTGTTTTTGTCGTAAACTAGGGTCCGATGGTTGAAAAATAGACAGATATTCCAAGGTATCCTTAAAAGGCAGCTTGGATGTGTTTATTTTCTGCAGTTTAGACTTCTTCTATAACTAATTTTTGAAAGCAAAACACCAAGCTCATTGATTTAACGAGGGAGGGTTATTTGAAACAATTTATTAAATAAATATTTGTGAGAGGTCATTCCTTCTCCTGATTTTACTTCCTATTTATGTCTAGGGTAAACCCCTACTGTCCACAAGCATCCCCCCCCCTCCCCATATGGATTTGGAGAATTGTTGCCACGTCCCAGTGGTGGAGGTATCATATATATATGAAAGAGGGCATTCAATTATAGCCTACTACAATGATCAATTAAGAGGCCGAAGCCCTAAAGGAAGTGCTCCATCTCGTTGCAACTCACCCAGCGGCTCGCTTGCAAGATTTTGGCCTGAAGTTCTTCCCAGACCTACACCCTAGCCATCCAACATGCATATCTGAGAATCAGGCCTCTCTTTAATAATGACAAAAAGTTATGAGAGAAACACACATTAACTTTTTGTTATCTCATAAGCGGCGTGGTGCCGGCTCCTTTTGACCTTTTGACCCCCGACTTCAAAAACGTGGCCACAGGCCAGCTGTGTCTACACACCTTTAGCCACAAATGTACACCTCCATCCCACAAAAAATGGGGACTAGAAACTAACCTCTGACTTATGTACATTTACTGTACTGTTGGAGGTCACGCCCCTTTGCCGACCTTTTCGAGATAGCTAGGGATGCTAAAATGTTTACACACATTTCCCGGGGCCCCGTGAACGACATATCCGAGATTTGGAGTTCTAGCCCTTAGAGAAAAAAAGTTTTCCCCAATGGAGTCAGTGTCATTTGGACAAAGCCCCTCAGAAGTGTAGCCTGCAAGACCTAACGCCCCGTGCCCACTACCTCCGTCAGTTGACCGTTGCCCATTGACTTTGAATGGGGACGGACGCGCAATGCATTGTGGATCCATCCGTTCAGTTGGAGCGTTCGCCACCGTCAGAAAGTTGAACATTTTTCAACTTTTTCGGCAGCGACGGTTCCGTCATCCAATCAGATCGCGTATGCAAATTTAAACACTGTGACGCGACTCGGGCTCTGACGATACTGGAAAGCGGGAAAGCGGGTAATCTTGCATCGCAACAAGCAGGAAGAAGCGGGAAGAACCCGGCGAAGCGATTTGATTGACTGACGGATGCCTCTGCAAAGACTACTCCCCCATCCGTCAGCCATGCCTTCCCACGTCCGTTGACTGACGGTGCAGTGGGCACGAGGCGTAAAGGTCCAGAATGTGGTGGAAAAACAGTTTTTGAGAAAGGAAGGTCCTACCGCCCTGAAATTTTAATACCTTATTCTAGGGCCTAACTGGGACCTCCGCACTGAAACTTGGCCCGGTCGGACCCCGAGGGCAGGAAGGGGGGGCCTGCCCTCGGGGTCTGACCGGGCCAAGTTTCGGGCAGGAAGGGCTCCCCCTTCCTGCCCTCGGGGTCCGACCAGGCCAAGTTTCGGTGCGGAGGTCCCAGTTAGGCCCTAGAATAAGGTATTACAATTTCAGGGCGGTTCTGACACACACACACACACACACACACACACACACACACACACTGCAAGCCCACCCCTCCCTTACGAAAAAACACACCCACCACAACAGACACGCATCAAAACACTAGCGCCTACAAGCACACACGCCCACACGCACGCACGTGTACTAACACATTCCATTGACTATACAGGCTGAGGCAACAACGATTCCCCTCTATACACCCTTCTCCCTGCGCCCCCTACAGGCCACCGGATGCAATTTATTTAGAAAATCGCTCAAACAGGGGGGGATTATATACTACTAATGTGTGTAGTAGCTACTAACAGAATAAGAGACCTGACAGCGGATGGTCAGAGGTTGACCAGGTCAGATAGTCAGAGACTCTGGCTGAGTAAGCTGTTCACAGTTCACACCTGTAGAAAATATATAGCTTTTGGTCATGAATGAGCTACTTCAACTATGAATCAATGTGTTTTCTTATGGGTTGGATGATTTCTCATGAAGCCTCACCAGAGCCGGCAGCCAGGAGCAGCAGCAGAACAGCTACAGAGAACATGGTTTGTGTTGAAGCTGAACTGGAGGAAGATGTCCTGTTCTACACTTTACAACTTATAAGGAAGAGCGAGAGGAGAAAGACCCACAGCCCTTTTTGCATAACCCTATAAGGCATAATAGAGTGGTTGAGATGCTGCGCGACTCGGGGGACAGGAATCATAGATCATTTACACGTTTTTGCATTATTTGATAGTGTGTTACTCAAACCATATTACTATAATAATTCTTTATATTATATATATTTTCTTATTTTAAAGGGTTATTAAGATTTATAATCATATATGTCATTATTAATTGCTTGCATTTAAAAATAACATCAATATAATTTAAAATGTCATGTGAGAATAAAGGCTGTTATAAGATCTAAACATTGTGTTATTGTGCGTATGCTGTAAGTCTTGATCATGAAATTTCTTTGCCTAATTATTATTTTTTTCAGGTCCAGCTGTGAGGATTAAGTATGTTAATTAAAACTACAATTGAAAATAGAAATAACGCAAGTTTGATGAAAGTCATTCAACACAAATTAGAATAATGAATTAGGTGAACATCTTCACAAGAAATAGCTGCATGAGTTATTAACAAAATATATCCCTGTTTTCTATTTCAAACAAGTTGGTCGGTAAGTTAATCAGTAGGCCTAAATGATCAATGAATAATAAAGTAAATAAAATGTTACAGAGGGCTTGGCATTTATCTCCCCTCTATTTATCAGATGATTTTCACGAGTTAAATAATCTATTTTGAATGATGTGTTTGGTTCAGAGCTCCCCCTCTGGAGGATTCAAGTAATAACACCTCACGGGTGAAGGGTTTTTGTTCATCCTTTACAATAGTTTGTAATGCTGTGTCTCTCTGGCACAGTAATACACAGCTGAGTCTCCAGGCTGCATGTTCTGCCCTTGCAAAGTTACTGTGTTACTGGAGCCGTCAACGGCAAGACTGAATTTACTACTTAGGGTGTCTTTCACTTTTTTGTCCCCGGTATAAATCCATCCAATCCATTCCAGTGCATGTCCTTCAGGTTGTCTGATCCAAGCTGTCCAGTAGCCACTAACAGCATAAGAGACCTGACAGCGGATGGTCAGAGGTTGACCAAGTCGGACAGTCAGAGACCCTGGCTGAGTAAGTTGTTCACAGTTCACACCTGTAGAGAATAGATGCTTTTGGTCATGAATGAGATACTTTATCTATGAATCAATATGTTTTCTTATTGGTTGGATGTTTTCTCATGAAAACTCACCAGAGCCAGCAGCCAGGAGCAGCATCACAGCTAGAGAGAACATGGTTTGTGTTGAAGCTGAACTGGAGGAAGATGTCCTGTTCTACACCTGACACCTTATAAGGCTCAGCGAGAGGAGAAAGACCCACAGTCCTTTTTGCATAATTCAAAGAGGCGTCAAATGTTGGTTGAGATGCTACATGACCGGGGGGCAGGATCACAGATCATTTACACATTTTTGCTCTATTTGATAGTGTGTTACCATATTGCTATAATATTTCTTTATCTTTACATTTTTTTAAGTGTTATTAAGATTTATAATCTTACATATCATTATTAATGTTTGCATGCATTAAAAAATATAATGAATATAATTTAAAATGTCTTGTGAGAATAAAGGCCCATTTAAGTGGTAAACTGTGTTATTGTGCGTAGGCTGTAAGTCGTGTATGGATCATGATATATGTAGGGCTAACGTTTTTTGTTTTTCAATAACGTGAGGTTTCTTTCCTTTTATACTATTTTATTTTCAGGTCTAAATTTTGAGTCTTGTAATGCAGGTTATCTGTCTAATAACAAGGTGCTATGTGTTCTGTCTGAATTAAAATGATATATTTCTGGCTGATGCTTTGTTTCCCGTCCAGCTATGAAGTTTAAAATGCCAACTCTGTTAATTAAAACTACGATTGAATAATCAATAAAAAAGTTTCATAATAATCACTTAACACAAATTAGGATAATGAACCATGTAAGCATCTTCACAAGAAATATCTGCATGAGTTGTTAACTAAATATATTTTTCCCATATATTTCAAACAAATTGGTCGGTAAGTTAGTCAGTTGGTCTAACTGATCAATCAATAAAGAAGTAAATACATGTTCCAGCGAGCTTGGCATTCATCTCTCCCTCTATTATCAGCTGATGTTCATGAGTTAAATAATCTATTTTGAATGATGTGTTTGGTTCAGAGCTCCACCTCTGGAGGATTCAAGTAATAACACCTCATGTGTGAAGGGTTTTTGTTCATCCTTTACAACAGTTTGTAATGCTGTGTCTCTCTGGCACAGTAATACACAGCTGAGTCTTCAGGCTGCATGTTTTGCCCTTGCAAAGTAATTGTTTTACTGGCCACGTCAAGGGTGAGACTGAATTTACTACTAAGAGAGTCTTTCTGGTGTTTGCCCCCAGTATTTATCATGCCAATCCATTCCAGTGCGTGTCCTTCAGGTTGTCTGATCCAAGCTGTCATGTAACCAACATCATAAGAGACCTGACAGCGGATGGTCAGAGGTTGACCAGGTCGGATAGTCAGAGACTCTGGCTGAGTAAGCTGTTCACAGTTAACACCTGTAGAGAATATAAGCTTTTGGTCATAAATGAGCTACTTAAACATGAATCAATATGTTTTCTTATTGATTGGATATTTCCTCATAAAGCCTCACCAGAGCCAGCAGCCAGGAGCAGCAGCAGTACAGCTACAGAGAACATGGTTTGTGTTGAAGCTGAACTGGAGGAAGATGTCCTGTTTTACACTTCAGAACTTATAAGGGTGAGCAAGAGGAGGAAACCCCACTGTCCTTTTGCATAATTCAATGCGGTGTCAGATGTTGGTTGAGATGCTACGTGGCATGGGACAAAGGAATCACAGATCCTTTACACATTTTTGCATTTTCTTATAATTTGTACGTTTACTTACACAATATTATTATAATCATCATTAATAATATTGTTATAAGGCTGTTTAAAGATCTAAACTTCTGTCAGCCTACCTTTTTAGTTTTTTTAACAAAATGTTGTTTTCTATCTTTTGATTAAATTGTATATGCAGGTCTACTTTTGGAATGTTGTAAAGCGTGTCATTTCTCCAAAAATAGCATGTAATATGTATTCCGTCTTGTGATACAATTATATATGTCTGGCAGCTGCAATGTTTCCGGTGAAAATCTATAAGGCAACTATATAGGTGAAAAAATTAAATGGTGTGCTTCACATTATTTTAGGTTGCCTCAAAGCCTAAGGCCCCAGGGATTATGTGAATGATGTGTGCTACGGTCCACACTGAACTGGGGTGAAGGCCTTACAGTGCTCTGCTCCCTCAGATTGGAACAGCGTGGATAAAGACAAGATCTTGACTTTGTGTTCTTGTGTCTTATGTTGCTCATTATCATGTTTTGAACATGTAACATGTATCATGTTATTCAAAGAAAGTAACGGTACATGTTTTTTGTTTGTATGCCTTGTTATCAAATGTAACAGTCTGACTGCTGCTATCTTTCCCTGTTCCCACTCAGAAGATTTTTACAGAAACTGTGTAAAGTGATTTAAAACATTATACAGCCTGCATGCAACAACACAGTAAGAACACATGGGGCAACGTTTCTAAGATGCGTTTGAGTAGTCCATCTTTGAACATTGTGGTTACACCACGGCAGCCTAGTGTAAGTGCAGTCAGATTATTTTAGGCTGTGGTCGAATTTAATTACATTCTATTTCCTTTCCTAACGACTTTTCCTTGACCTTGATGGAAAACGCCATGAGGTCAAGGAAAAATGTGACAGAGAATGCACAGGTGCTTGGGGTGCGAACGGATCAAGGCATTGTTTTTTGCTTAGAAAGGCAACTTACTGAGTGAAATTACCCGGAAGTATCAAAGTGGCATGACCTTTTTTTATTGAGGTCGAGAAACGAGGTTAGGAAAGTACATGAGATGTACCTTTTTTGACGTTGATCTGTCCTGTTGAACCTACAACTTTCCGAAGATGGTCTACTAAGCGCACATGTTAAGATAATTTGCATACTCCGTGTTGCTTGATGCAGGCTATATAACCCAGAGAACAAAATATAACTTCATTGCCAATGATCTGAAATAAAAGTATAGGCAAAGGTGAACGGAAATGGTTGTCACATCGTGAATGGTTTCATAAGTTCGATCCCCTGTCCATTCATATTTATCGTCATGAATCCCAGTTATGACATTAATATGATTGTATGACATAATTATCCTGCTGCAAGGAATTGTGGGACGGCATTAGCTCCTTTCCTTTCCTAAAGGATGGTCCAGCGTACCCTATACTCGATATACTCAATAAGAAAGGAAGCATTGAAGCCTTTTTCCTTAGCATTTTATTCTACCGTAGCCCAGCAGCTACTGTATTATAGACAGGGCCGGCCCTGTCCACCTGGGGGCCCTAAGCAAGATCATTTTGTGTCCCTGCTTTGCGGTTGATAGAGTAGTTTTGCCACAGAGAAGAAGCAACTGTATGCATTCATAACCCTTACGTTTTTTTCCGTACCTCTTTGAACATGATTAGTCGCAATTATTTTCCTACTTATTAAGTATACTCACTGAAACAGTCAAAGTAAAGCTTACACACTGCATATTCGTCAAGCTCGACATACAGTACATGGATTCTCAAAATGTAGAGGTCTAAACACTGGTGTGCATGGACGAAAACGCAAAAAAAGAAGAAGAAAAGAAAGCCCAGTATAGAGGTAAGTGGCCAGAGCCATTATAGTTTCAAACTAAATAGTATTGTGCATCACCAAATATTGCTGCCACTCAGCTATCGCTAGCTAGCGTCTGTTAACCTACTTTGCTAGCTTGCTACGTATTACTAGCTAACTTCACTGATAACCTACATGAATGCAAATGTAAAATGACCAGTGGTTTTTTATTGGGACAGATGCACTCAGGCAATATCTGCAGAGCCCAGCACCTGCAGGAGAAAAGACACCTGATCCTTCATGTTCACTGTCTCTGAATTTTAATGCAACTAGTACTATTGTTGCTGTTTTTGCCATAAGGAAGTCTAGACGAGTCAAATTCTAATGCAGCTTCAATTTGGTGCATAGAAAAGCCAGATACAACTGTTTGTAGTGGTACGTACAGTATCCATAATAGGACTTTTGTTTGTAGTTTGAGTGTATAGTTAATCCAGTTTATGGGTCATAAACTGGAAACATTAAATTGTCCTTTCAGTGTGCTTAAGAGCTTTTGCACAGTTTATGGAGTTCATCTATTGTCATGATTTGTTAAATATCCATGAACTTTCTTAGTAGCATTTTTGCACGTGCAATTTATTAGACTTGATCCTTTTTGCTTATTTATCAATAGTTAATTTCATGAAAATATTCTTGAGCATCTTCAATTTATGTATGGAGGTTGTTTATGCATGTTTATGTAAGCATATAAGTTATTTAAAATAATTAAAAAGAAAATGTTCTGAAACTTTTCCATTGTTTGTTGTCCATTCATCACACATTGTTTAAATGCAACGTAGTATAGTAGGGCGAGTGGGGGGGAAAAACTGCTAAGCAAAGTAAAGGTAAATCAGTTAATATGTATAGTCAGGGATGTTTAGTATAGTCAATTAACAGGGCAACGCTCCGCTCGCTATGGGAACGGGGGGCGCAAAACTCATTCCGCCTAATTCTTTTAAAGGGCTAGAACCGGCCCATGGGGAAAGAGCGGGAGAGAGGCAATGTCGGACAAAGGTAGCGAGCTTCGTTTAGCTTTGTCATGAACCGTATCGTCGTCATCGCGGTTGCCAGTTTGGGATCAGTCAAGCAAGCGCCTGCGCTGAATCAAACATCAAGTTCCTTGCATGTTGCCCTCTCAGCAACACCGAGCATTACATTAACAACATGTTTAGGGTTGCCAGGTCAGTCAGAATCAGGTCATTTTAGGTTATCATGAATATAAGCTGTATGTTTATAATGTTTAATTTCTTGTTAATTAAATTGCTTTGTGTATAAAAAAAGAAAAAAAGGAAAAGATAAAATACAGCGCTCTTGGGGGCCCCCTGGCGGTCGGGGGCCCTATGCGGCCGCTTAACTTGTGTATAGGGAGGGCCGGCTCTTATTATAGATAGACTGCATAGAGCCTCAGCTGGAAACCAAAAAGTGAGAGTGAGTTTTTCGGCTTGTTTCCCGTTAGGGAGACTTTATAGTGAAGTTCTATTCTAATAAGTGTGTTTCTACAGTGGACAGTCTGTACAGTATTGATTTGAATCTTTCCAAGTTTGTGTTCGCCAATTAGGAGTTTAAAGATATATGCCCCCAGCAACATGTTTGGTCTCACAAATACGGAGCAAAAGAAAGTTAAATGCCAATGTTTATGTGTGGTTGTGTGTGTGGTTGATGGCTGGTTTAAGCAGCCTCACCTGGCCGAGAATGGGTCGGTGTGAGGCTGCACACCTGTTGCACATTGAGTAATCAGTGTGCACAGGTTTAACCAGCAATCTCCTGACAATCACCACCCAGCACCAGCCTTTTCCCCCAACAGTGCAGTCCAATGGAGGAGGCAGAAAAAGGAAAAGCAACAGCAACAGCAACAGGCAAACGTCTATGGCTAGCCTCCCTTGAAATCAGCCTGGAGCAGCCCATGCTCCATGAGGGAGTTGGTGAAAGGCCCTTTTGCCCTGGGAGAAGGTGGTCCTCCCGCATGCTGTTTCCGGCCATCGGTGAAGCTACCACCAACACCCAGTTGAACCTTAAAGGGGACCTATTATGCTTTTCGACTTTTATGACCTATAAACGTTGTTAAAATGATTGATAGTCATGTTTAACCATACACAAAAAATGCTGTCGATTTTCGGGAAACTCTTCCTCTCATCTGGGCGCTTTCAGCATTCTCTGTCAACGCTCGGTTTCGTCCTACTCCGCCCCCTCGCCCCCCTCCTGCCAACCCAACTCCGTTGTGATTGGTTACCTTCCTTGAAGCGCTCGCGGGCAGATTTGACCAGGCATATGGGGGCGCGGCAGGAGTGCCTGTACATAGATGATTTCCCGGAAATTTGAACAATTGAATCGCAAACGTTGTCCCGAGTGTTGAGCGCTCTGCACAGCCACCCCAGACTGTCAGCAGGGAATACGTCGAAATGCATGTACGTCGTTATTTGATACTTAAGTATGGTTAAACATGACTATCAATCATTATAACAACGTTTATAGGTCATGAAAGTCGAAAAAGCATAATAGGTCCCCTTTAACCCTGCCCGTCCAGACAGCCCTGCAACGTCAGCCTGGAGCAGCCCAGGCCATACCACACTTCTGCCAGCCTGTACGTCAGCCCAGGACCCCATGCTCCATGAGGGAGTTGGGGAAAGGCCCTTTTGCCCTGGGAGAAGGTGGTCCTCCCGCATGCTGTTTCCGGCCCTCGGTGAAGCTACCACCAACACCCAGTTGAACCTTAAAGATCCCATGCCATTCTATTTTATGATGCTTTAATATAGGTATTAGTGGGCCACAAACACAGTATTCAAAGACGTCCCCGAAATTCAGCCGTGGTGCAGAGTTACAGTCACTCCGAAACAGTCGCACATTGAGCTTCCCCCAAACGCGCTGTTTCGATGGGTGTGTCAAGGCAGGTCAAGGAGGGGGGTGGGGGTGTGGCCCTGAGCAGCTTGTAGCCACTACCATGCGCTCTGTATACGGTGGGCGTGTCAAGGCAGGTCAAGGAGGGGGGTGGGGGCGTGGCCCTGAGCAGCTTGTAGCCACTGACAGTACCATGCGCTCTGTTTACGGTGGATGCATCGCAATGGCTCGTAGAAACCCATATTATCCATAGATATCTATATCATATAATATATAATATATATTATCACCTGGCACCTGAGCAGCTTGTAGCCACGGTACCATGCGCTCTGTTTACGGTGGATGTATCGCAATGGCTCTTAGAAACCCATATAATACATAGATATCTATATCATATAATATATAATATATATTATCACGGCCAAAAGCTGTGTGAGCCTCCAGACGATAGGTTATTATGAATCTCAAACGACCGCGTCTACTTCAGATTGATGTGGAAGTGGAAGAACCAGAGACGTCGGAGAACCCGACGAAGTCCTTTGTGATTCATTATATCTTCTGGACGCGCACACAGCTTTTGGCCGTGATAATATGTATCATTTGATATAGATATCTATGTATTATATGATATTATTTAGATATAGAGCAGAGCTCCTGGACTGTAACGCAAGTGTTGTACACTTCCTTGTTATTTGGATAACCGTTCTGCTGTTGGTGTGATGGCGCGTCGGACTCTCGTCTCTGGTATTTCTACAACAAGACTCGTAGTGGGGGTTATCTCAGCCATGGTTGAGAATGAATTGGGGGAAAGGAACTTTGGCTTTGACTCCCTGAAGTAGGCTACATGAACCATGACATGGAGGAGAAAGGGATTGTTGGCCGCGAATGTATCCCGCTTGAGCCCTGTTTCCCGCCGCCTCGGCAGCGGTCAGCGCTAATCACCGCATCCTGAAGCCGAGGCGGTGGTCCATCGGCAGCGAGGCTCCGGCGGGAGACGACGGCAGTCAACAATCCCTTTCTCCTCCATATCGTGGTTCATGACTTCAGGGAGTCAAAGCCAAAGTTCCTTTCCCCCAATTCATTCTCAACCATGGCTGAGATAACCCCCACTACGGGTCTAGTTGTAGAAATACCATAGACGAGAGTCCGACGTGTTATGCGCCATCACACCAACAGCAGAACGGTTATCCAAATAACAACGAAGTGTACAACACTTGCGTTACAGTCCTGGAGCTCTATATCTAAATAATATCATATAATACATAGATATCTATATCAAATAATACATATTATCACGGCCAAAAGCTGTGTGCACGTCCAGAAGATATAATGAATCACAAAGGACTTCGTCGGGTTCTCCGACGTCTCTGGTTCTTCCACTTCCACATCAATCTGTAGTAGACAGAACCGTGCGCTGCCTGCTGCCTGCTGCCTGCTGCCGGCGCGAGGCACCACCGCCCGGCTGCCTGCTGCCGGGCGGTGGTGCCTCGCGGCGGTGGTGCCTCGCGGCAACCGGCGACAGGCAGCATGTCGCAGTTCATGTAGTTCGATGTCGTTCTGCCATTGCATTCAAAATTCTGTAACTAGCCTGTTACTACGAACTAAGCAACTACCGTACACGTATTAGCATTTAGCACTAGCTCAATCACGACTCCTTCAGAATTCTTGTGGGTGGTTACGAACCAAGCAAGTGGGCAGGGCCATGAATAATAATTTGACAACGCTACGTCACAGTGTCACCTTATCCAGATCGGCTCATTTCTTCTGCCTTTTTCCTTTCATTGCCTATTGCATTCAGCAGACAAACTGCATAGATTTCAAACTTACCACAGCTCACAAACTTATTCAGACCTATGTTATTTAACAAACAATAGGAAAAATGTGATTTTAATGGCATGGGCTCTTTAACCCTGCCCGTCCAGACAGCCCTGCAACGTCCACCGAGGACTCCACCAGTCAAGGCAGCAGCCCATGCCTCTCGTCGTCTCAATGAAAGAGGGGGATGGTGGGTTGGCGGTCACCTTGGGCAGGTTTTGGGACAATGTTTTTTTATTTTTTTTTATTTTGGGTTTGGTACCCTGAAAAGAGTTAGATGATTGAGTTGGGTAGCGTAACCCTGGTCGAGTTTATGCATAGTATTTTTGGATGGGGGGGGGATTTTTTGGGGTATGTGGGAGTGTGTGGACAATGACTGTCTTAAGCAGCCTTAACTGGAAGAGTCTGAACTCAGGGGCTGGGTTAGGCTGCACACCTGTTGCACATTGAGTAATCAGTGTGCACCGGTTAAACCCGTCATCTCCCCACACAGTTGAGCACCATTGTGATGTTCATTCACCGTAACTTTTATAATAAAATGGAATCTTACACCAAGATCACACTGCATCATTGTCGAGGTGCCCAATAAAAGTCACCTAGATGGAGTGTAGCAGCCATCAAGGTGATGTCTAGCAATGGACATTGTTACAGCCATGTGATTTGAGAGAATAAACCAACCCTTACTGGGGCTATGGCAAAAGATTTGTCCACATTGCTTATGACTGAAACTCATTTGTTATTTTAGTAAAATTAGTAGTATCAACAATTGTTTCAGTCAAAACTTTTTTGGGAGGGAAATTAACCAGTACAAGTGTACAAGTATAAAAACGTTTGTGGGCAACGGTCCAGAAAATTCCAAAACCACCCAAAAGTCAGTAATGTAAATCATTCTTGATATTAAAATTCGAAGCATATTTCCCTTGCTGCCATATTTAGTCTTGCACCTGGTGACTTTAATGCACCACTGAAGTGACCAAGTTTCACTTCTGCTTTCCAAGAGGCTTTTTTGGCCTGTGGTGATGCTTTATGGTCCTGCCTTCTCAGCCCTGTCCTCCGCTAACGTATTCAAACAGCGCTCCTCCTCATCTTCCACCTAAAAATACACCAGCTAGCATGAATTCAAGAATATGGAACACTTGCTAAATAGTTATATTTAGGTTACATGTACAGATTTAAATGGGGGAGATGAATTACTTAAAGGTTGTATAGGTGATTTGCTTTTTTGGCCATTTTTGCAAAATTACTTGAAATCCTTATCATAACCCGCTTACAGCCACTGAGTTAGAAGTACTGACATGAAAATTAAACAAGTCAATCATCTGTGGAACGGGCAGGGCTCGAAAAACTCCAGCCAATCATTTCCATTGCCACCGAGTTGCATTGGACAGTAAGTACGTCAATCAAACGGTCGTACTGCACTCCCCCTCCCCCGCGCCCCGCGCGCGACCCCTTCGTGCAGTACTCGTGACCCAGAGCTCGTGACCCAGAGCAAGCTCCTGTTTGTTGTTATCCTGCGGTAGCTACTGGAACTAGTTAATCCACATTTGGACCTAGCAGTAGAAGACAATTTCCATGGCAGACAAGACGCCACCATCCCCACCACCACCACCACCACCACCAGCAAAGAGAAGGAAAACTCTTTTTTTAGAGAGTAATTGATAATAAAAACGCTGAAAGAGAAAAACTGAAATCAAGAATAATCCTAGGCGCTGCTTTCGAACGTTGGCGGCAACTGAAGGACGAGAAGGGTCTAAAAACCGATGCTGGTGTTGCGGTTGACCTAGTTTCAAAGTTTATACCGTTTATACTCGGTAATACCGGTGTGGAGACGAGTGTATTACTCGGTGTGAAAATGTCCACACCGCGGCAACCCTAGTGAAAACCAGGACTTCCAATACAATTATATGAAACAAACATACATTTTCTAAAAATAGTAATGATTTATGTGACCGTTTAATGTTTATAACATCTGGTCCAACCATTGCAGCGAGAACGTATTCTCAGCAGGGGGTGCTGGGAAAAAAAAAAACTCAGCCTGCACTAGACTCGCAACTCGTTACATTGATAAAAAAAGATGTATAGCAGCGCAGCTCAATTACACCAGTGCATGCGCGGACAGTTGAAAATCGATCGTTCACATCCAGCTGCTCACAGAACAAGTTTAGCGCACCACCGCTACCCTCACACTTTTTCATATAACCTTTTTTCAGCACTAGGTCATATGAGCATTAAATAAATGCTGCGTCTCAAAATGCCTTGGACAGCTGCGAGGATGACTCGCTTTGCCACGGGCCGAAACAGTTCGGAGCGACCACAGCCAGTGCGAACACAGCGGGGCAGAGGAGTGTCAGGAATAGTCTTTGGTGTACACATCGGTAGGCCTACGGCCTATTTGCACTACTGTTTAGTGGCAATGCAGTGTTTTATTCGATGCCTTTTTATTTTCGTATATTATTTCAATGAATACAATTTATTTATTCATAAAAACGGATCTGGTCTTCAAATCTTTTTTCCAAATATAGGTCGTCTTACAATGGGGTTTGTGTTTACATTCGGACCAATACGGTACAGCGGGCGCTCACATGACGTTAAGCATTTCCTGGTGCATAATGTGACGCTTCAGAACCTAAAATCCCGTTTCTCCCCGTTGACACGACAACACATAACCGGCGTTTTCAGAAATCTCCACTTTGGCCGGAGTTTTTAGAAATGATCGTTTTCTGTGATAAGACAGGGCCTCGGACAGGGGGTGTTGCAGCACCCCCAGCACTCCTACTTCCCGCGGTACTGGGTGCAACTTACAGCTGAATGTAGTGCCATGTTGTTAAACGAAAACCTACGCTAGCCTGGCTCGCTCTCGCGCATCTCTGTTCGCGCTCGTGCATGATTGCGCGTCCAGGTACTTGGAATGGGTGGAGTCAGAGTCAGCGTTGAAGGAGAGGGGGTAGGACCATTTGAGTTGTGTATTTTCAAAATCTGCTGGCGTTTCGCAAATCACCTACCCAACCTTTAACTCATCTTCATTGGGTGGACAATTGAAAACACAAAAACATTTCTGAATTCCTTTCTCATGTTTCTCTGTATTTTTTCTTTTTTTTCATTCTATGCCTCTAAACGGGTCCCGGTGTGATGTGTGTTTGCTGTGGCCTGTAGAAGGTGGTGTCGCAGTAAGCGAGGGAACTGCGTTCCTCGAGATACTTTTACCTATTTTGGAGCATGTTATGTACTTACATAATCATGCAAGAATGACTTTATAGTGACTGGGTCTGAATTCTGTGACCTGCCTTTAGCAGAAACAGAGAGTTCAGTAGCACGCATAGGTTTTATTTACAACGTAGCCGGTTGTATATGTAAATAAATATACATGAGCGCCCGGTCAAAAATAAAGTCTATTCCATGCATGTCAGTCAAATGACAAAGAAATATAAATCATTTGTTACACCAATGCCTTCTATGCCTAACTCAAATTTATTCACTAACAGATTATACATTTTTTTGTAAAATTAGGTCCTTACCCTATCACACAATATTAATGAAAGTGAAGCAAATCATTAATGCTTAATGAAATATGAACTTTTATACCCCTTCCGCCCACTTCCTATCCAAGGACACCGTTTTGGCCGTTATTTTTCCTCTGTTTTAGAGAGCTGTGAAACAACAGCTGCAGGTTTTCGGCTCACCTGGGTTGGTGAAAGTATACCAAAGTGAGACATCAGATCAACAGTCACAGAGAAGAAGTACAATCAAGATACAGCGTTTAATTTGGCTGTATACAGGAAAGAGGCAAAAATGAAGCACAATGCACGTCGCGTCGGGGCCGGACAACGCCCCTTAACAGTGGTATAATGAGCACATACCACAGCCTGGCGTGATCTATTGCTTAAGTATATAATATTGTTATTATGTTATATTATATTATATAGATATAGAGCTCCAGGAGTCAGCAAAGGGCAACAATCCCTTCTCCTCCATGCTGTGGTTCAGTCTGACAGCTCAAGGTCAATGGACAGCAGCTCATTTGCATCAACGCTACAGACACCAGATACAGCGCATTCTGAAGGGGCTGAAACAGAAGGGAATAGCGGTAGACTATATTTTTATTCCTAAAAGCTATTTCCAGCAAACTGCTTCAAAAACATGTTTTCTGGAACTCAAATACTATGTTTACTTGTTGGGAAAACACCATAATATGTCTCCTTTAAATGTTCCAGACAGCTTGGCATACACCTCCCCCTCTATTTATCAGCTGATTTTCATGAGTAAAAGAATCCATTTTAAATGATGTGTTTGGTTTAAAGCTCCCCCTCTAGAGGATTGAAGTAATAACACCTCATTGGTGAAGGGTTTTTGTTCATCCTTCACAACAGTTTATAACACTGTGACTCTCTGGCACAGTAATACACAGCTGAGTCTCCAGGCTGCATGTTTTGTCCTTGCAGAATAACTATGTTACTGGAGCTGTCAAAGGCAAGACTGAATTTACTACCAAGAGAGTCTTTCACTCTTTGTCATGAAAAGCATCAAGAGTAACGGACAACGATTGTGATGAGGAGTGTGGCTTGGTTTTGCAAACTTGGAATGTAATTGACATTCAGTCGCGCCGTCAGTGGACAGTATGGAGTGACGGGATTAAATATAGAGATTTTTTATTTTATATCTGTTCTAAGGAGATTTTTCTGGAGCTATAACTGAGAAATAACGCAGTTTACTTAAATTATTCTGATTACATCGATTTAACGCATGATACAGATTTAAATTAAATGTATGAAGGGCGATGATAAAACATAATCGTTCTTCTCACTCTACAATTCTTCTGTCTGACTTCAGTTCACCACCACACCATCTGTGTCACCAATTCTCCTTTTCCTCCAAACCATGCGTACGCATGGGTCAGAGTTTGCTTAGGGCTGTGCACATTTTCCCGTCAAGTTGGTGTTTTATAGATCACAACCTTGGCGTGGAAAGTCACGTACGCCAATTTCAGCCCCGTTTAGTGCGTACGCAACGGTTATAAATGAGACCCCTGAACCTCGAGGAATAGTTCTCCCTCGGAGAATTAAAATTCCTCACAACCAACCATGCCACCATACACCACTGGGAGTTAGATCTGTTTTAGTAATTTTCAATGGAAGTGTCATCGGATGTCTCATCGGATTTTGAAAATAAAAAGCCATTGAATTTGAAGCACTGAATATTGATGCATTGAAGTAACGTGTCTGGACTTTTTGCCTCTGAAGTATAACTCTTCAAATTTTCAACAAATGATGTTCACCGTTTTTTTTTTCCAATGTTCAGAAATATAGTATTCGACGTTAGAAAATTAGATAGGCAAAATGCAGATGCAAAACTCGATGTAAAAAGATCATTATTTTAACGTCCCCAAATCCAACATGCCAATTTCAGCTGCAAAATGAAATGTATGAGATTCATATGGAGGTAGATTTGTGTCTTTATTATGCTATCAAAAATAATAGGTTTGAGAGCAAAACTTTCCACACTGCAATCAAAAAATAGGTTTTTAGAGCAAAACTTTCCACACTGCAATCAAAAAATAGATTTGAGAGCAAAACTATCGACACTGCAATCAAATAATGTTTTATTGCAAGATAAATTAATGTGATAAAAAAATTATTAATGGGAATCCAAAAGTTTTGTTTGCAAATCCAAAAGTTCTGTTTGCAAATCCAAAAGTTTTGTTTGCGAATCAAAAAGTTTTGTTTGCGAATCCTAAAGTTTTGCTTGCTAATCCAAAAGCTTTGCTTGCTGTTGAGCTGAATCTCGTGGGCTATGGAGGTAGATTTGTGTCTTTATTATGCAATCAAAAATAATAGGTTTGAGAGCAAAACTTTCCACACTGCAATCAAAAAATAGGTTTGAGAGCAAAACTTTCCACACTGCAATCAAAAAATAGATTTGAGAGCAAAACTATCGACACTGCAATCAAATAATGTTTTATTGCAAGATAAATTAATGTGATAAAAAAATTATTAATGGGAATCCAAAAGTTTTGTTTGCAAATCCAAAAGTTTTGTTTGCAAATCCCAAAGTTTTGTTTGCGAATCCAAAAGTTTTGTTTGTGATTCAAAAAGTTTTGTTTGCGAATCCTAAAGTTTTGCTTGCGAATCCAAAAGCTTTGCTTGCTGTTGAGCTGAATCTCGTGGGCGGGATCTATGCCGAAAGATGTAAGACAAGTCTCTATTGGCCAGTCTCGATCGGAGTGACAGCTTGGCAACATCCACAGTTAGTAACGAGAGAGGGAGTTTTGAAGTCCATGATGAGAAAGAGCGGGAATCGGGAGATATGAAGATGACTAATTAAAATCAGGTTGTTGTCGTGCGCTTCTTCCCGAGGCAAGCCTTGCTTTCACTGGAACTATAGGCTGCTGCCGCTTCAGTTGCCACGCTGTGCGCAATACTGTCGGCTCTGCACTCTAGTTGCACAGTGGACAGCGGGCTTCAGAATGCCACAGCATCACACCAAATTGGTTGCCTAGTAAATGGCGCCCATATCTTTGCCCGAGATCAGCTGGAGAAAGCGGGCATTAAACAAAAAGGAACTATGACATAAGGTCGAAGGGAAAACACTTCCAAGCTGGAGAGCTGGTGTGGGTGTACCGCCCCCGCAGGAAGAAGGGACGGTGCCCCAAGTTGGACTGTCATTGGGAGTGGCCTTGTAACGTGGTGGAGCGGATGGGTGAAGTAATGTACCGGGTCCAGCTGCCAGTAAAGAGAAAGAAGGTTGCGCTCCACAGAGACAGTTTGGCCCCGTAAAGAGAGGACTCCCTCCCTTCCCCAAGCTCGGAGTCCTAGGCGCCCGCCCGGAGGGGCGACGGCGCAACCGCTGCACGCGGCTACACAGGGGCACACGAGCCCTATCAAAGACCCATTTCCCCTGCACATACTTCCCCAGAGACAGTGACTAACCCCCCTGTATACATCCATCCTTCTCCCTTCCCACCGCAGTCACCTTTCACTGCACAGGGGCTTTGCCCCAACCACCAACCACCAGAAGCGCCTGAGTCCCGCACGCGGCCGCGGAGACAGGGACGTCGGCCGGTCCGTTTCAGAGACTTTGTGTAGTCGCTCGGGACGAGGGACTACACAAAGGCGGGAGCTGTGTAATGAGCTGGGTTAATGTGGTTCGGTTATTATGCATTCAGCAGCAATGCAAATGTTCACTTGTGTTGGATTATGCACTAATGTTATTAGGGGACAACGTGAGGGAGGGTCCGGAAGCAACGTGTGGTTGGGGTTAAACTGTGTTACGGCTAAATGTACGGCGTGGTCACGACCAACAGTGAACGGAGATAAACGTTGGATTTGCTAAATAAAGAGTGGGAATGCAAGCCAGACAACGCTGCACCACCGTGGGGTGAACGTCACAATATGTATTTGCGTCAATAACAACTGGTGTAAAAACGCCATAATTATCTCAAGCCACTGTTCCGAGGATATAGAATTTTTCTAACAGTATCATTCTACATTCCAAGGGATTTGCAGCCATCAACATCACAGCTGTTCATTCCTACCAGCGCGAACACTACGCACTACGCACTGTCAGGAATCACAGATCATTTACATGTTTTTTCATTATTTGATATTGTGTTATTTAAACCTCATACTATAATATTTTTTTATATTATTTCTTATTTTAAAGGGTTACTAAGATTTACAATCATTGATATCATTGTTAATGATTGCTTGTATTTAAAAAATAACATTAATACAATTTAAAATGTCATGTGAGAATAAAGGCTGTTTTATGCCCCGTTTACACCATCCCGCTAATGGCCGATGGACCGCCGATGTGGAAGTCGGGGTGATTCGGGTGACATCGGGCTAAAAATTTATGATCGGGTCAATTTATCGGCATTTACACATACCCGATGTTATAACGATAACATAACGATATATGCCAGGGAAGACACCTGAAGTGCGTTTGGCGTCATTTGACGTCATTTCGAATGACGCCAAACACGTCAAATGACGCGTTTGGCGTCATTTGGCGTCATTTCGGGAGAAGGCCAAGGGGAGACTGGTTTAGACTGATATTTATTTATATATTTATTTATATTACAATAGCTATTATATAATAATAGAACGCCGGTTCTAAATGGGCGAAGTACCACTTTAATTATAAAAGTAGGACATCCATCCATCACCCCCTATTTATACCCAGGTGACAGATTGAGGGTCTTCCTTAACACAATCTGGTCAAAATCGTTATTTGTCGTGAGACTATTGGTATAATTCGGCCTGCAATCGGTATGTTTCGGGTTACATTGGCTTACATCGGGTCTAATTCGGGTAAAAAATAAATAGCGTGACTCTATCAGGTGTATTCGTGTGCATTTGTGTAATAAACGTGCTATTCCGTATGTCTTCCCTAGAGACGTCGGGTGTCTCTCGGGGGTCTTTCTTGTGTTGAGGTTGCCTGCCGATATAAAGACGTTAAAGCGCGGAAGATTAACGAATATAGCCGATGTACCCCAGGAAAATTCCCGAACGACTTGCGATGTCTTACGTTAAACTCCCGTTCTATTCCCGATTATAGCCGATTAGCCCATAGCAACACCTGGTAACCGATTCTACCCCGATAGACCCAAAATGAACAAACATGTTTGTTCTTTGCCGATGTTGCCCGATGTTACCCGATCATTGAGCTTTTCTTCCCATTGTCTAACGATGTTCCCGGGAATAGTAACAGTGTTTCCCGATGCAACCACGCTATTTGCCGATGTTATAACGATAGCTGCTGATTTAGCCATCGGGCACCATCGGGGCCCACTATCGGGTAGGTGTAAACAGGGCATTAAGACCTAAACTTTATGTTATTGTGCGTATGTTGTAAGTCTTGTATGGATCATGATATTTGTAGGCGTAATTATTTTGTTTTTCAATAACGTGAGGTTTTCTGTCCTTTAATACGATTTTATTTTCAGGACTATATTTGGACTGTTGTAATGCATGTTATCTCTCTAATAATAAGGTGTTCGATATATTCTGTCTTTAATTAAATTACATATGTCTGGCTGATGCTTGTGTAACCAACTGCATTGTTAAAGGTAATATAACACAATGCAGTGGTGCATCAATTCCAGGTTATAAGGAGACTGGCTTGTATTCTTTAAAGAACTCTGATAAAAGGAATAACACACAGACACAGTGAGGCACGTTTGACCTTTTATCTAACGATCAATCAAAGACTATTCACACAATAATAATAACAACACTGAACCTAAAACACTGAACTCAAAACACTGAACCCAAAAGAGGTCCCCAAGAAAAATAACAAACTAAATAAAATGGGTACCCAGCAAGTCTTTGAATGCACTCAATTCAATGAAAGGGGGCGTTCTGTTCCTACCACTACTGCCACGGCCGAACGTTCTTGAGCAGGGGCCAGTCGATGACAGGCTGCTTCAGCGTGGATCCGGTCTCTCTCAGAACGGGCTGTACAACAACCAGTCAGGACTCTTACTCTCTCATGCACGTAGTGAGTGGTCTTCTTTCCAGTGTTCACCTCCAATGTGAAGTACTCTTGTTCAAAGTACCGTCAAATCTTCCTCCGTATCTTCTATTTCTTCCGTGATATCCTTTTCTTCGTTTCTCTTGACAAGTGGCTTCACAAAGTCTCTCCAGTGGTACTTGTCTTTGTCCTCCAGCGTTCCAAGCATGCTGAGCAGGGTTCTGTTGAATCTTTCGACTGGGTTCCCGCGGGGATGATAGGGGGTAGTCCTCACCTTTTCCGCTCCTATCAGGGAACACAGCTCTTTGATGGTGTGACTTTCAAAATCCCTTCCCTGATCGCTAAGAAGGCGGGCAGGGAACCCGTAGTGAACGATGAAGTTCTCCCAGAGTGCTTTAGCTACAGTTCTTGCTCTTTGGTCAGTTGTGGGAATTGCCACAGCAAACTTAGTGAAATGGTCTGTAATCACCAATACATTTCTTGCATCTTTGTTGTCTGGTTCGATAGACAAATAGTCCATGCAGACTAATTCAAGGGGGTAACTTGTACTGATGTTCATCATTGGGGCAGCCCTCTCAGGGTTTGTTTTTCTTCTGAAACACCTCTCACATGTGTGACACTTCACATCGACTGCTTGAGCCATCTTTGGCCAGTAGAATCGGGCGCGGGCCAGGTGAAGGGCGCGCTCAAAACCGAGGTGCCCCACTTCATCATGAACACCTTCTAGTGCTTTGGCTCTGTATTTCTCAGGCAAGACTAACTGATAGCCTTCTGTTCCTCTGTCAACATATCTCCTGAACAGGACTCCGTCTTTGAGTTCAAGTCGATTCCACTCTCTGAGGAAGAGCCTCACCTCTGGTAGATCTAACTTAGTCTCTCTGAACGAGGGCTTAGTGTTTCTCTCAATGAGTTGGATGACACGCCTTATGGACAGGTCTGCCCTCTGAATTGTGCCAATCCTCTTGAGTCATCCCTGGAACAGTTTTTTGTGCAAGGCAGGTGTAACTCAGGGGAATGGCAGAGGGGTCCACCGCTAGGGACTCTGCTAAGGCGGGGGGTTCCGGGGGGTATTCACAGGGCTGCAGTCTCACTGAGTGTCTTTGGCAGAGGGCAGTGAAGGTGTCCTCTGAGAGTACTTTGTGATTCCCGTCCAGCACACGTTGACGAAGCTCCTCGATCCTCTTTTTTTCCTGCAGGAAAGCATCGTCTTCTTGTGAGGGTTCCTGGGGGCGCCTTGACAGCCCATCTGCATCTTGATTTGTATTACCAGGCCGATACTTTACTTAAAAACGGTACGTTGACAGAGCTGCTAACCAGCGGTGACCTGCTACATCGAGTTTTGCAGAGGAACTAAAAATGGAACTAGATAAATGGGGGTACACACCTGCTGAACTTCCCGCAGCAGAAGCCCTTACAGGTTTAACGAGAACTCGGGCCGGCCCTGATGCTGCATCCTCCATTGGTCGTGTCTTTCCCAGAGCTCAAGGTTCTTCTGGTGTACAGCAGCAGGGTTTGGCTCGTTTAAACATAGGGCGGCGATGTGGCCATCTTCTCCACATTTAAAACAGAACCAGGCTCGGGGCATGTTGGAAGTGTTCATGCCGATCCTGCGTTTTGTCACATTTGAGACCATACAGTTTCCCCTAACAGGATTTTCATTGAGGTCCTCTACATGTTGTGGTTCGTTGGGCTTCGATGCTGGCTTGTAGGAAGCAAGCTGTTTCTTTAGGTCAGCCACTTCCTGGGCAAGCTTCTGAGTCTCAGTCAGGCTCTTTTTGGCTGCCTTCGGGTTTAAAACAGCTTCAGTTTCATCGGACTCCTCATCACGGTGGGACAGGCCATAGACTGTGTGCATGTGAGACATAGCTTTGGCGCTTCCGAGGTGCTTCTTCATTCTGTTCAGTTTTGTCAACCGTCTGTCTTCCTGCTGTCTGAGGAGTAGCTCAGGGAAGGATGGGGGGGTTAGTCTTCTTGTGCTCAAGCTGGAGCTCGATGAGCATTGTCTGATCCCAGCAACCCCTACAGAATTGTCTGATGAGTTGCTTGTTTGAACTTTCAATGGACAGTCCTCCCCTGGTAATAGCTTTGTCAAGCATCAGGTGTAGGCGATTTAAATAGTCAGAGGATTTCTCCCCAATGTTCTGATTTGCACCCAGGAATGCTGCATACAGTTCTTCTCCATCTGCTACTACCCCAAAAGCTGCGTCAAGCTGGGTAAGGTACAGTGCAGGCGGGGAGTCGATGCGAAAGCTTTTGACTAGGTCACTAGCTGGGCTCAATAAGCTCTCTAAAATCTTTCTGACCTTCTGGGAATCTGGGCTGGAAGGGTCACTTAATAACAGTTCAACTTGAGTGTGCCACGTCTCATAATCAACTTCTCCATTGGGCTTTGGCGTTCTTCCCGAGAAGGTGCGGATTTTGCTGACATACGAGGACTGAGATTCAGTTTTTATTACATGCTCGAAAATTACTCTCTGGACACTGGGGGGATTGATGAGGCTCTCATCAAGACCTGACGGCCTCTGAGGCGTCTCAGGCACATTGTTATTTGTGTCCTCATCACTTGCTGTATCCCCACCAATCTGAAGGTTGGAAAGCTGAGTTTGGAGCACCTGGATCAGACGGGTCTTGCTTAGACCTGCAACCGCCGCAGCCAACTTCAGTTTGTCTAGGTTACTTTGTTCCTCAGGTTTCTGAGCCATCTCTTCTTTTATGGCGGTGACGTGCCATGATGCATCAGAGTCATCAGGACTAAACGTTGTGCCTAAGAAGTCTGGATCCATACGAGCTACTGATCTTTCATCTCTGTACTGGACCAGAACCCTCCCATTAGGTTTACCTACTTCATCAAGGACTCTTATGCATTTCACTATGCCACCATGTACCTCAAAAATGTCAATAATAAAATCGTCTGAATACGTTTCATCAATACCAGGGACATAAAGGCAGCTCTGTCCATGCACATCATAGCGGTTACAATATTCCATTTTGACGTTAGGTTCTCTATCATGCAAAATATTGTAGCGGTGAATATATAAGAAAAATATGAATTCCTCTGATCAGAGTATATAACCAGTCTCCTGGCTAGTGTGGTCATTAACAAATTAATGATTATATTCTATGGTAAACTTATGATTATTATTAGGCCTATATATCTAATGGTAGAAAACATGTAAAGCGCCTTGGATTTTGATCCAGGGCTGGTCACGAGGCCTAGGAGTCTTGGGTCAGAGCAGGGGTTGGGGCGCAACCCCCCAGGAGCAGGAAGCTACTGACACAATGTATGCTGACTCCACTTCCTGGGTCCTAGACTATCTCGGTGACCATCTGTTTAGAAGAATTTGTGTTTGATTATATGTGGACACCTAAAAAAAACAAGAAACTGCTGAGTACTGTGCTATTGTGTGTTTAAGAAGAGGCTGGAATCTGTTGACGAGAAGTGACTCTATAGATCTACTCAGGCTGTTGTCGTTGTTGTTTTTCTGCACGATAAAGTCTTTTGTCAATTCTTACTCCGGACCCCTCGATTTCTTCTACACTCTCTCTCTTAAATTAGTCTAAGTGTTTTATATCTTGGTTAATCTTCAACAAATTGGCGTCGCGACCAGGACTGAAAAGAGACAGCCCAACTGCCGGGCTGCAAGGCGGGGCGCGGACGGATCACACAACCAAGCGCACAAAATTATTCTCGGTATGTTTGGCTTACCACTAATTTAATGGTTGGTTGATCTGTTTTTGCCCCGTCTGAACGCTTGGTGAACGGGTAAAGTGTCTCTTCAGTCAAACGAACCTAAAGAGAGAGAGAGAGAAAGAGACGGGAGCTCCGGAAGAGATTGACGTGCGCGCGCACATAGCCCTAGGCGTTCTGTGGTTCTAAATGACCAAGACGCTTTGTGGCTCCCTATTTTGATACGAGTTGTTGTTATTTGGGGTTCTGAGGTTTTGTGGTTTTGGTCAAATAGACCTACTATAAAGTCCTGTGGCTGCATTCTAGAGGAACGAATTAGTGAGAAAGTTCCAATAGAAAAGTGGGTCCGCAGGTCGAAAGAGTGCGTACCTGTTGGATTTCTGAGATCTCGGCTCGAGTTGGGTCCGCAGGTCGAAAGAGTGCGTACCTGTTGGATTTCTGAGATCTCGGCTCAAGTTGGGTCCACAGTCCGAACGGTTGCGTGACTGTTGGATTTCTGAGATCTCGGCTCGAGTTGGGTCCGCAGGTCGAAAGAGTGCGAACTTGTTGGATTTCTTAGATCTCGATTGGAGTTGGGTCCGCAGGTCGAAAGAGTGCGTACCTATTGGATTTCTGAGATCTCGGCTCAAGTTGGATCCACAGTCCGAATGATTGCGTGACTGTTGGGTTTCTGAGATCTCATTTGGAGTTGGATTGGAATTCATTGCCGTCAATGAATTCATTTTTATTTGAGAAGGGCTTCCTTGGGATGCCGACGGGTGAATTTTAGATTCTTTGCTTGGACCAGTTGAACTGCAGTTCCTGCTCCATGCGGGGGGAATTTCTGATTCCGGTCTTGATATCTTCAGAAAACGGGCTTCTCGCACTTTTGAATAGATAAGTTTCTTAGTTGGAGTACCGCATGAGTTGGTATTTTGAGGAGTTTCTTGTTTGTTCGTGATCTGGTCGAGTGTGTATGTGATTAGCCATTATTTTGAAGTAATAGACTAGTTGTATGAAGCATCGTTTGTATGAGTTCAATGCCTTAAACGTGATTCATTTGAGCTGCAGATATTGGATCTGGAGGTGGGGCCAGTATTTAATTCTGATCTTGGTGCTTTGTGGCAATGATTCTTGTTTGAAATACTGGTTGATTCATTATCCATCCGACTGTTCATGATTTAATCAAGAGGCCAGTTTCTACCCTCGGTCAACTTTTTCTTTGTAATTAATTACGGACAATTCGGACATTTTTCAAGATAATATTAAAATTGTATGAATCGGTTTATTGTCTGTATTTAAGTCGTGTTAGGATTAAGTTACCTCGGAGATTTTTACGACCCGGTTTATTTTTTTTGTTGATTCTGTCATAAATAAATTAGGCGGACAGAGAATAGTTAATTTGTTTGAAGTAGTTGATAATCATAAATAAATTAGACGGATAGAGAATAGTTAATTTATTGAAGTACTGAATAAATGTGTAAATCTTCTTTGACTTAAACATCGTCGCGCTGACTAACTGCACGTGCACGAGCAATCTCACAGGGTACGAGCCTGCAGGCCAGGGTTAAAGATAACAGCGAAAGGCGAAAGACGATCGCCTGGGAGGAGTTCACATTTGTAGCTTAGAGATAACAAAGTATAGAAAATAACTAGTAGAATAAACTCAAATAAATTGTATTAATAAATAGTGTACTTCAGAATAAATAAATAAAGTAATAATTAAAAATGGCACCAACAGCGGTAGAAGTTTTGAGTAGAGACAACCCACTCCTCAGAAATGAGATAAAACGAATTTCTGAGAAGTGGGAGAAGCGGACTGTTAAATCAGGCACAATATGGCCCGCGGGAGGGACTTTTGATCCAACAATGTGTAGAGACATGGAGGTAGTAATAAGGAACTACAAACCTAACAGAAGTGGTAAAAAGGCTTTGGAGAAGAGAGACAGGGAAAAGTTAGTGCTAGCTTTGTTCGAAGAGGAGGGAGAGAGGTGGCGTGCATTACAACGAGTGGCCAGGAAAATAATCACAAAGAAAGAAGAGGCTCAACCTTTGCCTCTGAAGCTTGAGCCACCGCCGTACAAACCAACTAAAATGTATCCACTGTTAACAGGCAACGTAGAAATTAAAGGGGAAGTCACACTAGATGAAGGAGTTAGTAAATGTAACACAGAGGAGAGGAGGGGTGCACCCATACACATGGACTGTTATGAGGGGATTAGGAAAGCAAGGGAAGAGTGTAACAATGCTGACATTTGTTCTAGTGAGGGTGAAAACGAGAGGAGGAGGAGAAGGATGACATTGAGCATGTTGGTGAAGGGTCATCACAACAATATGTAAAACACATTACTAAGAATGCTAAGAAGAAATTAAAGAAGCAGAACGAAAGAAAGGAGGAGTGGTCTAGTGGGACACAAGGGGCAGAGGAGCCTGGCTGCAGTACATCATTACTAAGCCCCACACCACTCGAGTTAGATGAGAGACTAAGGAAATCACAAAGAGGAAAAAAGGCACCCGACACCGTCCCAGGAATTTTTCCTATTTTAGTCAAAGGACAACAGGTCCACTATCAACCGTGGGGTTCACAGGACTTGGAGGGAGTCATTTCTAAACTCCCTAACATTCATAACGGGGCGTCTAAATGGATTAGAACATTTGAGGAACTCACAGTGGGAAAGCTAATGGCAGTGGGGGACCTGAAAGCTCTGTTGGCAATTGGGGGGTTGAGTATTGGGGTTATCTAAGATGGAGTCTGTACTGAGGAATGGAGGGTTGGATATAATGGACGGAATGTATGATGGGACTACACTTGATCGCTACAGAGTGGAGATGTGGGCCACACTCAGAAGGGAGTTCCCGACCCATATCGATCATAAAAACATGAGAGGTCTCCCCATCAATGACACAGAGAATCCTGCATCCTACCTCCAGGCCCAAGTGGACAGATGGCGGTTGGAGACGAATGAGGATCCTGAGATCCATCCTGTGTTTTCGGTGATGTTCAGAAACTCTGTGATAGAGATTCTACCTAGCCCAATCAAAGTTAAGCTGGATGATGTGGTTGGACTGGTTACAAATAAATCTCACAGAGACTTTTGCGATCATGTGGTTCATGCAGTGGACAAATATCGGCAGAATGAACACAAAATGCAGGAACAAAGCAAAGAGGTGCAGAGGAAGCTATCTCAGCTTCAGTTGGAAGAAATCACAAGAAGAGAGAAAGAGAAGAAGAAACAGGCGGTTGTTTCAGAACCTGTTGATACAATATTGCAAGCCGTCCAGCAGGGCGCACCACAAACCCAACCTCCTCAACAGGCATTCTCCCCCCCAGTACAACAGCTTCAGAGCCAATGGTCACCCACTCCACCTGCTATAAATATACACACACATAACAATGGGAACCCAATGATTGGGAATAAGCAGAATCAAAACAAGGGGCCCCAGGGACAGCATAAGAATAATCAGCAACAGGGGTCCCAAGGGCAGTATAAAAATAATCAGCAACAGGGGTCCCAAGGACAGTATAGAAATAATCAACAGCAGGGATTCCAAGGACAACGCAGAGGTCCTTTAATATGTTATGGGTGCAACCAGGAAGGACATACTAAGAAAAATTGTTTGACTAACCCTTTTCCATCCCAGCAAGGACAGGGTAACGGTTATCAGGGGAGGCAATATCAAGGGAACTACAACCAGGGACAGCAGGGTCCCTTCATGGGTCAGGGATACTAGGGGTGCCCAGAGAATCCACAGGGGGAGGGTCAGCTTGTAGCAATCACAAAACAAGCTGATGAGGAACCAATACTGCAGGTTCTGATAAATGATAAAGGCACGCCAATGATGGCTGATACTGGAGCCACTTCCACTTGCGTAGGTTCAAAATATGCCTCTCACCTCCCCATGGCAGGAAAATTTTGCCAAAACTGTAGGATTCTCGGGACACACGCAGTTAATACCTATGACAGCTCCAGTAATGCTAAAACTGTACGGACGTACAGCTAAGCTACCCATGGTATCAGACACTACACCGGTTAATTTGATTGGAAGGGATGCATTGTGTAAATTAGGATTGCAGATATTATGTGCACCACAGGGCATAATGATTGAAACCACAGGAACATTATCTCAAATGACTCTATCAAAGCCTGACACTTCAAATGTGTATTGGATAGGTAGAATTCAGGACCAGGTAAAAGAGGCAGTGGGAAAATGGGGTAGCTACATCAAGGCTCAGATCCCAAATGCAAGGGAGTCAAGGATAGGATATCATTGCACCCTAATGTATGACCCAACACAGGACCCAGATTTGGAAAACGAATGGCAGGAGAAAGCGGCAGGTAAAGCAGCAGAGATAAAGTCTCAGTACATAGTAATTGGGCCACAAGGAGCAGCCATGATGATACAAGATGCAGATCAATCATCAGCGATAAAGGATTGGTTTAGAGACACTAACAAAGCTGCCCATGTCACGTTGTTGATAAACAGGGGATTTGAAGCAAAAGATCTGTGGGAAATGATGTTTAATGAAAAACAACAAACTTGGGAAAACACAGAGAATCCATTGGTTCTCATGTCATGTTGCGGGAAGTTTTTGAAGATTCTGTGTTATGCGCATATGACAGGAATCTTACAGGAAGTGGAGGTGGTTCAGAAAAAACAACGGCAGATGACATTAGAGGAACCATGGGATAGGCGGAATGAGATGAGAAAAGAAATGTTGGCAGCCATACCTGGACAGGTGTGGTCGAGATTCGATACAGATGTGGGTTTGGTACATTCAGCTAACCCAGTGGTATTCCGGACCAGACAAAATGTTAAGCTACCATGACGAAGACAGTACTACATGAAACCAGCGGCTGAGATAGGAATAGCCTCTACCATAGAAGGTTTAATAACAGCAGGAGTACTAATAGAGACCAAAAGCAACTGTAACACTCCTCTGCTTCCAGTGTTAAAAGCTGACAATGAAAAGTGACGGCTGGTGCATGATCTACGAGCTGTAAATGATGTTGTTGAAGATATGCATGCAGAAGTTCCAAATCCACACACGCTGCTGACCAACATCCCTCCAGATGCTAAATACTTTACAGTAATTGACTTATGTGGAGCATTTTTCAGTGTGCCGCTTGCGGAGGAAAGCAGATATCTATTTGCATTCACGTATAAAGGTAAACAATACACATACACAAGGATGCCACAAGGATTCAAACATTCCCCACATTTGTTTAATCAAGTGCTGAAGAATGATTTGGAGGAATTAGAATTGCATGGAATTCTGATACAGTATGTGGATGATCTTCTGATATGTTCCCCCACAATGGAACAATGTCACGAGGACTCCATGTCTGTATTAAGAAAATTGGAAAAAGGCGGGCACAAGGTGTCAGAGAAGAAATTACAATATTGTCAGACAGAGGTTGAATATCTAGGCAGGTTGGTAGCACATTAAACTAAAACCATAGCTCTTAGTCAGCTGGAAGGGATTGGTAAAGCACCCAAACCAGAAACTGTCAGACACATGATGACCTTTTTGGGGATGACAGGGTTTAGTTCAGATTGGATAGGCAAAGGATTGATAATCATACAGTGAAAGTTGCAGAGCTATGAGGCACCCAGACTACTCTAATCAATGACACCTATGGCGTTTGGTGCAAAACCAGCAATCGCAATTTATATCAATCCAGACATCTTACATTATCCCTCTTTTGGAAAACAGAACAGATATCATACAAAGTAATTTAGTAGGAGCATACTTTAGTGTCCACGTGACCTACTAATGAGAAATGTAAAACATTAAACCTCATATTAGAACATTGGACATAGGTCTAATGCTCTATTCCACTTTTCCCTCACGTAGTTAGGTTCTTGGCAGGAGGGGCAGGGCCTAAACTTCTTTCGAGCCATGATGAAATTTACACAACACGCACGCAGGCACGCACGCAGGCACGCACGCAGGCACGCACGCAGGCACGCACGCAGGCACGCAGGCAGGCACGCACGCAGGCACGCAGGCAGGCAGGCACGCACACACACACACACACACACACACACACACACACACACACACACACACACACACACACACAAAACAACATCAGGTAGACATGATATATTTTTTAACAAAGAACAGATGAAGAGATTTCAGAGGCAAAAAGGCTGGCACACAGAAAATAACACACACACACGCACACAAAATTAGATTATTATAAAATCGATTATTTCCTTAAATGCTATCTTAAAGGCCCACTATGCAACTTCGGGCATTCCTTGGCTGTTTTCTTGATTTTGGCAGGCACATTTCTCTACACAGCGCCCCCTACAGCTTCGTAGTAGATATTTCACAACACTGTCGTAACAACTCGTTGACGACCCTTCCCCATGCACTTTGTTTTCAAAGAAGCCGGCGAATGCGTGGAGCCATGTCCGAAGTAGATGTTCATAAAGTGTAGGCAAGGTTATACATTTTTAAAATGGTGTATTTGTATTGCAATAAACATAAATCCATCCTTTTTTATAGTTGACGGGGAGAATTTATATCCTAGATTATAATTGTTATATCTTAGGTTGAACAGAACAATCAGTGTAAGAGGTTTGGCCAACATAATAATCTAAATAAACAAGAACCTGGATTCGGGGATTCAGTCTGTATCTGGGGGACGAGACGGACGAACAGCAAAACACCCATGGAAACAAAGGTGTTTATATGGTTGCAACCAAGCAAGCTAGAAACATACAGGGCTCACAACAAAACGGTCGAGAAAACAATTTTTACAGGGCTCACAACAAAATGGTTGAGCAAACACATTTGTACAGAGACTATCAACATCAAGAATACCACGAAGACAAAGTTCACCCAAGGGTACTTTCAATTTCAAAAGCAACACGGCCGAGTCGGCGTCTGTTTTGCAGTCTTCTTTTTCTTTCAGTTCACGCTATTCCTGAAAAGCTTGCCCAAAGTTTACTCGTGTCTGGCCTCTCTGTCGGTCAGTCTCCCTTTTCTCTTCTTCTGTTCCTCCGACATTGGGTTTCTCTGTCTCTTTTTAGTCGGCTGATCTATGATGAATATAACAATCCCTTAGTTGTTTGTGTTTATATCGAGCCGGTTCCCTGTTTCGGGGTCTGTGCCGTAAAGCACCAACGCCCGGAGTTCAGAACTTTCAACGCGTGACGCTTAGCGACGATAGCCAATCAGCGTGGAGCTTGACCCGACGTCACTGACAGAGAGTAGTGACCCTTGCACAGAAGGATACGGCCGACATCTTTCTTTATTCTGGGTGGAAATAGTAACATAGTTACGCCATTAAATGCGTTTATGGAAACATTTTTAGCGAGAAATGTGCATTTTACTTTCATAATGTTCGCTCGGTAAATGTGAAGGATGTTTGGTTCGATAGTTATGACGAAGAGTGAACGCTCCGTTCACTTGCATGGAGAGCGTCTCTGGTTGCTAGACTATTTCTCTGCTGATCAACACTACGAATGCTGGAAACACACCAGACACACCATGTGAAGTTATTTAACCCGATTATCGTTATTTATGAGTCTTTAGCCCAAGTGAAGGAGTTCAAGTACCTCGGGGTCTTGTTCGCGAGTGAGGGTACTATGGAGCGTGAGATTGGCCGGAGAATCGGAGCAGCGGGGGCGGTATTGCGTTCGCTTTACCGCACCGTCGTTACGAGACTCTGTCCATGCAAGTGAACGGAGCGTTCACTCTTCCTCCATTGGGAGGTGTTTCAGGCACGTCCAGTGGGGAGGAGACCTCGGGGAAGACCCTGGACTAGGTGGAGACCTCGGGGAAGACCCTGGACTAGGTGGATAGATTATATCTCAACACTGGCCTAGGAATGCCTCGGGATCCCCCCGTCAGAGCTGGTCAATGTGGCCCGGGAAAGGGAAGTCTGGAGCCCCCTGCTTGAGCTGCTTCCCCCGCGACCCGACCCCGGATAAACAGATGACGATGAGATGAGATCGTTATTTATATCCGAGATTATTTAATCTAACCCGATCTAAACTCTATCATGCACCCAAACACGGCGGCGTTTGGGTTTCCTACCTCGGACTCTAGCGCAGCCACATGCGCGTTGGGCGCGTTGAACCATTTTTGTGACACACAATGATCAAGCGTCAGGTTAGGCGCGTTAGCGTTATCCAACGCGAGTAACGCGGTTGGTGCGGCCGTACCATTAGTCGATTGATCCATGATGAATGCAACAATTGCCTCGCAACTGGCTGTTTATATCTAGCCGGTGCCATGTTTGGGTGTGTGTCTGTGCCGTAAAGCATTTTCGAAACTACAATCTGACTACATTTTCGAGGATACTTCCGTTGCGTCACATCCGGATTGTGTCGGTCCGAACAGAGCAAGTTGCATATGCGCTTTTTCACTGGAGAGGCGACATGGGTAAATGACACACCCACCAATCGACCCAGAAATGGATGCAGAACCATCAGCATAACTCTCAACCTGCATACTTAATGTAATTTTGGCTAAAAAAGTTGCATAGTGGGCCTTTAATTTGAGCAGAATTGATTGAGCAGCTAGACCACTTATATCCATCTCTATCCCATGTATTTTTAACAGTGCACTTTAGAGATTGTCAACAAACAAAACATAACTCGATAATTTTCCATGTGTCATTTTCTAATTCGCATTTTTGTAAGCCAAAGTCAGAGCTGTACTTACAGCTGAGTCCAGAAGCGCAATGATCCTGGCGCATACATTGATGGCATCGCTGATGATGGACTTGATTGGCCAACAGAGATACACAAAGTGAGAATATTCAATGATTATAGTTATTATTATATCATCATCATCATCATCATCATTATTATGATTTGTTTTACCTTACGTTACCTATACCAGAGCTGAATACAATTGTGAAAGATTAAAGTAACCTAAGGTTAGGGAAGAGGATAAGGGCCACACTTTGTTCTCAGAATTCTGAGAAAAAAGTCAGAATACTGCCTTTAATCTCAAAATTCTGACTTATTTCTCAGAATTCTGACTTTAAAGTCAGAACTACGGGTACCATTAACCGGTTTGTTAATGGGAGACCAAAAGGTGAGTGAAATTGGCACCAAAACAACACATGTTCCAGTTTCACTCAACTTTTGGTCTTCCATTAACGAAATGGCTTCTTCTGGAACCCCTCGAACCCGCAAGAAGTCACTAAAGGAAGACATCTCGGCACAAGTAGGCTAGGGCTACTGGCTACTCTGTGTGTGGTTTCCTCCTACTGCATGAAGCAAAGTGTCTCTCCCACAGAGGTTGGTCCTTACAGGTACCCGGAGTTCTGAGATTAATGTCGGTATTCTGAGATTAAAGTCAGAATTCTGACTTTTTTCTCAGAATTCTGACAATAAAGTCAGAACTTTTGTTTATTTTTTTCATGTGTGGCCGTAATCCTCTTCTGTTTAAGGTAGATGGCTCTAATGGTCTGCATATTTTTTTTTTAGATCATGTCAAACAAATCAATAGTTGCATAACGTGACGGCATCACCGTTGATGGACATTGATTTCCTTTCATGTATCCGACGGTGAGGCATTAACATGATTGTCTGACGGACCCCCACGTCGAAAATCAAAGCAAAAGGTACACATCTTTCGTCGGAATTTGAGGCCAGGGATCCATGGCCATGCGTCACACATTTGACGAGCAGGGAGTGAGACTGTGTTGTTCTGTGACACTGGGTTAGTTGTACATCCTGGTACTTAATGTACTTACTTATTCAATTCAATTCAATTCCATTTTATTTGTATAGCCCTTAATCACCATTACAGTCTCAAAGGGCTTAACAGGCCAAATATTTGCGACACCCCCCTTTACCCATGCCCCCACACATTCCTGAACCCCGACTGGAAAGGTTCGAAGAGATTGTTCCTCGTCAGATAATCAATGATTTGCTTTGCTGTACCTTGGACAGGAAGGGCAGATTCGATATAGGCCGATAGTTCCTGACTAATTCAGGATCTAGGCCAGGCTTTTTGAGTAGCGGTTTTAACACCGCAGCCTTGAAATTGGAAGGAACAATTCCTATTGAAAACGAAAGATTCATAAGCGAGAGGATTGCAGGCCCCACCGTGGGAAGAAGTTCCTTAAGAACCCTGGAAGGGAGAGGATCCAACACACAAGTTGTTGGCTTTGATGCCTTTATCACCCTTTCAAGTTCCACCAAAGGAATTGCCTTGAACTCCAAGAGAGTTCCGTTAGAGTTCCCCATCCTACTTGGCAGGACCCCATCCTGCCCCACAGGATGTGTAGGACAAGCCCCACGGCAAACGTCAATTTCCTCTCTAATGGATTGAATCTTATTCTCAAAGAAATCCATGAATTCACCTGCCACGATCGAGCAAACTACGGTCTGAGTCTGTTTCTGAGTGAGACTCCTCACCGTGTCAAAAATAAACTTAGGATTGTTTCTATTCAAGTTGATGATACTGGAAAAGTAGGCGTTCCTGGCAATAGTCAGCGCACCTTTATAGGTGAGCAGACTGTTATGCCATGCAAGATGAAAGACCTCAAGTTTAGTCGAGCGCCATTTGCGTTCAAGGATCCTGCAGCTTCGCTTCAGAATGCGCGTTTCTGAATTAAACCAGGGGGCTGGTTTTTTTAATGTTCGTTTTTTAGTTACGTTTGGAACAACTGAATCAATGGCAACAGACAAGGCAATGTTGAGGTCAGTCACATCAGTAAGGCACTCCACAGAACCACTATAGTTACAAAGAGGTGCAAGTGAACCAGATAACTTATCTGCCATAGCTGTAATGGATGCAGGTGTATATGTCATATTTAGTTACAGTGCTTACTTATGTAGCATGTTAACATATCTAACTTTGTTGAATACGGGGGATGGGTTAACCTAGTGATTGTTGGTGCTTTGCACTTGGTTCTATGAACATTCTTATTGTACCAACAGCGATATATTGTTTCACTTTTCTGATGTACTTATTGTTAGTCGCTTTCGATGAAAGCGTCTGCTAAATGCCCTAAATGTAAATGTCTTGTAATAACATTGCCGTTGCTTTTCCAGCAGCAACTCAGA
This sequence comes from Gadus morhua, assembly GCF_902167405.1. NCBI lineage: Eukaryota > Metazoa > Chordata > Actinopteri > Gadiformes > Gadidae > Gadus > Gadus morhua. The sequence goes on along the minus strand of NC_044049.1, from coordinate 11,835,743 downwards.
TCTTTATATGGCGGTTTCTAAAAGTTTGATTAATGAATTAATGAAAATGTATTACATTCTAATAAAAAAGGTTCTGATAGCAAACCAGTACATAATCTCCAGAATACAAATGGCTGTAGGATTAATTAATACATATATTTGCCCTGTTTATGTTTTCAACTAATAACGTAATTGTTTGTTCTTCAGAGTTTGACTTTCTGTATTTATTAGCTTATGAGCTTCTTAAACATGAATCAATATGTTTCTTATGGGTTGGATGATTTTTCGTGACGCCTCACCAGAGCCAGCAGCCAGGACCAGCAGCAGTACAGTTACAGAGAACATGGTTTGTGTTGAAGCTGAACTGGAGGAAGATGTCCTGTTCTACAATTGACAACTTATGAGGCAGAGCGAGAGGAGAAAGACCCACAGTCTTATTTGCATAATTCAATGAGAAGGCAAATGTTTGTTGAGATGCTACGTGACCCACGGGGCAGGAATCCCAGATAATTTACATGTTTTTTTGCATTATTTGATAGTGTGTTACTTAAACCATATTACCATTATATATTTTTATTTTATTTATAATTTCTTATTTCAACGGGTTATCAAGATTTATAATCATCCATATCTGTTTTAATACTTGTATTTAAAAAAAAACATTCATAGAATTTCTAATGTAATTTTAGAATAAAGGCTGTTTTAAGATTAACATTTTCTGTTATTGTGCGTATGCGGTAAGTCTAGTATGGTTCATGATATTGGTAGGCCTAACTTTTTTGTTTTTTAATAACGTGAGGCTTTCTGTCCTTTTATAACATTTCATTTTCAGGTCTATATTTGGATTATTTTAAGAAATGTTATCTGTCTAATAATAAAGTGTTATATGTGTTCTGTCTTGTGATACAATGATATATGTCCGGCTGATGCTTTGTTTCCAGGTCCAGCTATGATGATTAATAAGCCAATTCTGTTGATTAAAATGCAAATGAAGAACAAAAATAATACATGTTTCACAATGATCATTTAACACAAATTAGGGGAAAGAACCAGGTAAACATCGTCAGAAGAAATTGCTGTATTGTTTTTTTCCCTGTTTGTATATTTCAAACAAGTCGTTCAGTAAGTTAGTAATGAGGCCTAACTGATCAATGAACAATAAAGTAAATAAATTGTTCCAGACGGCTTGGCATTCATCTCTCCCTCAATTTATCAGCTGATTTTCATGAGTAAAATAATCTATTTTGAATGATGTGTTTGGTTCAGAGCTCCCCTTCTGGAGGATTCAAGTAATAACACCTCACGGGTGAAGGGTTTTTGTTCATCCTTTACAACCGTTTGTAACGCTGTGGCGCCTGGCACAGTAATACACAGCTGAGTCTACAGGCTGCATGTTTTGTCCTTGTAAAGTAGCTGTGTTGCTGGCCTCGTCAACAGAAATACTGAATTTGCTACTTAGGGAGTCTTTCAGATGTCCTTCATCGCCTATCCATTCCAGTCCCTTTCCATCAGGTTGTCTGATCCAAGCTGTATAGTGGCTACTAACAGAATAAGAGACCTGACAGCGGATGGTCAGAGGTTGACCAGGTCGGACAGTCAGAGACCCTGGCTGAGTGAGCTGTTCACAGTTCACACCTGTAGAGAATACAAGCTTTTGGTCATGAATGAGCTACTTCAAAAATGAATAAATATGTTTTCTCATGAAGCCTCACCAGAGCCAGCAGCCAGGAGCAGCAGCAGTACAGCTACAGAGAACATGGTTTGTGTTGAAGCTGAACTGGAGGAAGATGTCCATTTTTGCACTTGACAACTTATAAGGGTGAGCAAGAGGAGAAAGACCCACAGTCCTATTTGCATAATTAAATGAGATGGCAGATGGTGGTTGAGATGCTACTTGACATGGGGGACAGGAATCACAGATCACAAATAATTTACACATTTTTTATAGCGTGGACATTTACATACACACTATTATTATAACCATTCCTTTTTAGGCAAATTAAGATTCATTGTTATGAAAACCATTATTGATATTTTCTTTTATTTAGAAAAGCATTATAATTTCAAATATAATGTGCGAGTAAAGTCTTTTTTAAGATCTTCACATTGTGTTATTGTTGTATGCTGTCTGTCTTGTATGTAACATGTTATATATAGGCCTAGTTTTTAGTTTTTACATTTTACAGGCAGGTTTACGTTTGGAATTTTGAAAAGCGTGTTATTTATGTAATAGTACCATGTTACATGTATTCTATTTTGCAATACAATATGAGGCTGCTGCAATGTTTCCAGGTTCAGCTTTGAAAATAAAAGCCAATAAATATTCAAATTTAAACATCTGATATGTCTGGCTAGTGCTATTTTTTGCCTGGTCCCTGCCAGACAATCTATACACGTTAACCGTCATTTTGAGAACAGAAATGTACCATTACCATTAAAATATAAAAATTCAGCAGGTAAGTTCTTAACTTTTTGACCAAATGATCAAGTGACGTTAATTATTGTATAGCTTCTCAACGTTGCCAAACCATATTTTGATTAAGTCAAAACGGCCCTTCCATTGTCAGATTTCACAACGAAGCAATGACAATCCTAATTATGTTATTATTCTCGTGCTGAGTGCATTGGCGTCAGTTTAGTTTGAAATGTGCTGGGGACAGAGACGCATTTGGAAGTGCATTTTCAGAAGTGCTGGGTACAATGAGGATGCCCTCTGTTTTCTCTCTTTAGTGCTGAAAGGTTCTGAAAGACGGCATACCCATGCAGCTAATTACTAAGGAATAAAATGTATACAAAATCGGTCTGGCACGTTTTATGAAGAAAACGTTTCCAAGAAGCATTGGACATATGACCCACTATGTTCTTCTGCATGTATCCAATGTTGACAACGTGACATGACATGGCTAAGGTAACAACAAGAGGAGCTAGGAAAGGAAAATAACTGTGTTTAAGTTCAGTAGGGCCAAACGTGTGGCTACACACAGCACTACAAAAGTCGTCAAGATTGAAAAAGAAAAAAATATTTGTTGCACAGCTGAACACTGTATCGCATCATGAGTTGGCCATAGGCGTCGATTACGCCGGGGACGCGTCCCTACCAGATTGTGTCAAGATTAATTTTGTACCCACCACTTGTAAATAAAGAAGAAAAGAAATTCGAGTTGAATTATTATGGATTTTTACACGGGTCTTCTCAATGCCGTGGAACGCTCCGTTCACTTGCATGGGCTCTTCACAACTTCCGGCGGTGAATTATATTTGATAATTCACCTTTGCTAAGTATAATTGACCGCTGTCATGGAAAACAAAGGACTTTTTGCCTAAAATGACGTCTTTGGTACCACTCCTCAAGTAGTCTCGTAACTTTTCAACCCCAGCGTCTTCGGTTGCTAAGCAGTCAACGTCTTTGGCAGACTATTTCTCTGCTGATCAACACTACGAATGCTGATAACAAATAAATTGTAAAGAAAGACACATGTTGCAATCTCTGCCTCCCACTGGCGGCTTGTTGGGAAAATATGTGTGTAGAGCGCAAAATATTGATATATGGACTGGAAATGTGTGCTCTGCTTGACTCTGGTGCACTTGACTGGGGCTCGGAGGAATGTGTTGCCCCTCCATCTTTTCAACTCCATTCCCACAGAGTCCAGACCCCCAATAGAGCCATCTGTCGCGCAGTTCCTGCATGGCATCGACCCAGGTGGTCTGGCGGTGCTGGGGGAAGTCAACCTACCAGTACAAGTTGGGAGACGAGCTACCAATGTCAACTTTATTATGGCCGACACAGCAGAGAGCACCGAGGTTATCCTGGGACACCCTTTTCTACATCAGACAAGTGCCCAGCTGGACTATGGTCGCCATGAGATAACCCTCTGCGGAGAGAAGGTACCTTGTTTTAACCCAAGCCATCAGTCCCGGCTGCACATTGTCAGAGTGGCCCGCACAACAGTGTTGGAATCGGGGTGTGAGTATGTAGTCCCCGGCACCGCCGACCTCCGCCATGCTGCTGACAGAGACCTGATGCTGAGCCAAACTAAAGGTTTCATCGAAAAAAAACACCACGTTCTAGTGGCTCACATCATCGTACAGGCGCAGCGGTCCACCAGCGTTCCCATCAGAGTCTTCAACCCTGGAGCCTTACCTGTCACATTGAAGAGAGGCGCTGTGGCAGGGATCCTACAACCATCAACGCTGTTGGAGAATCTGGATCCCCAGCCACCCCTCGCCCCACCGGACTCTGAGCTAATTAACACTGTCTCTGCTTCTTTACCCTACCACCTGCAGGTCCTGTATAATGAGAGCTGTGCTAGTCTGCCCAAGGGGGACCATGAGAGGTTGGCCCGCCTGCTACGGTCATACAGTGACGTCTTCTGAACGGGGCCCACTGACCTTGACCATACTGGCCTCGTGCAGCACGACATCCTCACCACCCCTGGTCCACCGGTGAAACAGCTACCACGCAAGATGGCTAGAGACAAACAAACTGCAGCAGACCAGCAGGTGCAGCAGAGCCTGGACCAGCCTGGAAGAAGGACCAGACTTCGCGACTATGTGTCGACTACAGGCCTTTAAATGAGTGAACCATTAAGGATGCTTATCCACTGCCCCGCATCCAGGACACCTTAGACACATTGTCCACCGCCAGGTACTTCAGCACGCTGGACTTAACATCAGGATACTGGCAGGTGGAAATGACGCAGAGAGCCCGAAAAGCAGCTGCTTTCTGCACCCGTAAGGGCCTGTTCAAATGGAATGTGATGCCTTTCGGACTATGCAATGCGCCGGCCACATTCCAGGCTCATGGACCGTGTCCTGGGTGGTCTGCAGTGGGAGACCTGTTTTGTATAACTCAACGACATCATTGTCTTGGGGCGGGACGGCACCGAAATGTTGGAGCGGCTCAGCCAAGTGTTCAACAGACTACGCGCAGCCAACCTGAAACTTAAACCTTCTAAGTGTTTCCTGTTCCGTGAGCGAGTGGCTTACCTGGGGCACATCGTCTCCGCCAAAGGTGTCGCCACTGATCCCCAAAAGATCCAAAAGGTGACTGAGTGGCCCGCACCCCAAAACGTCTCTGAAGTGCGTCAGTTTGTCGGCCTGGCTTCATACTACCCACGTTTCGTCAAAGATATCGCCACAGTTGCCAAGCCCCTCCACAAACTCACAAAAATGTATGCACATTTTAACTGGACAGATGAATGCCAGGAGGCGTTTGAGCAGCTAAAAAAGCCGGTTGACGTCAGCTCCGGTGCTGGGTTATCCCCTCGACAGTGGCCAACTGTTCCTCGACACAGGCGCCAGTGACTGGGGAATCTGAGCAGTCCTCTCCCAAGTGCAGGAAGGTGTGGAGAGAGTGCTAGCCTATGGGAGCAGGCGAATGTCGGCCACTGAGCAAAACTACTGTACCACCAGACGAGAACTTCTGGCAGCTGTCGAGTTCACCTCTCATTTCTGGCAGTACTTGCTAGGGAGATCGTTCATAATTCGGACTGACCACAGCAGCCTGCGCTGGTTGACCCGGATGAGGGAGCCTGAGGGCCAGCTCGCTCACTGGCTTGAAAAACTAGCGGAGTACGATTTCCAGGTGATCCATTGTCCAGGGAGACACCACCAAAATGCGGATGCGCTCTCCAGAAGACCCTGCAGGACATCGTGCCCATGCACAGTGCCAGAGCCTCAGTAACCAGCCCCAGCACAAGGGGACTCAGTGCAACATGGACGGGAGTCCAGCTGAAGAAGATGCCGGAAAAACTCCTGCAGGGCAGCCTCCAGTGGGGGTAGTGGTTTCCGAAGACAGCTATAGAGGCAGCCCCGCAGTCAAGTTTGATTATCTTCCAGTGGGGGTAGCGTACGCTTTCAGTGACAAGCTGGCTCACTGTTCCGTCCAAGTGTCTGCAGGGTGAGTGAGCCTGCCCAAACCAACCTGGTCGGTGGTTGGACCCAAGAGCAGTTAATCAGTGCCCAAGAAGCTGACCCAGATATAACAAAAGTGAGGAAGTGGATGGACGAGGGGAGGGATAGGCCACCCTGGGCCGACATAGCACCCTACTGCCCTGCCACCAAAGCCTACTGGTCACAGTACTGGCCCAGTCGGTGGCCACTTTGGAGGAGAAAGGACACTCGCACATCTCAAGGCCCGGTACTACTGGTACAATATGAGGGATGACGTCACTCTTTGGTGCCGCACCTGCACCAGCTGTGCTGCAAAAGCCAGCCCAAAGAAAACACCTAAAGCCGCCATGGGCACAGTGAGAGTTGGTGTCCCCTTTGAACGCATCGCAGTCGATAAAATGGGACCCCTAAATGAAACCAAAAGGCGCAACCGTTACATAGTACTAGTACAAGACTATTTCAGCAAATGGATGGAAGCCTACCCGGTTCCCAATGAACAAACAACAACAGTGGCCAAAAAAAAGTTGTTTCCGAGTGGGTGTGCAGGTACGGAGCTCCACAGTGCCTACACAGCGACCAAGGTACCAATTTCGAGTCACCTGTGTTCCAGAGAATGTGCGAACTGCTGGGAATCTACAAGACACGGACAACACCGTTTCGGCCGCAGACAGACGGCCAAGTAGAACGTTTCAATGCCACCCTGCGGAAAATCATAGCCACCACTGCAGAGCGATGTCACTGGGACTGGGACATTATGACCCCATATGCAGTCAGGGCCTACCATGCATCCAAACACAGCTCCACGAGCCTGACGCCTAACATGATGCTGTTCGGACGTTTGACCTTTGGGGCACGTCACCAGAGACAGAGGACCCTGTTGTGGAGGCCCTTCCAGGCCTCTTCTCTCCACCACCATCACCGAGCAGCAGCCAGCTCCCTTGCCACCCCACTGAGCCTTCACTGGAGGAGGCTTGGACCCCGTGTACGGCCAGGGGAGAAGTTGCTCATCCTCTTTGAACCCCTCAGCGTCGACCCCGGAGGAACCGCAGAGCTCCTGACATGTTTGGTGACTGGATTGGTAACTAAGCATAGTTGCCTGAGGTTAGGTTTAGACGGATCGCTGCCCTCCTCAGAGGAAAAGTGTTCCGGTGTTGTCAAAACAAAAAGAAAAAAAATAGAGTTCCTGTGTTGTCAAAAAAAAAAAAAAAAAAAAAAAGTTCCAGTATTGTCAAATGCTGGAACGTCCCCAATACTTTCCAAATACTGGAACTACGGATGCAAATTATCGAGTAATTCATTAATCGATAGTTGTTTCATCTTATCGATCGATGATCAATTAATTGATAAGCGGCAATTCTTCTGAGAAGCTGAATTTCCTTCTGAATGTGACATACGTGGACGGGTGGGGAATTACGGGTTAAAAACGTGATTAATTGCTAGTAATTTATTTTTATCGAGTAATCTCTTATCGACAATTAATCGATAATCGATTAATTGTTTGCATCCCTAACTGGAACGTATTTTCAACGTCCCCAAATTCAAAAGGCCAAATTCAGCTGCAAAATGCAATGTATGAGTTTCAGTGTTAACATAAGAGGACCCAATTAAGAGCAGTGGATCCTACATGCTAGATTTCGGACAAGCAAGGAGAGCAAGATGGAATAAGAGCGTCACTCGTTGGATACCCGTCCGACTCTGATAAAGGAAGGCACGTGCAAAGCAGGTTTTAGCCATGGCCTAAGGCAACAGCTGTTACAGCGAATACCGCCGTCCATTTTCTGTAACATGAACGAGTTTGAAGCGTGCAAAGGCCTAAAACGTACCATTTGTATCGTCATCGATCACTCGGAATTGGTGCATTTGTATTGTGACAGTGTGCAATAGCACGTTGAGTGGCTGAAGAAAAACGTTTGATAGCCTCTTAGGTGGCAAAATGAGAGCGCAACGAGCGGGCAGAGCCGTATTGCGCACTGAGTGGCATTTTACCCAGATGAGGATGACTAATTAAAATCAGGTTGTTGTCGGGCGCTTCTTCCCGAGGCATAATTCAATGAGGCGTCAAATGTTGGTTGAGAGGCTACATGACCGGGGGGCAGGATCACAGATCATTTACACGTTTTTGCATTATTTGATAGTGTTATTTAAACCACATTAATATAGTATTTTTTTATATTTATACATATTTTTAGTGCTATTAAGATTTATAATCATAGCTTTGTGTTATAGTGCGTAGGCTGTAAGTCTTGTAAGGATCATGATATATGTAGGGCTAACTATTTGGTTTTCAATAACGTGACGTTTTCTGTCCTTTTATACCATTTTATTTTCAGGTCTAAATTTTCAGTCTTGTAATGCATGTTATCTATCTAATAATAAGGTGTTATATATGTTCTGTCTTGAATTAAAATTACATATGTCTTGATGATGCTTTGTTTCCAGGTCCAGCTGTGAAGATTAATATGCCAACTCAAACTACAATTGAAAACAAGTATGTTTCATAAAGTCATTTACACAAATTAGGATAACGAACCAAATAAACGTCTTCAAAATAAATAGCTGAATGAGTTGTTAACAAAATATATCCCTGTTTGTGTATTTCAAACAAGTTTGTCGGAAAGATTGTCAGTAGGCTTCACTGATCTATGAATAACAAAGCAAATAAAATGTTCCAGAGAGCTTGGCATTCATCTCCCCCTGAATTTCTCAGGAGATTTTCACGAGTTAAATAATCTTTTTTGAATGATGTTTTTTGTTGAGAGCTCCCCCTCTGGAGGATTCAAGTAATAACACCTCACAGGTGTAGGGTTTTTGTTCATCCTTGACAACAGTTTGTAAAGCTGTGTCTCTCTGGCACAATAATACACAGCTGAGTCTCCAGGCTGCATGTTTTGGCCTTGCAAAGTTACTGTTTTACTGGCCTCGTCAACGGCAAGACTGAATTTACTACTAAGGGAGTCTTTCACTTTTTTGCCATCGGTACGAATATAACCAATCCATTCCAGTGGGTTCCCATCAGGTTGTCTTATCCAATGCTACTAACAGAATAAGAGACCTGGCAGCGGATGGTCAGAGATTGACCTGGTCGGACAATCAGAGACTCTGGCTGAGTAAGCTGTTCACATCTCACACCTGTAGAGAATATAAGCCTTTGGTCATGAATAAGGTACTTCAACTATGAATCAATATGTTTTCTTATTGATTGGATATTTTCTCATAAAGCCTCACCAGAGCCAGCAGCAGGGAGCAGCAGCAGTACAGCTACAGAGAACATGGTTTGTGTTGAAGCTGAACTGGAAGAAGATGCCCTGTTCTACACCTGACACCTTATAAGGCTCAGCGAGAGGAGAATGACCCACAGTGCCTTTTGCATAATTCAAAGAGGCGTCAAATGTTGGTTGAGATGCTACACGACCAGGGGGCAAGATCAGATCATTTACACGTTTTTGCATTATTTGATAGCGCGTTATTTAAACCATTTTTTTATATTTACATATTTTTAAGTGTTATTACGATTTACAATCATACATATCATTATTAATATTTGCTTGTATTAAAAAAATAACTGATATAATTAAAAATGTCATGTGAGAATAAAGTCTGTTTTAAGATGTAAACGTTGTGTTAGTGTGCAAAGTCTTGTATGGATCATGATATATGTAGTGATAACTTTTTATTTTTAATAGCGTGAGGTTTTTTGTCGTTTTATACCATTTTATTTTCAGGTATAAATTTTGAGTCTTGTAATGCATGTTATTTGTCTGATAATAAGGTGTTATATGTGTTCTGTCTTGAATTAAAATGACATATGTCCGGCTGATGCTTTGTTTCCAGGTCCAGCAGTGAAGATTAATATGCCAACTCTGTTAATTAAAACTACAATTTAAAAATATGCCGAGCTCCAGCGAGCACGGCATTCATCTCTCCCTCTATTTATCAGCTGATGTTCATGAGTTAAATAATCTATTTTGAATGATGTGTTTGGTTTAGAGCTCCACCTCTTGAGGATTCAAGTAATAACACCTCACGGGTGAAGGTTTTTGTTCATCCTTTACAACAGTTTGTAATGCTGTGTCTCTCTGGCACAGTAATACACAGCTGAGTCTCCAGGCTGCATGTTTTGCCCTTGCAAAGTTAATGTATTACTGGAGCCGTCAACAGCAAGACTGAATTTACTACTAAGGGAATCTTTCATTAGTTTGTCCCCAGTATAAATCTGTCCAATCCATTCGAGTGCATGTCCTTCAGGTTGTCTGATCCAAGCTGTCCAGTGGCCACTAACAGCATAAGAGACCTGACAGCGGATGGTCAGAGGTTGACCAGGTCGGACAGTCAGAGACTCGGGCTGAGTAAGCTGTAAACAGTTCACACCTGTAGAGAATGCAAGCTTTTGGTCATGAATGAGCTTCTTAAACATGAACCAATATGTTTTCTTATTGATTGTATATTTTCTAATGAAGCCTCACCAGAGCCAGCAGCCAGGAGCAGCAGCAGTACAGCTACAGAGAACATAGTTTGTTTTGAAGCTGAACTGGAGGAAGATGTCCTGTTATACACTTGACACCTTATAAGGCAGAGCGAGGGGAGAAAGACCCACAGTCCTTTTTGCATAATTCAAAGAGGCGTCAAATGTTGGTTGAGATGCTACATGACCGGGGGCAGGATCACAGATCATTTACACGTTTTTGCATTATTTGATAGTGTGTTATTTAAACCATATAAATATAATATTTTTTATATTTATGTCTATTTTTAGTGTTATTAAGATTCATAATCATACATATCATTGTTTATATTTACTTGTATTAAATAAATAAAATGTAAATAATTTAAAATGTCATGGTAAAATAAAGACCGTTTTAAGATGTAAGCTTTGTGTTATAGTGTGTAGGCTGTAAGTCGTGTATGGATCATGATATATGTAAGGCTAACTTTTTGGTTTTCAATAACGTGAGGTTTTCTGTCCTTTTTATACCATTTTATTTTCAGGTCTAAATTTTCAGTCTTGTAGGATGCATGTTACCTGTCTAATAATAAGGTGTCATATATGTTCTGTCTTGAATAAAAATTACATATGAATAACAAAGTAAATAAAAGGTTCCAGAGAGCTTGGCATTCATCTCCCCCTGAATTTCTCAGGAGATTTTCATGAGTCAAATAATCTATTTTGAATGATGTGTTTGGTTTAGAGCTCCCCCTCTGGAGGATTTAAGTAATAACACCTCACGGTGAAGGGTTTTTGTTCATCCTTCACAACAGTTTGTAATGCTGTGTCTATCTGGCACAGTAATACACAGCTGAGTCTCCAGGCTGCATGTTCTGCCCTTGCAAAGTTACTGTGTTACTGGATCCGTCAACTGCAAGACTGAATTGACTACTAAGGGAGTCTTTCACTTTTTTGCCATCGGTACGAATCCAACCAATCCATTCCAGTGCATGTCCTTCAGGTTGTCTGATCCAAGCTGTGTAGTGGCTACTAACAGAATAAGAGACCTGACAGCGGATGGTCAGAGGTTGACCAGGTCGGACAGTCAGAGACTCGGGCTGAGTAAGCTGTTCACATTTCACACCTGCAGAGAATGCAAGCTTTTGGTCATAAATTATCTACTTAAACATGAATCAATATGTTTTCTTATGGGTTGGATATTTTCTTATGAAGCCTCACCAGAGCCAGCAGCCAGGAGCAGCAGCAGTACAGCTACAGAGAACATGGTTTGTGTTGAAGCTGAACTGGAGGAAGATGTGCTGTTCTACAATTCACAACTTATAAGGCTGAGCGAGAGGAGAAAGACCCACAGTCCTATTTGCATAATTGAATGAGGTGGCAGATGGTGGTTGAGATGCTACGTGACCCGGGGACATGGGGGACAGGAATCACAGATCATTTACACATTTTAGCATGTTTTTTATAGTGTGTACGTTTACTTGCACACTGTTAGTACAATCATTTTATATCATTTATTTTTTTTAAGGGAAATTAAGATTTACTGTTGATATTTGCTTTTCTTTAAAAAAGCATTATGATTTCAAATGTAATCTGAGAATAAAGCATTTTTTAAGATCTTAACATTGTGTTATTGTATGCTTTCTGTCTTGTATGGAACATCCTATATATAGTCCCACCTTTTTAGTTTTTACATTTTATATGCAGGATTACATTTGAAATTTTGTAAAGTTTGTAATTTATCTAATAGTACCAAGTTACATGTATTCAATTTTGTAATACAATATGTGGCTGCTGCAATGTTTCCAGGTTCAGCTTTGAAAATAAAAGGCAACTCAGTTCTAATTCGAATTTAACATGTGATATGTCTGGCTAATGCTATTTTCTCTCCTGGTCCCTGTCAGACAATCCATACGTTAAACGTAATTTTGTGGACAGAAACGTCATTTTGTGATCAGTTGGCCACTTTTTGACCAACTGATCGATTCACGTTAATTATTGTATTTAGTCGAAACGGCCTATATATTGTCAGATTTCCCAACCAAGCAATGATAATCCAAATGATGATAATGTTCTAGTGATGAGTGGCTCCTTCTATTTGTCTAATAGGGTGTGCTTTCACCTTCCTTTATGTTGCGTCAAAGTCTAAGGCCACGGGGAGTATGTGAATGATGTGTCCGTACAGTCCACACTGAATTGGGGTGAAGGCCTTCCAGTCCGCCTCGTCCGTCTTCTCAGGACTGCCTGAACAAAGACCTGAACCTCGAGGATTAGTTCTCCCTTGGAGAATTAAAATTCCTCACAACCTACCATGCCACCATACACCTCTGGGAGTTAAATCTGTTTTAGTCATTTTCTATGGAAGTCAATCCGTCTCAGTAACGTATCTGGACGTTATGCCTCTGAGTATAACTCTTCAAATTTTCAAACAAATGATGTTCACCATTATTTTTCAATGCTCAAAAATATAATATTCAACGTTAGAAAATTAGATATGCAAAATGCAGATGCAAAACTCAATGTAAAAAATTCAATTGAAGTATTTTCAACGTCGCCAAATCCAACATGCCAATTTCAGCTGCAAAATGAAATGTATGAGATTCAGTGTTAACATCCGAGGACCCAAGTAAGAGTAATCAATCCTAGATGCTAGATCGCAGACAAGCAAAGAGAACGATAGGGAATAAGAGCGTCACTTGTTGGATACCCGTCCGACTGTGATAAAGGAAGGCATGTGTAGAGCAGGTTTTATCCATGTCCAACGGCAACGACTGTTACAGCGAATACCGATGTTCCATTTGCTGCCACATGCACTAGTTTGAAGCGTACAAAGGCCTAAAACGTAGCATTTGTTTCGTCATCGATCACTCGGAATGGTTGCATTTGTTTTTTCTGACAGCGTGCAATAGCACGTTGAGTGGCTGAAGCAAAACGTTTGATAGCCTCTGTGGTGGTACAATGAGAGCGCAATGAGCGACTAGAGCCGACAGTATTGTGCATTGGGCATGAGTGGCATGATACAGATATGAGGATGACTAATTAAAATCAGGTTGTTGTCGTGCACTTCTTCCCGAGGCAAGCCTTGCTTTCACTGGAACTATAGGCTGCTGCCGCTTCAGTTGCCACGCAGTGCGCAATACTGTCGGCTCTGTGCTCTAGTTGCACAGTGGACAGCGGGCTTCAGATCGCCACAGCATCACACCAAACATATGCAAAGGGACCTCGGACCGCCCCAAATTGGTTCCCTAATAAATGGGGCTCTTTAACCACTACATTAAGCTGCATACAAATCCACCCAAGTCTCTTCAATCACATACACACACACTTCACATACAGACATTAGTTCATGTTAAAGATGTTCAAGATTGCGTGCCCTAAGGCAACGGCTACTCCAGCTCCCGATAGCGATTTGCGTTTAACTTCTATGTTAAATATGTTGTCTACACCATCACTGTCTTGTACGAGAATAGTCTATAACAGGCCGACATTTTTTTGACTACGATACTCAGTCTTTTCCGAGAATCATTCTGGAGCAACACTGCTTTTGGAACCCGAAACACGAGTAACACTGGTTTTGGAACCCAAAACTAGAGCCATTCTACACCGGCAAGACCCACGGGCCTACAAGTCAGCTGACTCTCCTCCCATCACCGGCCGACACTAGAGGCGGCTGGTGAGAGACCTAGCATGCGTCGCAAGCAGTGTCCTAGCGAGGCAGCCGAGCGGGTATCAGCGCCAGGCTAAAAGCTAAGTAGAGGTTAATGAGGGATTGTCTCGCGAGAAGGAGGGGGGGGGGGGGGGGGGACAACGTGAGGGAGGGTCCGGATGCAACGTGTGGTTGGAGTTAAACTGTGTTACGGCTAAATGTACGGCGTAGGAGACAAACGTTGGATTTGCTAAATAAAGAGTGGGATTGCAAGCCAGACATTGCCTGTTTATTCAACGCTGCACCACCGTGGGGTGAACGTTACACTGGTGTCAAAAGTAAAAGCGACGGACTGATTCTTCTCCGGTGCTTGCCATTATCCTAGCCGTCTGGCGGATCTACCAAGGGGTGCCGCTGTTTGTACTGCCAACGGACATGGCGCACGGGAGCGGAGCGCGGCCGAAGGTTAAGGAGGAGGAGGGGAGCTACGGTTATGCCCTTGCGGAGGGTCTGGCGGCGGAGTTTGAGCGCCCGCTTGAGGGAGACAGGGAGGCGCATGGCTTACGAGGTGGGTATGAGCGCCAAGAACCCCCGACAGAGCAGAGGATATGACGGAGGCTTTGTCGCAGGCACGTCGGCTCCTCCAAAGCATAACAGCGGAGAGAATGCACAGCCTGTGTGGCAAAGGGGCGGTGCCTATACTTCCCGGGCCCCGTGTAAAACACCAAAGTACTCCGGTAAGGCAGACTGGCAGGTGTTTCATGCCCAATTCCAACTGTTGTCACAAGCTGCAGGCTGGTCGGAGGATGATAAAGCGCTACAGCTAGCGTTATGCCTTACGGACGACGCACTGGCATGCCTGTTACTGCTCAGCCCAGAAGAACAAAATAATTATGAGGCTGTTGTTAGGGCTCTGCAGAGACGTTTTGGACATTGCGAACAGCCCGGTCTCCTACGCTCTGAACTTTCCATCAGACGCAGGCGGCCTGGGGAGCCACTCCGTGTGTTCGCTCTAGCCAGGAGGGCTTATGCCCACATGCCCCCGGCGATACAGACGGAGCTCGCCAGGGACCAGTTCGTCCAAGCCATAACCCCCTGGGAGCTGCACATTCAGACCCAGCTCGCCAATCCCCGCTCCATACAAGAGGCTCTGGAACTGACTCTAGAGTGGGAGATTGTGGGGGGTGGGACCATGGAAGGCAGCCCTGAGGAGAGTGGTCCTACAGTGAGAACCGCTACATGCACTGCCGAAGTAAAGCCTGCATGGGTGGCTGAAATGACCGAACTAATACGGGCTGTCTCCATGCATTCGCCGCAAAGAGCCACACGGCCTCGCCAACGCCCCCTGGTCTGCTGGGGATGCGGACAGCCTGGCCATCTCCTCAAACAGTGCTCCAAGCATTCCAAAGGCCAGGGAAACGGCCCGGGTCCCGTATAGATGGGACTGTGCGGTTTTGTGCTGTTTCCGCAAAGGATGGAGGGGCCCAACAGACGAGAACACAGACGAGAACACAGAATCCACCTTGGTGGTGGGTTGGACTCATTCTCGGAATTTCTGCCATGTTCCCGTCACCATACACGGGGCTCCATGTACAGCCCTTGTGGACACGGGCTCCACAGCAACACTAATGAGGCCAGATGTAGTTCCGGCGGGGACACAGTTGGAGTAGACTACAGTGCAGCTGAGGACAGTGACTGGTGAGTTGGCCCCTATACTTGGTAAGGGGAGGGTGACGTTGAATGTGGGAGGTCTGTCAGTGGATTTTACAGTATGGGTGGCGCAGGTGAAGGACCCCTGCGTACTGGGGCTGGACTGCTTGCCGTCTGCTGGACCTGGGGAAGAACACATTGACCTTTCCCGGGGGCCCCACTGTTAAACTGATAATACCCAGCCAGTCCCCAAAGCCACACCCCTGGTCAGGACAGCCATGGAAACACACTGCCAGCAGGAGGAGCTGTGGAAGGTGTTATCTGACTTTATGGACATTTTAGCACTAACAGACAATGAAGTGGGCCTGACACACCTGGTCCAACACGAAATAGACACTAGGGATGCACGGCCGATCAAAACGCGTCCCCAGCGCGTCCCCATGGCTGACCGTGAGGCTGCAAACAGAGCGGTTGAAGAGATGCAAAGAGATGGCATTATTGAACTGTCGGACAGCCCCTGGGCCTCGGGAGTGGTGATGGTGTTTCGAAAAAGAGGAGCACCAAGATGAGATTCTGTGTGGACTACAGACCGCTGAACAGTGTGACAAGGAAGGACTCGTATCCATTACCAAGGATCGATGAGTCACTGGACTTAGTGTCTGGCTCTTCCTGGTTCTCTTCACTCGACCTGCGAAGCGGATACTGGCAGGTACCCCTCAGCCCTGAAGCAAGACCAAAGACTGCCTTCTGTACGGACAGGGGGTTATGGCAGTTCCGGGTCCTCAGTTTCGGCCTGTGCAACGCCCCAGCCACCTTCGAAAGACTTATGGACAGGGTGCTGGCTGGCATCCCCCATCAGAGATGTCTGATGTATTTGGATGACATTCTGGCCCATGGGAGCTCCTTCCAAACAGCCCTGGAATTGCTGAGGCTGGTGCTGCAGAGAGCGGCGGCGGTGGGCCTGAAATTACACCCGAATAAGTGCCGCTTCATGAGGAAGGAGGTGGAGTTTTTGGGTCACAGACTGGGGGGAGAAGGCATCAGCACACACAGAAAGTGCATGCAGTGAGCGACTGGCCGACACCAACTGACCAATGAAAGCTGAAGAGCTTCCTCGGCCTGGCCTCATATTACATGACGTTCGTGCAACGTTTCTCCTGCACAGCTGCTCCCCTGCACCATCTGCTGCAGAAGGACAGGGACTTCACCTGGACGCCACAGTGCCGACAAGCCTTCAACTCCCTCCAGAAGGCACTGACGGAGGCCCCCGTCCTCACCCCCCATCGACGTGGCCATGGGTGCAGTGCTGGCTCCGGTGGGGCCAGAGAGGGAGAGAGTGCGTCACACGCTGAGAGCTCCTCGCCATGGTGGCGGCGATAATGCACTTCAAGTACTACCTGTGTGGCCGGCCCTTCACTGTCAGGACAGATCATTCGGCACTGCAGTGGCTGATGTCCTTCAGAGAACCAGAGGGCCAAGTTGCGCGCTGGATTGAAACACTGCAGTCCTACGTCTTCACGCTGGTACACCGGGCCGGAGCCAGCCACGCCAACACCGATGCCTTGTTCCGCCGCCCCTGCGCACTGGGAGGGTGCCAGTACTGTGAGCGGAGAGAAGCGCGTGAGAGAGAGCTCCGTATCGAGGAGACATGCCCCATGCACGAGGGGGCCGGACCAGTCTGCCGCGGAACGCAGATGGTTGAGGCGGCCATAGCAGACACAACAGAAGCAGGACATGGACACACAACCGGTGCGACAGCGAGTTGAGGCAGGACAGAGACCACCCTGGGAGGAGGTGACTGGGAAATCCACTGCAACGAAAGGCATGTGGACTATGTTTGAGGCGCTGAGCGTGAGGGATGGAGTGCTGCAGAGAGCCTGGAAGGAACCTGCTACGGGAGAAGAAAGGTGGCAGGTGATAGTCCCCAGTTCACTGAGAGACGCTGTGCTGAGAGCATCCGCTTGGGACCGCAGGAGCGGGGCACTTCGGAGTAGCAAAAACACTCCACCGGCTTTGTCAGGGGTTTTACTGGGGGCGGGTCAGAAGGGACGTAGAGCATTGTTGCCGCCTTTGCGACCTCTGCGCGGCCTACAAGGGCCCCCCAGATCAGTCCCGCGCACAACTACAACAGGCGGTGGCGGCTCCCATGGAAAGAGTAGCTGTGGACGGCATGGGCCCATTCCCCCGCACGGACGCAGGCAACCGGTACGTTTTGGTCGCCATGGCCTATTTTACAAAATGGCCTGAGGCGTACGCAATACCAGATCAGGAAGCAGAGACGGTGGTTGACGCTCTGGTAGAGGGCATGTTCAGCAGGTTCGGGGTGGCAGAAACCATTCATAGTGACCAAAGGGAACTTGGAACTTTGAGTCGTGGGTCTTTGCCGCCATGTGTGAGCGCAGGGGCATGCATAAGACCCGGACCACAGCCCTGCAGCCCCAAAGCGACGGCCTCGTCGAGAGGTTCAATAGGACCCTGGGAAAGCAGCTTGCATTCCTCACTGCGGAACATCAACAGGACTGGGACACAGCTGCCCTTCGTCCTCATGGCCTTCAGGTCCGCTCTTCAGGAGTCCACCTCATGCACGCCTGCCCTCCTCATGTTGGGGCGGGAGCTACGGACGCCAGTGGAGGTGGCCTTTGGCAAGCCCCCTGTCACCCCTGCTGTTCCTCCGGGGAGAGAGTACGCCAGGAGACTCCAGGATCGGATGGAGTCCGCCCATATCTTTGCCCGAGACCAGCTGGAGAAAGCGGGCATGAAACAAAAAAGGAACTATGACATAAGGTCGAAGGGAAAACACTCCCAAGCTGGAGAGCTGGTGTGGGTGTACCGCCCCCGCAGGAAGAATGGACAGTGCCCCAAGTTGGACTGTCATTGGGAGTGGCCTTGTCATGTGGTGGAGTGGCTTGGTGAAGTAATTTACCGGGTCCAGCTGCAAGGAAAGAGAAAGAAGGTTGCGCTACACAGGGGCACACCAGCCCATTTCCCCTGCACATACTTCCCCAGAGACAGTGACTAACCCCCCTGTACACATCCATCCTTCTCACTTCCCAGCGCAGTCACCTTTCACTGCACAGGGGCGTTGCCCCAACCACCGGGCAGAGGCGCCTGCGTCCCCCACGCGGCCGCGGAGACAGGGACGTCGGCCGGCCCGTTTCAGAGACTTTGTGGAGTCACTCGGGACTAGATACTTTGTTCGGGGGGAGCTGTGTAACGAGCTGGGTTAATGTGGTTCTGTTATTATGCGTTCAGCAGCTATGCAAATGTTCACGTGTTGGATTATGCACTAATGTTATTAGGGTACAACGTGAGGGAGGGTCCGGAAGCAACGTGTAGTTGGGGTTAAACTGTGTTACGGCTAAATGTACGGCGTGGTCACGACCAACAGTGATGACAGATAAACGTTGGATTTGCTAAATAAAGAGTGGGGATGCAAGCCAGTCATCGCCTGTTTATTCAACGCTGCAACACCGTTGGGTGAACGTCACAATATGTATTTTCGTCAATAAAAACAGGTGTTAAAACGGCATAATTATCTCAAGCCCCTGTTCTGAGGATATAGAATTTCTAACAGTTAAATTCCGACCATTCTACATTCCAATGGAATTTGCAGCCATCAACATCACAGCTGTGTACATTCCTACCAGCGCGAACACTGAGGGTGCACTCACACTAACCGTGCTCAAATCTGCCAGTGTGAGTGTGGCCAGTCTGGCCAGGCCAGGCCAACTTGGCCACGGTACAGATGCTAATGAGCCGACACACGCACGGCTACGCAACCTGAGCTGGATGGCGTATAGTCCATGCGACGACCATGGACATAATAAAGGCGACGAGCCTTTATTATTAAACGGTAAACGGTAAACATGGCGTCAAGCGATGTTTACGCTTGTTTGCGTACTCGAAAAAAACAGCAGTCAGAGTGGGCTCTATCTGAGAACGGCTCCAAATAAGCAACAGGCTCAGCAAAGTGCGAACTGTGTTCTCTGCGTTGTTGTCCATTGTTGTTAAAACTCTGACTGGCGGCAGACTTTATTAATGTCCATGCAGCGGACGCTTGGTGATGACGTGTTACGACGTGACGACGTATGTACAATAGCCTACCGTGTCCAGGCCACAGTTGCGACGGCCAACGGCCACGGCCAGATGTTCTAGTGTGAGTGCAGGCCAGAGAACGATGGGGCCAGTTGAGCACGGTTTGGTGTGAAAACGGCCAACGGCCACGGCCAGATGGCCTAGTGTGAGTGCACCCGTAAGGACGCACTGTCAGGAATCACAGATCATTTACATGTTTTTCCATTATTTGATATTGTGTTACTTAAACCTAATAATATAATATTTTTTTATATTATTTCTTATGTTAAAGGGTTATTAAGATTTATAATCATTGATATCATTGTTAATGATTGCTTGTATTTAAAAAATAACAATAATACAATTTAAAATGTCACGTAAGAATAAAGGCTGTTTTAAGATCTAAACTTTATGTTATTGTGCGTATGCTATAAGTCTTGTATGGATCATGATATTTGTAGGTGTAATTATTTTGTTTTTCAACAACATGAGGTTTTCTTTCCTTTAATACCATTTTATTTTCAGGACTAAATTTGGAGTGTTCTGAAGCATGTTATCTTTCTAATAATGAGGTGTTATACATGTTCTGTCTTTAATTAAATTACATATGTCTGGATGATGCTTTGTTTCCAGGTCCAGCTGTGAAGATTAATACGAAAAGTCTGTTAACTAAAACTACAATTAAAAACAAAAATAATGTATGTTTCGTAATACTCATTTTTACACGAATTAGGATAATGAACCAGGTAAACACCTTCACAAGAAATAGCTGCATGAGTTGTTAACAAAATATATCCCTGTTTTCTATTTCAAACAAGTTGGTCGTAAGCTAGTCAGTAGGCCTAACTGATCAATGAATAATAAAGTAAATAAAATGTTCCAGAGGGCTTGGCATTTATCACCCCCTCTATATATCAGCTGATGTTCATGAGTTAAATAATCTATTTTGAATGATGTGTTTGGTTTAGAGCTCCCCCTCTGGAGGATTCAAGTAATAACACCTCACGAGTGAAGGTTTTTTGTTCATCCTTCACAACAGTTTCTAACACTGTGACTCTCTGGCACAGTAATACACCGCTGAGTCTCCAGGCTGCATGTTCTGCCCTTGCAAAGTTACTGTACTACTGGAGTCGTCAACGACAAGACTGAATTTACTACTAAGGGAGTCTTTCACTTTTTTGTCCCCGGTATAAATCCTTCCAATCCATTCCAGTGCATGACCTTCAGGTTGTCTGATCCAATGTGTCCAGGAGCTACTAACAGAATAAGAGACCTGACAGCGGATGGTAAGAGGTTGACCAGGTCGGACAGTCAGAGACTCTGGCTGAGTAAGCTGTTCACAGTTCACACCTGTAGAGAATGTAAGCTTTTGGTCATGAATAAGCTACTTCAACTATGAATCAATATATTTTCTATGGGTTGGATGTTTTCTCATGAAGCCTCACCAGAGCCAGCAGCCAGGAGCAGCAGCAGTACAGCTACAGAGAACATGGTTTGTGTTGAAGCTGAACTGGAGGAAGATGTGCTGTTCTACACCTGACACCTTATAAGGCTCAGCGAGAGGAGAAAGACCCACAGTCCTATTTGCATAATTCAGAGGCGTCAAATGTTGGTTGAGATGCTACATGACCAGGGGGCAGGATCACAGATCATTTACACGTTTTTGCATTATTTGATAGTGTTATTTAAATCAGATTAATGTAATATTTTTTTATATTTATATATATTTTAAGTCTTTTTTATAATCATCCATATCATTGTTTATATTTATTTGTATTAAATAAATAAAATGTAGATAATTTATAATGTCATGATAGAATAAAGACCGTTTTAAGATGTAAACTTTGTGTTACAGTGTTTAGGCTGTAAGTCTTGTATGGATCATGATATATGTAAGGCTAACTTTTTGGTTTTCAATAACGTGAGGTTTTCTGCTCTCTTATACCATTTTATTTTCAGGTCTAAATTTTCATTCTTGTAATGCATGTTGTCTGTCTAATGATAAGGTGTTATATGTTCTGTCTTGAATTAAAATTATATATGAATAACAAAGTAAATAAAATGTTCCAGAGAGCTTGGCATTCATCTCCCCCTGAATTTCTCAGGAGATTTTCATGAGTCAAATAATCTATTTTGAATGATGTGTTTGGTTTAGAGCTCCCCCTCTGGAGGATTCAAGTAATAACACCTCATGGCTGAAGGGTTTTTGTTCATCCTTGACAACAGTTTGTAATGCTGTGTCCATCTGGCACAGTAATACACAGCTGAGTCTCCAGGCTGCATGTTCTGCCCTTGCAAAGTTACTGTGTTACTGGAGCCGTCAACGGCAAGACTGAATTTACTACTAAGGGAGTCTTTCACTTTTTTGCCATCGGTACGAATCCAACCAATCCATTCCAGTGCATGTCCTTCAGGTTGTCTGATCCAATATGTCCAGTAGCTACTAACAGAATAAGAGACTTGACAGCGGATGGTCAGAGGTTGACCAGGTCGGACAGTCAGAGACTCTGGCTGAGTAAGCTGTTCACAGTGCACACCTGTAGAGAATACAAGCTTTTGGTCATGAATGAGCTACTTCAACTATGAATCAATATGTTTTCTCATGGGTTGTATATTTTCTTATGAAGCCTCACCAGAGCCAGCAGCAAGGAGCAGCAGCAGTACAGCTACAGAGAACATGGTTTGTGTTGAAGCTGAACTGGAGGAAGATGTCCTGTTTTACACTTGAGAACTTATATGGCTGAGCGAGAGGAGAAAGACCCACAGTCCTATTTGCATAATTAAATGAGGTAGCAGATAGTGCTTGAGATGCTTCTTGACATGGGGGAGAGGAATCACAGATTTTTACACGTTTTTGCATCATTTGATAGTGTGTTACTTAACCATATTACTACAATATTTTTTTTATATTTTCTTTTTCTTATTTTAATGTGTTATTAAGATTTATAATAATACATATATTTTTTTACATTTGCTTGCATTTAAAAAAGTAAGATTAATATGATTGTAAACGTAATTTGAGAATAAAGGCTGTTTTGAGGTCAACATTTCGTGTTATTGTGTGTATGATGTAAGTCTTGTATGGATCATGATGTTTTTAGGCCTAACTCTTTTTTTTATTAATAACGTCAGGCCTTCTGTCCTTTTAGACCTTAACATTTCATTTTAAGGTCTAAATTTGAAGTCTTTTAAGATATGTTATGTGTCTAATAATAAGGTGTTATATGTGTTCTGTCTTGTGATAAAATTATATATGTCTGGCTGATGCTTTATTTCCAAGTCCAGCTGTGTAGAATAATTTGGCAATCGTTAAATAATCTATTTTGAATGATGTGTTTGGTTTAGAGCTCCCCCTATGGAGGATTCAAGTAATAACACCTCACGGGTGAAGGGTTTTTGTTCATCCTTTACAACAGTTTGTAATGCTGTGTCTCTCTGGCACAGTAATACACAGCTGAGTCTCCTGGCTGCATGTTCTGCCCTTGCAAAGTAATTGTTTTACTGGCCACGTCAAGGGTGAGACTGAATTTACTACTAAGGGAGTCTTTCATTAATTTGTTCCCAGTATAAATCTGTCCAATCCATTCCAGTGTGTGTCCTTCAGGTTGTCTGATCCAAGCTGTGTAGTGGCTACTAACAGAATAAGAGACCTGACAGCGGATGGTCAGAGGTTGACCAGGTTGGATAGTCAGAGACTCTGGCTGAGTAAGCTGTTCACTGTTCACACCTGTAGAGAATAAGCTTGTGGTCATAAATGAGCTTCTTAAACATGAATCAATATGTTTTCTTATTGATTGGATATTTTCTCATGAAGCCTCACCAGAGCCAGCAGCCAGGAGCAGCAGCAGTACAGCTACAGAGAACATGGTTTGTGTTGAAGCTGAACTGGAGGAAGATGTCCTGTTTTACACTTGAGAACTTATAAGGGTGAGCAAGAGGAGAAAACCCCACAGTCCTTTTGCATAATTCAATGCGGTGTCAGATGTTGGTTGAGATGCTACGTGTCATGGGACTTAGGAATCACAGATCCTTTACACATTTTTGCATTTTCTTATAATGTGTACGTTTACTTACACAATATTATTATAATCATTATTAATAATATTGTTATAAGACTGTTTAAAGATCTATCCTACCTTTTTAGTTTTTTAACAAAATGTTGTTTTCTATCTTTTGATTAAATTGTATATGCAGGTCTACATTTGGAATGTTGTAAAGCATGTAATTTCTCCAAAAATAGCGTGTAATATGTATTCTGTCTTGTGATACAATTATATATGTCTGGCTGCTGCAATGTTTCCTGTCAAAATCTATAGGGCAACTATATAGGTGAAACAATTACCTGGTGGGTAACACTTTACAATAAGGTACGCAAAACGTGGGTAGTTACTGAGGAACGAATGAGTAACGAATGATGAACTACCAGGGGGCCCTAACAGGGCCCTAAGTGAGTTACTCAGTAACTACTGAGGAGTTACTGGTAAACAGACTAGGGGATGTTATAAATCTTTAACTAAAGTGGCTGTAGATCCCTCATTGTCATCAACAGTGGTTTGGCGTTTTATAGCTAACCCTAAAGTGCTTCACTACTGGTAAACGAATGATTCAAAAAGCTTCACTGCTGGTAAACGAATGATTCCAAAAGCTTAACTACTGGTGAACGAATGGTTTGCGAAAGAGTAACAACTCAGTATGATGCATTACTTTACATGAAGGTACACAAATAGCTTCACTACTGGTAAACGAATGATTAAAAAAGCTTTACTACTGGTAAACTAATGGTTTCAAAAGCTTAACTACTGGTGAACGAATGGTTCGCGAAAGAGTAACAACTCAGTATGATGCATTACTTTACATGAAGGTACACAAAAAGCTTCACTACTGGTAAACGAATGATTAAAAAAGCTTAACTACTGGTAAACGAATGGTTCAATAAGCTTAACTACTGGTGAACCAATGGTTCGCGAATGAGTAACAACTCATCATCAGTCAGATCCAGCTCCACCAGTCGATCCAGTGTGGGACCCAAGCCAGCCCTCGACAGCGCTTGAAACCAAGGGCGGCAGGTTTAAAGCGTGCCCTGCAGCGGTGGACAATTGCTTTTAAGCCATCAGCATTACTAATGCCACATAATAAACCTTAAATGTGAATATTAATGTATGTATTGTGTGTATATGTGAATATCTTTATTAAAATATGACAATCATCCCGTCTGTGTCCTGTTAATTTAACAACTAATTGTGAAATCCCAGGAAAATTCAGTTGCTTTCATAATCAATTGGTCAGTTTGCTAATTCACAGAATGATTAATTAATACAGTATCCCCTAGTCTGTTTACCAGTAACTGATCAGTAGTTACTGAGCAAGTCACTTAGGGCCCTGTTAGGGCCCTGGTTGTTCATCATTTGTTACTCAGTAACGAATACAGTAGTCCCCAAGTCTGTTTACCAGTAACTCCTCAGTAGTTACTGAGTAACTCACTTAGGGCCCTAACAGGGCCCTGTTAGGGCCTCCTGGTAGTTCATCATTCATTACTCATTCGTTCCTCAGTAACTACCCACGTTTTTGCGTACCTTATTGTAAAGTGTTACCAAATGGTGTGCTTTCACATTATTTTAGGTTGCCTCAAAGCCTAAAGCCACAGGGATTATGTGAATGATGTGTGCTACACTGAACTGGGGTGAAGGCCTTACAGTGCTCTGCTCCCTCAGATTGGAACAGCGTGGACAAAGACAAGATCTTGACTTTGTGTTCTTGTGTGTATGTTGCTCATTGTCATGTTTTGGACATGCAACATGTATCATGTTATTCGAAGAAAATAAAGGTACATGTTTTTTTGTTTGTATGCCTTGTTATCAAATGTAACAGTCCGACTGCTGCTATCTTTCCCTGTTCCCACTCAGAAGATCTTTACAGAAACTGTGTAAAGTGAAGTAAAACATTATACAGCCTGCATGCAACAACACAGTAAGAACACATGGGGCAAAGTTTCTAAGATGCGTTTGAGTAGTCCATCTTTGAACATTGTGGTTACACCACGGCAGCCTAGTGTAAATGCAGTCAGATTATTTTAGGCTGTGGTCGAATTAAATTACATTCTATTTCCTTTCCTAACGACTTTTCCTTGACCTTGATGGAAAACGCCATGAGGTCAAGGAAAGATGTGACAGAGAATGCTGGGTGCTTGTTTTTTGCTTAGAATGGCAACTTACTGAGTGAAATAACCCAGAAGTATCAAAGTGGCATGACCTTTTTTTATTGAGGTAGAGAAAAGAGGTTAGGAAAGCACATAAAATGTACCTTTTTTGACGTTGATCTGTCCTGGTGAAAGTACAACTTTCCGAAGATGGTCTACTAAGTGCACATGTTAAGATAATTTGCATACTCTGTGTTGCTTCATGCAGGCTATATAACCCAGAGAACAAAATATAACTTCATTGCCAAGGATCTGAAATAAAAGTATAGGCACAAAGGTGAACGGAAATGGTTGTCACATCGTGAATGGTTTCTCAAGTTCAACCCCCTGTCCATTCATATTTATCGTCATGAATCCCAGTTATGACATTAATATGATTGTTTGCCATAATTGACCTGTCGCAAGGAATTGTGGGACAGCATTAGCTCCTTTCCTTTCCTAAAGGATGGTCCAGTGTACCCTATACTCGATACACTCAATAAGAAAGGAAGCATTGAAGCCTTTTTCCTTAGCATTTTATTCTACCGTAGCCCAGCTGCAGCTACTGTATAGACAGGGCCGGCCCTGTCCACCTGGGGGCCCTAAGCAAGATAATTTTGGGGCCCTGCTTTGCGGTTGATTGAGTGGTTTTGCCACAGAGAACAAGCAACTGTATGCATTCATAACCCTTACGGTTTTTATCCGTACCTCTTTGAACACGATTAGTCCTAATTATTTTCCTACTTATTAAGTATACTCACTGAAACAGTCAAAGTAAAGCTTACACACTGCATATTCGTCAAGCTTGACATACAGTATATGGATTCTCAAAATGAAGAGGTCTAAACACTGGTGTGCAGGGACGAAAACGCAAAAAAGAAGGAGAAAAGAAAGCCCAGAGGTAAGTGACCTCAGCCATTAGAGTTTCAAACTAAATAGTATTGTGCATCACCCAATATTGCTGCCACTCAGCTATCGCTAGCTAGCGTCTGTTAACCTACTTTGCTAGCTTGCTACGTATTACTAGCTAACATAACTTCAATGATAACCTACATGAATGCAAATTTAAAATGACCAGTGGTTTTTGAATGGGCCAGATGCACTCAGGCAATATTTGCAGAGCCCTGCACCTGCAGGAGAAAAGACACCTGATCCTTCATGTTCACTGTCTCTGAATTTAATACAACTAGTACTATTGTTGCTGTTTTTGCCATAAGGAAGTCTAGACGAGTCAAATTCTAATGCTGCTTCAATTTGGTGCATATAGCCAGCCAGATACAACTGTTTCTGGTGGTACTTACTTATCCATAATAGGACTTTTGTTTGTAGTTTGAGTGTATAGTTAATCCAGTTTTTGGGTCATAAACTGGAAACATTAAATTGTCCTTACAGTGTGCTTACGAGCTTTTGCCCAGTTTATGGAGTTCATCTACTGTCATGATTTGTTAAATATCCATGAACATTCTTTGTAGCATTTTTGTACGTGCAATTTATTAGACTTGATCCTTTTTGCTTATTTATTTATTATATAGTTAATTTCATGAAAATATTCTTGAGCATCTTCAAAGTATGCATGGAGGTTGTTTGTTTATGTATGCATATAAGTTATTTAAAATAATTTAAAAGAAAATGTTCTGAAACTTTTCCATTGTTTGTTGTCCATTCATCACACATTGTTTAAATGCAACGTAGTAGGTCTAGTGGGGTGAAAAACTGCTAATCAAAGTAAAGGTAAATCATTTAATATGTGTCTTCAAGGATGTTTAGTATAGTCAATTAACAGGGCAACGCTCCACTCGCTATAAATGGACTGCATTTATATAGCGCTTTTCTGACCATCGGCCACCCAAAGCGCTTTACAATGTTGCCTCACATTCACCATTCACGCACACATTCACACACCGACAGCGGAGTCAACCATGCAAGGCGACAGCCAGCTCGTTGGGAGCTAACAGTCAGGGTTAGGTGCCTTGCTCAAGGACACCTCGACACTCAGCTAGGAGGAGCCGGGGATTGAACCGGCAACCTTCAGGTTACCAGCCAACCCGCTCTACCTCCTGAGCTACTGCCGCCAAGGCCGCCTTAATGCACGGGCTTGCCTGGGCTGAAGCCCCAGGGCCTACGCCGATCGGGGGGCCTATCATGAGCTGCAGTAAAAAAAAAAAAAAAAAAAGATTTTTTTATTATTATTATTATTATTTTTTTTGTTTTATACTGGCCCATGATAGGCCCCCAGATCGGCGAAGGCCCAAGAGAATGTGATTTTTTGTTTGGGGCTTACAAAGATCAGAGGCCTATCCTCAGCCAAGAAAAAAGAGGGCCAGTGGCCCCTTTACACCACAGCCACACTACCCCCCCCCCCCCCCCCCCCCCCCCCGTCAACAACGGCAAAAAAAAAAAAGTTACACATCTTCATTGTAAGATCCCCTCTCAGGGGGCCTACGAAACCTCAGCCCCAGAGCACAATGGCAGGTTAAGGCAGGCCTGACTGCCGCCCACCTATAGGAACGGGAGGCGCAAAACTTATTCCGCCTATTTATTTTAAAGGGCTAGAACAGGCCCATGGGGAAAGAGCGAGAGAGAGAGGCAATGTCGGACAAAGGTAGCGAGCTTCGTTTAGCTTTGTCATGAACCGTATCGTCGTCATCGCGGTTGCCAGTTTGGGATCAGTCCAGCAAGCGCCTGACTGATCCCAAACAAGCAAGCGCCTGCACTGAATCAAACATCAAGTTCCTTGCTTGTTGCCCTCTCAGCAACACCGAGCATTACATTAACAACATGTTTAGGGTTGCCAGGTCAGTCAGAATCAGGTCATTTTAGGTTATCATGAATATGGGCTGTATGTTTATAATGTTTAATTTCTTGTTAATTAAATTGCTTTGTGTATAAAAAAATAAAAAAAGGAAAAGATAAAATACAGCGCTCTTGGGGGCCCCCTGGCGGTCGGGGGCCCTATGCGGCTGCTTAATTTGTGTATACACCTACAAAGCTCTCCACAACCTAGCCCCCAGTTATCTCTGCGACCTCCTCCAAGAATACACTCCCTCCCGCTTCCTCCGCTCAACCTCTGCTGGACTACTATGTATCCCCACATCACGACTCACTTCAATGGGTGCCCGGTCATTCAGCTGTTCAGCACCCAGGCTCTGGAACTCCCTCCCCCCACACATAAAACAGTCAGACACCATTTCAACCTTCAAGTCACAACTCAAAACTCACTTGTTCAAACTCGCACACAACGTCTAACTGATCACTGTTTTGATTGTTTTTTTTTTATTTCTTATTGCTTATGTTTATTTATTTATTTATTTTTTTTATTTTTTATTTTTTTTTCCACAATGTCTTGCTTTTTAAAAAATGTATGATGACTATATGCTCTGTAAGGTGACCTTGGGTGTCTTGAAAGGCGCCTCTAAATTAAATGTATTATTATTATTATTATAGGGAGGGCCGGCTCTTATTATAGATAGACTGCATAGAGCCTCAGCTGGAAACCAAAAAGTGAGAGTGGGTTTTTCGGCTTGTTTCCCGTTAGGGAGACTTTATAGTGAAGTTCTATTCTAATAAGTGTATTTCTACAGTGGACAGTCTGTACAGTATTGATTTGAATCTTTCCAAGTTTGTGTTCGCCAATTAGAAGTTTAAAGATATATGCCCCCAGCAACATGATTGGTCTCACAAATACGGAGCAAAAGAAAGTTAAATGCCACTGTTTATGTGTGGTTGTGTGTGTGGATGATGGCTGGTTTAAGCAGCCTCACCTGGCCGAGAATGGGTCGGTGTGAGGCTGCACACCTGTTGCACATTGAGTAATCAGTGTGCACAGGTTTAACCAGCAATCTCCTGACAGCCACCACCCAGCATCAGCCTTTTTCCCCAACAGTGCAGTCCAATGCAGGAGGCAGCAACAGCAACAGCAACAGGCAAACGTCTGTGGCTAGCCTCCCTTGAAATCAGCCTGGAGCAGCCAAGGCCATACCACACTTCTGCCAGCCTGTACGTCACCCTGGGGAGGTTTTGGGACAATGGGGTTTTTTATTTTTTATTTTGGGTATGGTAACCCTGTTAAAGAGTTAGTTGGTTGAGTTGGGTAGCGTAACCCTGGTCGAGTTTATGTATAGCATTTTTGGATGGGGGGCGATTTTTTGGGGTATGTGGGAGTGTGTGGACAATGACTGTCTTAAGCAGCCTTAACTGGAAGATTCTGAACTCAGGGGCTGGGTTAGGCTGCACACCTGTTGCACATTGAGTAATCAGTGTGCACCAGTTAAACCAGTCATCTCCCCACACAGTTGAGCACCATTGTGATGTTCATTCACCGCAACTTTTATAATAAAATGGAATCTTACACCACGATCACACTGCATCCTTGCCGAGGTGCCCAATAAAAGTCACCTAGATGGAGTGTAGCAGCCATCAAGGTGATGTGTAGCAATGGACCTTGTTACAGCCATGTCATTTGGGGGCCCCCTGGCGTGCACCGGGCCCCCAAAACAGCGTTTAAACACACCCTTACTGACGCTATGGCAAACGATTTGCCCACATTGCTTATGACTGAAACTTATTTGTTATTTTATTAAAATTAGGAAATATTTAAGTATCAACAATTGTTTTAGTCAAAACTTTTTTGGGGGAAAAATAACCAGTACAAGTGTACAAGTTTCTAAAACGTTTGTGGGCAACAGTCCAGAAAATTCCAAAACCACCAATAAGTCAGTAATGTAAATCATTCTTGATATTAAAATGTGAAGCATATTTCCCTTGCTGCCATATTTAGTCTTGCACCTGGTGTCTTTAATGCACCGCTAAAGCGACCAAGTTTCACTTCTGCTTTCCAAGAGGCTTTTTTAGGCCTGTGGGGATGCTTTATGGTCCTGCCTGCTCAGCCCTGTCCTCCGCTAACGTGTTCAAACAGCGCTCCTCCTCCACTTCCACCTAAAAATACGCCAGCTAGCATGAATTCAAGAATATGTAACACTTGCTAAATATTTATCTTTAGGTTACATGTACAGATTTAAATGGGGGAGATAAATTACGTAACTCATCTATTGTGGCTTCATTGGGTGGACAATTGAAAACAGAAAAACATTTCTGAATTCCTTTCTCATGTTTCTCTGTATTTTTTGATTTTCTTTCTATGCCTCTAAACAGGTCCCGGTGTGATGTGTGTTTGCTGTGGCCTGTAGAAGGTGGTGTCGCAGTAAGCGAGGGAACTGCGTTCCTCAAGATACTTTTACCTATTTTGGAGCATGTTATGTACTTACATAATCATGCAAGAATTACTTTATAGTGACTGGGTCTGAATTCTGTGATCTGCCTTTAGCTGAAACAGAGTTCAGTAGCACGCATACGTTTTATTTACAACATAGCCGGTTGTATATGTAAATGAATGTACATGAGCGCCCGGTCAAAAATAAAGTCTATTCCATGCATGTCAGTCAAATGACAAATAAATATAAATCATTTGTTACACCAATGCCTTCTATGCCTAACTCAAATTTACTCACTAACAGATTACACTTTTTTTTGTAAAATTAGGTCCTTGCCCTATCACACAATATGAATGAAAGTGAAGCAAATCATTAATGCTCAATGAAATATGAGCTTTTATACCCCTTCCGCCCACTTCCTGTCCAGGGACACCGTTTTGGCCGTTATTTTTCCTTTGTATGAGAGAGCTGTGAAACAACAGCTGCAGGTTTTTCGGCTCACCTGGGTTGGTAAAAGTATACCAAAGTGAGACATCAGATCCACAGTCACAGATAAGAAGTACAATCAAGATACAGCGTTTAATTTGGCTGTATACAGGAAAGAGGCACAAATGAAGCACAATGCAATTCAGAATATGCGTCTCTGGATTGACACAGGATCATCCAGAGTTTAAGTAAGTACACAACAGATCATGGCAAAGGATTGATAATCATACAGTGAAAGTGGCAGAGCTATGAGGCACCCAACTTCTTTCGAGCCATGATGAAATTTACACAACACACACACACACATACACACACACACACACACACACACACACACACACACACACACACACACACACACACACACACACACACACACACACACACACACACACACACACACACACACACACACACAAACAAAACAACATTAGGTAGACATGATATATTTTTTAACAGAGAACAGATGAAGAGATTTCAGAGGCAAAAAGGCTGGCACACAAAAATAACACACACACACACACACACACACACACACACACACACACACACACACACACACACACACACACACACACACACAGAAAGAGCAGAAATAGAGAGGGAGAGACAGTAGGAGCAAAAACTGTTCTGCACTATTGGTGATGGCACGCACCACCAAATTGCACAGGACAATGTGGGTCAATAAGCATGTGTTAAAGGCACTTTAATCATTGCAAAGGATTGGTCAGAGACTGACCAGATCGGATAGTCCGAGACTCGGGCTGAGTAAGCTGTTCACAGTTCACACCTGTAGAGAATACAAGCTTTTGGTCATGAATGAGATACTTCAAATATGAATAAATATGTTTTCTTATGGGTTGGATATTTTTTCATGACGCCTCACCAGAGCCAGCTGCCAGGAGCAGCAGTACAGCTACAGAGAACATGGTTTGTGTTGAAGCTGAACTGGAGGAAGATGTCCGGTTCTACACTGACACCTTATAAGGCTCAGCGTCAGTCCTTTTTGCATAATTCAAGGAGGCGTCAAATGTTGGTTGAGAAGCTACATGACCGGGGGGCAGGATCACAGATCATTTACACGTCTTTGCATTATTTGATAGTGTGTTATTTAAACCATATTAATATTATATTTTTTTACATATATTTTTTTTTTGTGTTATTAAGATTTATAATCATATCATTGTTTATATTTACTTGTATTAAAAAAATAAAAAGTAAATAATTTATAACGTCATGGTCGAATAAGGGCTGTTTTAAGATCGACATTTTGTGTTGTTGTGTGAATGCTGTAAGTCTTGTATGGATCATAATATTTATAGGCCTTACTTTTTTGTTTTTTAATAACGTGAGGCTTTCTGTCCTTTTATAACATTTTATTTTCAGGTCTATATTTGTAGTCTTTTAAGAAATGTAGTCTGTCTAATAATAAGGGGTTATATCTGTTCTGTCTTGTGATGAAATGATATATGTCTGGCCGATGCTTTATTTCCAGGTCCAGCTATGAAGATTAATAAACCAATTCTGTTCATTCAAATGACAATGAAGAACAAAAATAAAACATGTTTCACAATGATCATTTAACACATATTAGGAGAAAGAACAAGGTAAACATCGTCACAAGAAATAGCTGTATGAGTTGTTAACAAAATAATTATTTCCCTGTTTGTATATTTCAAACAAGTCGGTCAGTAAGTTAGTCAGTAGGTCTGACTGATCAATGAATAATAAAGTAAATTAAATGTTCCAGCGAGCTTGGCATTCATCTCTCCCTCTATTTATCAGCTGATGTTCATGAGTTTATTAATCTATTTTGAATGATGTGTTTGGTTTAGAGCTCCCCCTCTGGAGGATTCTAGTAATAATAACACCTCACGGGTGAAGGGTTTTTGTTCATCCTTGACAACAGTTTCTAACACTGTGACTCTCTGGCACAGTAATACACAGCTGAGTCTCCAGGCTGCATGTTTTGTCCTTGCAAAGTAATTGTTTTACTGGCCTCGTCAAGGGTGAGACTGAATTTACTACTAAGGGAATCTTTCACTCTTTTGCCCCCGGTATGAATCCATCCAATCCATTCCAGTGCGTGTCCTTCAGGTTGTCTGATCCAAGCTGTCCAGTAGCTACTTACAGAATAAGAGACCTGACAGCGGATGGTCAGAGGTTGACCAGGTCGGACAGTCAGAGACTCGGGCTGAGTAAGCTGTTCACAGTTCACACCTATAGAGAATATAAGCTTTTAGTCATAAATGAGCTACTTCAACTATGAATCAATATGTTTTCTTATGGGTTGGATGTTTTCTCATGAAGCCTCACCAGAGCCAGCAGCCAGGAGCAGCAGCAGTACAGCTACAGAGAACATGGTTTGTGTTGAAGCTGAACTGGAGGAAGATGTGCTGTTCTACACCTGACACCTTATAAGGCTCAGCGAGAGGAGAAAGACCCACAGTCCTATTTGCATAATTAAATGAGGTGTCAGATGGTAGATCATTTACCCGTTTTTGCATTATTTGAAAGTCTGTTACTTAAACCATATTACTATAATATTTGCATTCATTATTTATATTTTCTTATTTTAAAGGGTTATAAAGATTTATAATAAAATGCATCTTTTTAAATATTTGCTTGTATTTAAAAAATATCATTAATACAATAAAAAATGTAATTTGAGAACAAAGGCGGTTTTAAGATCAACATTTTGTGTTATTGTGCGGATGGTGTAAGTCTTGTATGGACCATGATATTTGTAGGCCTAATTTTTTTTTTCTTTAATAATGTGAGGCTTTCTGACCTTTTATAACATTTCATTTTCAGGTCTAAATTCGGAGTCTTTTAAGAAATGTTATCTGTCTAATAATAAGGGGTTACATGTGTTCTGTCTTGTGATAAAATTATGTATGTCTGGCTGATGTTTTGTTTCCATGTCCAGCTGTGAAGATTAATACGGAAAGTCTGTTAATTAAAATGACAATGAAAAACGAAAAGAAAGTACATTGCATAATAATCAGTAAACACAAATTAGGATAATGAACCACTTAAACATCTTCACAAGAAAGTTGGTCGGTAAGTTAGTCAGTTGGCCTAACTGATCAATGAATAAAAAAGAGTAAATAAAATGTTACAGCGAGCTCGGCCTTCATCTCCCCCTCTATTTATCAACTGATGCTCATGAATTAAATAATCTATTTTAATGATTTGTTTGGTTCAGAGCTCCCCCTCTTGATGATTCAATTAATACCTCATGGGTGAAGGGTTTTTGTTCATCCTTTACAACAGTTTGTAATGATGCGGCTATCTGGCACAATAATAGACAGCTGAGTCTCCAGCCTGCATGTTTTGGCCTTGCAAAATTACTGTGTTACTGGAGCCGTCAACGGC
This sequence comes from Gadus morhua, assembly GCF_902167405.1. Lineage (NCBI taxonomy): Eukaryota > Metazoa > Chordata > Actinopteri > Gadiformes > Gadidae > Gadus > Gadus morhua. The sequence goes on along the minus strand of NC_044049.1, from coordinate 11,800,812 downwards.
AAGACTGAATTGACTACTAAGGGAGTCTTTCACTCCTTTCCAACCAGTATTAATCCCTCCAATCCATTCCAGTCCTTTTCCATCAGGTTGTTTTATCAAATGTGTGATGTTAAGCTGCTAACAGAATAACAGACCTGACAGCGGATGGTCAGAGGTTGACCAGGTCGGACAGTCAGAGACTCGGGCTGAGAAAGCTGTTCACATTTCACACCTGTAGAGAATACAAGCTTTTGGTCATGAATGAGCTACTTCAAATATGAATAAATATGTTTTCTCATGAAGCCTCAGCAGAGCCAGCAGCCAGGAGCAGCAGCAGTACAGCTACAGAGAACATGGTTTGTGTTGAAGCTGAACTGGAGGAAGATGTCCTGTTCTACACCTGACACCTTATAACGCTCAGCGAGAGGAGAAAGACCCACAGTCTTATTTTCAAATTTCAATTAGGCGGAAAATGTTGGTTGAAATGATACGTGAGCCGGGTGGGGAAGGATCACAGATCATTTATACGTTTGTTTTGCATTACTTGATAGTGTGTTATTTAAACCATATTACTATAATATTTAATAAGAATATTTTTTACATTTATAATCATGCACATCACTATTAATGTTTGCTTATTTTTTACAAGAAATAACATCAATAAAATGTAAAATGCAATTTGAGAATAAAGGCAGTTCTAAGATGTAAACTCTGTTATTTTTGCGGATGCTGTATGTCTTGTAGGCTATGGATCATCATGATATATGTAGGGCTAACTTTTTTGTTTATGTTAACGTCAGGTTTCTGTTCTTTTATACCATTATATTTCCAGGTCTAAATTTGGAGTGTTCTAAGGCATGTTATCTGTCTAATAATAAGGTGTTGTTCTGTCTTTAATTAAAAAGATATATGTCTGACTGATGCCAGCTGTGAATATTTAAGGTCCCATGGCATGACAATTTCACTTTATGAGGTTTTCTAACGTTAATATGAGTTCCCCATGTCTGCCTATGGTCCTCCAGTAGCTACAAATGGCGTTAGGTGTAAAACGAGCTCTGGGTATCCTACTCTGGCTTTGAAAAAAACAAAGCTCAGACGCGCCGATTTGCAATTTCCCCATATGTTGTCATACGCGGACATGTTACCTCCCCGTTCTCTGCTTTGCCCGCCCAGAGAATTTGGCCCGCCAATGAGACAATAAGCTACGACCGTGCGAGCGCCACGTGTGTGCGTGTGTGTGTGTGTGTGTGTGAATACACACACTGTAACGCAAGTGTTGTACACTTCTTTGTTATTTGGATAACCTCGGGTTCTCTGTGACTGTGGTATCTCCACAACTAGACTCGTAGTGGGTTATCTCAGCCACGGTTGAGAAGGAATTGGGGGAAAGGAACTTTGGCTTTGACTCCCTGAAGTACATGAACCTCGACATGGAGGAGAATGGGATTGTTGCCAGCGATTGTCTCCCGCCGGAGCCCTGCTGCCGAGGCACCACCGCCGCGAGGCACGGCCGCCGCGAGGCACGGCCGCCGCGAGGCACGAGACGCCCCGGTGTTGCCTCGCTGCTGCTCGCTGCCGAGGCGGTGGTGCCTCGGCAGCCGGCAGCGGGGCTCCAGCGGGAGACAATGTCGCGGTTCAGTCTACTTCAGATTGATGTGGAAGTGGAAGAACCAGAGACGTCGGAGAAACCGACACAGTCGTTTGAGATTGATAATATTGTCTGGAGGCGCACACAGCTTTTGGCCGTGATAATATATGCTACATGATATAGATATAGATATATAGATCTATGTATAATATGATATTATTTAGATATAGAGCTCAAGGACTCCCGCCGGAGCACCCGGAGTGTTCTAGAATATTTAGAGAACACTACCAAAAACTTGGCGCGCCTCGCCATTGCGATAAATCAACTGTAAACACGAGCGCATGGTACCGTTGCCGCAAGCTGCTCAGGGCCACAACCCCACCCACCACCTTGACCCACCTCTAAAAAACTGCTCGTTTGTGGAAAGCTCATTGTGGGACTGGCTCGTAGTGGCTGAATTTCTTGAACGTCTTCAAGGACTGTATTAGGGGCCCACTTACAGCTATATAAAAGCATCCATAAAGTAGCAATGCAGTGTGACCTTTGATAAGGCAACTTTGTTAATTAAAAATCATAATGAACGTTTAACACAAATTAGGATAATGAAGCACGTAAAAATATTAACACGAAATAGTTGCATGAGTTGTTATCAAAATATATTTTTCCCTGTTTGTGTATTTCAAACAAGTTGGTCGGTAAGTTAGTCAGTAGGTGGTAAGAGTAAGCGGATGCAGGCAGGCAGGACCCAAATGCAGACAGTTCAGGTAAAGGGCAATTTATCAAATCCAAAAGGCAAAAAGGCACCGGTAACACAACTCACCACAAACCACAATGATTCGACGAGGAACAAAGGAAAGACAAGGGCTTCAATACAAAACACAGGGCAAGCAACGAGGAACAGCTGAAACTCATTAGGGGAGGGAGTGGTAATCACACAGGAGGGAAACTTGACAGCACAGGGGGAGAAACAAGACAGAGATACCAAAGTAAAACAGGAAACACAGGGAAACACAGGGAAACACACCAAAACCAGACAAGGAAACGGACATTCCATGACAGTACCCCCCCTTTAAGAGTCGACTACCAGGTGACCCACAACAAGCAAAGAAAAAGAAGAAAGTCAAACCCAAATAGGGTGGGTGGAGGGGAGCCAGGAGGAGGCCTGGCCGGGGAACTGGAATGGGGCAGTGCACAGGGTGACCGGCTGGCCAGGGTAGAGAAGTGGGGCAGAAAGGAGGGGTCTCAGGCGGGCGGCCAGAAAAATGCACTAGGGCATGGCAGGGAGCTTCAGGCAGACGGCCTGGGAGGCAAGCAGAGGCAGAGTGAAGGCAGAACCCTTCAGGAGGCCGGCGGAAAGGACGATGGGTGCTCAGTCCCTCAGGAGGCCTGCAGCGGTGAAGACGAAGAAACCCCTCTGAAGGCCGGCAGCTGCGAAGGCGAGGAAACCCTCCAGGAGGCCGGCAGCGGCGAAGGCGAGGGAACCCTTCTGGAGGCCGGCAACGACGAAGACCCACAGGTGGCCGGCATCGGGAAGACGAAGGCGAGGGAACCCTTTCTGGAGGCCGGCAACGGCGAAGACGAAGGCGAGGGAACCCTTCTGGAGGCCGCACAGCTGACCAATAGGTAAAGAAACCACCTGAGGTCCACACGATGGTTGGGCAAACCTGGGTGTGGGCTTTGGATCGCTGGACTTAGCAGAAGGCCGGAACCCGGAAGCGTTAATGGGGACTCGGGACTGGACTCCAAGGCTGGGTCTGCTTCAGGGGACACAGGGAAACCTGGGAATCCCAGGACTGGGACCCGGAATGCTGCAGGGGAAACTGGGGACTCTGGGAACTCCGGGGCCGGGACCCGGACTGCTTCAGGGGAAACGGGGGACTTGGGAAACTCCGGGACTGGGAACTGGAAAGCTTCGGGGGATCGGGACTTGACTTTGGGGCAGGGGTCAGAAACCTGGAACTAGGGGCTTGGACTGGCCTTGATCTAGGAGCCGGAACTGGGCTGGATCTCGGAGCGAATTCAGAATGTCTGCTGGGCCCATCGTGGTCGTATCATTCTGTTAAGAGTTAGCGGGTGCAGGCAGGCAGGTAGGACCCAAATGCAGACAGTTCAGGTAAAGGGTAGAGATGTCCGATATTATCGGCCCACCGATATTATCGGCCCGATATTAGCATAAAAATGTAATATCTGTCAATATCGGTATCGGATTTTTTTTGCCTTAAAACCGATTTTCTTTTTCTTTTTTTTTTTTTCTTTTTTTTTATAGCTCAAATAAATGTTTTCAAAATTGTGCAGTACAGTGCACATTGTAATTGACTCATATTTGTGCATTTATTCAATTAAGGTTATTGAGTTTTAGTTAAAGAAACATACTGCTATGTTGCACATAGTTGTTCAGGTACAATGTTTTATCATTTGTGAAGTCAAATTTGCCCTATTTGTTGTGGGCATTGTCAAGATTATCTCAGGGAGAGTGTAATCCAAACTGTTGTCTGAGACCATTAAAAAAATAAAAATAAACATGGCACTTTTCCCTTAAATTAAGTTGAAGTATTTTTCTTATTTTGCACAGACAATGTTAACATTTGGAAAGCCTTGTTGCATTCAAGAATGCATCCAGTGGGGCATCACAATAACATTAAGCATGTTGTGTTAATTCCACAACAGGAGGTATGTAATCTTACCTAAATTAGGTTTGAGGAAAAATAACCCAAATATCGACATCGGTATCGGCTGATATCGGCATCGAAAATTTAGAGTTGGACAATATCGCATATCGGATATCGGCAAAAAAGCCAATATCGGACATCCCTAGTAAAGGGCAATTTATTAACTCCAAATGGCAAAAAGGCAAGGAACACCGAGAACACAGGTATCACACAGGACACAACAAACCACAAACCACAATGATACGATGAGGAACAAAAGAAAGACAAGGGCTTCAATACAAAAAACACAGGGCACGCAATGAGGGAAACTTGACAGGACATGGGGAGAAACAAGACAGAAATACCAAAGTAAAAGAGGAAAAACAGGGAAACACACCGAAACCAGACAAGGAAACGGACAACCATGACAGTAGGCCTAACTGATCAATATATAAAAGGTTCAAGCGAGCTCAGCATTCATCTCTCCCTCTATTATCAGCTGATGTTCATGAGTTTAATAATCTATTTTGAATGATGTGTTTGGTTTAGAGCTCCCCCTCTGGAGGATTCAAGTAATAACACCTCACGGTGAAGGGTTTTTGTTCATCCTTCACAACAGTTTGTAATGCTGTGTCTCTCTGGCACAGTAATACACAGCTGAGTCTCCAAGCTGCATGTTCTGCCCTTGCAAAGTTACTGTTTTAGTGGAGCTGTCAACGGCAAGACTGAATTTACTACTGAGGGAGTCTTTCACACTTTTGCCCCCGGTATAAATATATCCAATCCATTCCAGTGCGTGTCCTTCAGGTTGTCTGATCCAATTTGTCTCGTAGGTACTAACAGAATAAGAGACCTGACAGCGGATGGTCAGAGGTTGACCAGGTCGAATTGTCAGAGACTCTGGCTGAGTAAGCTGTTCACAGTCCACACCTGTTGAGAATTGTTGTCACGAATGAGCTTTTTCAACTATTAATCAATATGTATTCTTATTGATTGGATATTTTCTCATAAAGCCTCACCAGAGCCAGCAGCCAGGAGCAGCAGCAGTACAGCTATAGAGAACATGGTTTGTGTTTAAGCTGAACTTGAGGAAGATGTCCTGTTTTACACTTCAGAACTTATAAGGGTGAGCAAGAGGAGAAAACCCCACGGTCCTTTTGCATAATTCAATGCGGTGTCAGATGTTGGTTGAGGTGCCACGTGACATGGGACAAAGGAATCACATATCCTTTGCACATTTTTGCATTTTCTCATAATGTGTACGTTTACTTACACACTCTTATTATAATCATTATTAATAATATTATTATAAGGCTGTTTGAAGATCTAAACTTCTGTCGGCCAACCTTCTTAGTTTATTATCAAAATGTTGTTTTCCATCTTTTGATTAAATTGTATATGCAGGTCTACATTTGGAATGTTGCAAAGAATGTAATTTACCCGAAAATATCATGTTTTATGTATTCTGTCTTATGATTCAATTATATCTGTCTGGCTGCTGCAATGTTTCCTGGTCCAGCCGTGAAAATCTATAAGGCAAATATATAGGTGAAACAATTAAATGGTGTGCTTTCACGGTACTTTATATTGCCTCAAAGTCTAAGGCCACAGGGATATGTGAATGATGTGTGCCTACGGTCCACACTGAACTGGGGTGAAGGCCTAACAGTGCTCTGCTCCCTCTGATTGGAACTGTGTGGACAAAGACAAGATCTTGACTTTGTGTTCTTGTGTGTACGTATCATGAATCTTGTTATTCAAAGAAAATAAGGTACATATATTTTTTAGTTTTTCTATGTCTTGTTATAAAATGTCTGTCAGAATGACAGTCTGTCTGCTGCTATCTCTTCCCTGTTCCCACTCAGAGGCTCTTTACAGACACTGTTTAAAGTGAAGCAAAAATTCATATCATACAATAATCATACTCATTAATCATAATTAGTATGATAGCAAACCACTTAATCATCCTACATTAAAAAAGCAGTACGATTTTTTTCCAATTGTGTATTTGCCATCTTTAAATATTATCAACCAATTTGTTTAGCTTTTTCTGACTGGGAAGCGTTATCCAATTTTTCTATTTGAATTCCAGCCTTGGTAATGAAGTTATATATTTTTCAATGGATTGTCATAAAGCCTGCATGCAACAACACAGTAAAAAATACATGGGGCAAAGTTTCTAAGATTCGTTTGAGCAGTCCATCTTTGAACATTGTGGTTACACCACGGCAGCCTAGTGTAAGTGCAGTCTGATTATTTTAGCCTACGGTCGAATGGAATTACATTCTATTTTGTTTTTCATTCCGACTTTTCTTTGACCTTGATGGAAAATGCCATGAGGTCAAGGAAAGATGTGAAGGAGAATGCATAGGTGCTTGGGCTGCGAACGGAGGAAAGTACATAAGATGTAACTATAGTCTCCTAAGCGCACATGTTAAGATACTTTGCATTCTTTGTGTTGCTTCATGCAGGCTATATAACCCAGAGAAAAAATATAACTTCATTACCAAGGATCTGAAATAAAAGTATAGGCACAAAGCTGAACGGAAATGATTGTCACATCGTGAAATGGTTTCTCAAGTTTAACCTCCTGTCCATTCATAATTAACGACATGAATCCCAGTTATGACATAAATATGATTGTATGACATAACTGTCGGTCATGTTGATTGAACCGCCGATTTATGAATTTATTAAAATGTTCCTGCCGCAAGGAATTGTGGGACAGCATTAGCTCCCGTCCTTTCCTAAAGGCCGATATATGCTCCGTTTTAGACGTAACGCGTAAGCACGTAAGATACATAACCCCCCCTTGCGCGGTAAAATATCCCCCCTTACGTGCTTAAGTGCGTCGCCCAAAATTCCTGACTATGCGACTAAAACACTACGACCCTACGCAGCTCGCAAAGACTGTGATTGGCCAGCTAACCACATCCTCGTCTCACATTTCCGGTTTTACAGCATAATAGCGCCATTTTTAAAAGGCCGTGACAGAAGCGATTTCAATGCTTATCAGCTCCTGCTCCCTCAACTGTCTTCGACTCAACCTTAACATCGTTCAGAGTGTGGAAAAAGACCGCTAACCTAAACTTAGCTACTGCTACTCTCGTCGAAAATACTGGTAGTGCATAAATATAAACAAGCCAGCGATTTCCACTTCCACGCCCACAGATTTGTTCGTTGCTCCCCCTACTGTTCTGGCGGAGAATCCCCTTGCAACACGCGCAATCCTTAAGGAACCTTAAAGGAACCATAAATCAAAACTTGTCTAAAACAAGTCCCTTGCGTAAATTACGTGCTTACGTCTCTGCGTCTAAAACGACCCTAAATCGGCCTTAAAGGATGGTCCAGTGTACCCTATACTCGATACACTCGAAAAGAAAGGTGGCATTGAAGCATTTTTCCTTAGCATTTTATTCTACCGTAGCCCAGCAGCGACTGTATTATATCATCATCGTCATCCTGGACAACACCCTCTCATTCGCACCCCATATTCACAACATCACCCGGACTGCATTCATCCACCTCCCTAACATCGCTAGACTCCGCCCATCACTGACCCAATCCAGCACTGAAATCCTGGTTCACTCGTTTGTCACATCACGCATAGACAACTGCAATGCCCTCCTCACCGGACTCCCCACCAAACTCATCAACAGACTGCAGATCATTCAGAACTCAGCCGCCCGGATCATCACCCGCACCAAATCATCTGACCACATCACCCCTGTCCTCATCCAACTTCACTGGCTCCCACTACACTACCGCATCCAATACAAAACCCTACTCCTCACCTACAAGGCTCTCCACAACCTAGCCCCCAGTTACCTCTGCGACCTCCTCCAAGAATACACTCCCCCCCCTCCCTCCGCTCAACCTCTGCTGGACAACTATGAATCCCCATATCACGACTCATTACAATGGGTGCCCGGTCATTCAGCTGTTCAGCACCCAGGCTCTGGAACTCCCTCCCCCCACACATATAGCAGTCAGACACCATTACAACCTTCAAGTCACAACTCAAAACTCACCTGTTCAAACATACAACGTCTAACTGATCACTGTCATGATTATTATTATTTTATTTTTTTTCAATGCCTTGTTTTTAAACGATTAATAATGATTTTATGCTCTCTAAGGTGACCTTGGGTGCCTTGAAAGACGCATCTAAATTAAATGCATTATTATTATTATTTATTATATATAGACTGCATAGAGCAGTTTTCCCAAAGACTGGGTCTGTAAAAAGCAAAAAATATTAGTTCTTCATGTACATTTATTTGGCGACCCAATTAAAATCTCCCGCGACCCCACACACACACACACACACACACACGCACACACACGCACACACACACACACACACACACGTACACACACATAAATGCACACACACACACACACACATAAATGCACACACACACACACACACACACACACACACACACACACACACACACACACACACACACACACACACACACACACACACCCATAAGAAGAGAATCTGTGCAAAGTCGCGGGAGATTTTAATTGGGTCGCCAAATAAATGTATATGAAGAAATTATGTTTTTTGCTTTTTACAGACATACTATGGCACTATTTTGGCATCTATCTCTACAGTTTCAGTTTTGGCTGTCTTACTTCTTGCTGCTTAAACACCCGAATTTCTCTCCTGGGGGATAAATAAAGTTTTTTTTTCTTATGTTAACTAATTGATTGACTGCAATAGCTGCCCATAAATACACGCCTACCTGTTTAAAAAATCTTTAAACAAGAAGCATGTTTTTGATAGTACTGTTTTTTTCAGCTTGTTACCTTTTAGGGAGTCTTTATAGCGGTACAATTGTACAGTCTGCACAATGTTCATTTTAAACTTTATTTTTTTAAGAGTTTGTGTTCGACAATTAGGAACTTAAAGATATACGCTCCCAGCAACATGATTGGTCTCACAGATACGGAGCGAAAGAATGTTAAATGCCACTGTTTGTGTGTGGTTGATGGCTGGTTTAAGCAGCCTCACCTGGCCGAGAATGAGGCTGGGTGAGGCTGCACACCTGTTGCACATTGAGTAATCAGTGTGCACAGGTTTAACCAGCAATCTCCTGACAGCCCCTCCCAGTTCTACCAGTGCCAGAGATAGATCTAAGTCTGTTAGCTTTTGAGAGAACTGCAACATTTGCGGGCATCTTAAAGGAAAGGATAAATAACACATGGGGAAAGTACATACAAATTTACACTGATGGGGCTCAAGGCCCAAGAACTGGGAAGTCTGGGTTTGCTTTTTGCATCGCAGAATTGGATGTTATCAAGTATAAGCGACTGTCTGAGGCGGTTTCAGTTTATACCACAGAGCTGCTTGCAATAATCTGGGCTATGCAGTGGGCGGAGGAGGTCAGGCCAGGGCCAGTTGTGATATGCTCTGACTCTGCATCAGTGCTGATGACATTGAGGGATGGAGGGCTTGGAGCCAGGTCGGACCTCATGGTGGAGCTTCTTACCCTGATGTACAGGATTGAGCAGGCGGGAGAGTCAGCGGGATTCATATGGGTCCCAGCTCATGTGGGGATAGAGGGGAATGAGCTAGCGGATGGGGCAGCGAAAAGGGCTTCACAAAGGGAAGAGGAGGACGTAAAAGTGAGGCTGGGGTTAACTGAGTGTAGGTCAATCATCAAAAAGAACCTCATGGCTGTGTGGCAGGAGGGGTCGGATCGGGAAAAAGAAGGGGAGGCATTATTACAGCTTGCAAAAATAGTCAAAAATAACTTATTTGTTATTTTAGTGACATGAGGAAATCTTTGAGTATCAACAATTGTTTTAGTCAAAACTCTTTTGGGGGGGAAATTAACCAGTGTGTACAAGTTTAAATACGTTTGTGGGCAACGGTCCAGAAAATTCCAAAACCGACAAAAGGACAGTAATGTAAATCATTCTTGATATTAAAATGTGAAGAATATTTCCCTTGCTGCCATATTTAGTCTCGCACCTGGTGTCTTTAATGCAACACTGAAGCGACCAAGTTTCACTTCTGCTTTCCAAGAGGCTTTTTCAGGCCTGTGGGGATGCTTTATGGTCCTGCCTGCTCAGCCCTGTCCTCCGCTAACGTGTTCAAACAGCGCTCCTCCTCATCTTCCACCTAAAAATACGCCAGCTAGCATGAATTCAAGAATATGGAACACTTGCTAAATAGTTATCTTTAGGTTACAGATTTAAATGGGGGAGATTAAATTATGTAACTCATCTATTGCGGCTTTATTGGTCGGACAATTTAAAACAGAAAAACATTTCTGAATTCCTTTCTCATGTTTCTCTGTATTTTTTGATTTTCTTTCTATGCCTCTAAACAGGTCCCGGTTTGATGTGTGTTTGCTGTGGCCTGTAGAAGGTGGTGTCGCAGTAAGCGAGGGAACCGCGTTCCTCGAGATACTTTGACCTATTTTGGAGCATGTTATGTACTTACATAATCATGCAAGAATGGCTTTATAGTGACTGGGTCTGAATTCTGTGATCTGCCTTTAGCAGAAACAGAGAGTTCAGTAGCACGCATAGGTTTTATTTACAACCTAGCCGGTTGTATATGTAAATAAATGTACATGAGCGCCCGGTCAAAAATAAAGTCTATTCCATGCATGTCAGTCAAATGACAAAGAAATATAAATCATTTGTTACACCAATGCCTTCTATGCCTAACTCAAATTTATTCGCTAACAGATTACACTTTTTTTTGTAAAATTAGTTCCTTGCCCTATCACACAATATTAATGAAAGTGAAGCAAATCATTAATGCTTAATGAAATATGAACTTTTATACCCCTTCCGCCCACTTCTTGTCCAGGGACAACGTTTTGGCCGTTGTTTTTCCTTTGTTTGAGAGAGCTGTGAAACAAGAGCTGCAGGTTTTTAGGCTCACCTGGGTTGGTAAAAGTATACCAAAGTGAGACATCAGATCCACAGTCACAGCAAAGAAGTACAATCAAGATACAGCGTTTAATTTGGCTGTATACAGGAAAGAAGCACAAATGAAGCACAATGCAATTCAGAATATGCATCTCTGGATTGACACAGGATCATCCAGAGTTTAAGTAAATACACAACAGATCATGGCAAAGGATTGATAATCATACAGTGAAAGTGGCAGAGCTATGAGCAACCCTGTCTCGTCAAAATTACGTTCCCAGAAAACTATTCAGCATTCTCAATTACGTTTGTCATAAAACGTATTTTGTCCGCGATTACGTTTTATTGAATGTATACGTTCGACCTCAGCCTATTTTTTGCCATTTATTAACCTCTAGGATTATGTTTGGTTGAAACGTATCCCAGATAGGTTAAATGTCAACGTATAGCACATTATTGTCATTAAGGCATATCTTCCTTTCAGGGAACGTTTCATTTAACGTATTTTGTCTGAAAAACGTATCTTGGCCGTGAATACGTTTTATTGAACATATCGCAAATACGTTCGTTGTCAGCCAATTGTTTTGCCATTTATTAACCTCTAGGATTATGTTTGGTTGAAACGTATCCCAGATAGGTTAAATGTCAACGTATAGCACATTAATGTCATTAAGGCATATCTCCCTTTCAGGGAACGTTTCATTGAACGTATTTTGTCTGAAAAACGTATCTTGGCTGTGGATACGTGTTATTGAACATATCGCAAATACGTTCGTTGTCAACCTATTTTTTGCCATTAATTTACCTCTAGGATTATGTTTGGTTGAAACGTATCCCAAATATGTTAAATGTCAACGTGTAGCACATTATTGTCATTAAGGCATTTCCCTTTCGGGAAACGTTTCATTTAACGTTATTTTGTCCCTGATTACGTCTTATTGAACATATTGCAAATAGGTTCGTTCTCAACATTTTTGTTGTTATTTATTTAAGCTACCTCTTGGATTACATAGGATACATTTAATTGAAACGTATTGTAGCGACCCTGGGACAATTAAATAGTTTGTGTGTTATGTGTTGCATTGTATTTCGTTGTCCGTTATGCCAGTTGTTCTATGTGCATGTATTGTAATGTTCTTATTGTCAATCAGGGTGGGGGCCTGCACGCGAGTGAGGCCGTCTTGCCGGGGTAACCGGGGTTTGTTTGTGTGTCGGTCTTCTGCCGTTGGTTACAATGTTACGTTTTTCAGTGACCTGGTTTTGGTTCATTAAAACTACCTTAAACCAGAGGTGTAGCCATGGTTTCAACATTGGGGGGGACAAATGCCTGGGGGCAGGGTCCGGCCCCCCCCAGGCAAAGATTTTGAACATGCATTCATCTGGTGCACTCTGAGAGCAAAATCTCAATACCTAGCATCTAATTTTGAAGACCTTTCAAGGGATGGATGTTTAAAACACTTTAATACTGGATGTGACCAAGCAGTCTGGGAGTGTGGAAGACCTGAAATTAGGAAAAGGTTGACACACGTATACTTCATAGCTCTGTTTTCCTTTACTTTTTTAATTAAATATAACATTTTGTGCTCCTCAATATTTCAACCAATCCAGTCAGTTCTTTTTTTTCCACATTAATTCATTGATGTTTTGTCTTTTTTACAAAAAACAGATAAACAAACATCTGCACCACCACAACAAGGACACAAAATCCAGCCAGTTCTTACTTCCATTACATTTTTTATTGCATAACCATCACATTTGCCAATGTTGAGTAAAACACACCCAGGTGCATCTATCTCATGGACCTAAATCGAAGTCACCCCAAAACTTTTGTTACCCCTTAGAAAACATAGATTTTCTGATATTTTCAACCACTTGTTTAATAAGTACATAGATGAGTTTCATGAGAGAGCGCACTGAGCTAATCTCATGGTGAAACCATTAGCCGTAATGAATGATGCACTGTTAAAGACATGTCAAGGACATAACCTAAATGTTTTCTGATTAGTTATGGATTAATCTATGAATACATACATTATACAATGTTTTGAAACTTTGAATGAGACTTGACTTAATAATTATTATATTGCTATATTAGCAACTGCAACGCTGCATGTGTAAAATTGTGTTGAAGGAGGCGAGAAAAAAAAAGAGATGAAGATGATGAAGACAGCGATTTTAGTATCGATACTGTGTCTAATCAGATATTATTTTTTTTTAATTTTAATCGATTAGTATCTGAGTATACATTTTTTGGACAACCCTACACTATATACATGTGTGCTAACAGGATTCTGCTTGAATGTCATTATTCGGTCTTAAACTTTCATATTTACTCCTCTCTTAGGCGACTCACCTCTATGCCACCACTAGATTGACAAACTCTCCCTGTGCTTCCATCCTCCAAACTTTCGGTCTCTCCCGCTGGCTCACTAGCTCTACTCTGAACGCAACAGAGGAAACATGGAAGGAATAATATCACAGATATCAGCAAACTATTTACCAGTAGACAACTGAAACACACTATAGACATCAGTGCCACTGCCAACAGGATTCTGCTCTAATGTCACAATTCGGTTTAAACCATTAATATTTACTCTTTGACAATCATTTTGCAGACACTTTTATCCAAAGTGACTTACAAATTGCATTGAACATAAGAAAAGCCAAGGCTCTACTAGTTTCCAGAACTCCTCTCCAAGGCTATTCACCTCTATGTCACTACCAGATTGACACACACTGCTTTCATCCTCCAAACGTTCTTGCTCTCTCTGTGCTTCACTCTCTTTATTCTGAACACACCAAAGTGAACATGCCACAGGGAAGAGATATTATCAGATAACAAGTACTGTTCCTTTCTCAGATAGTCAACAAACCACTTTTGATCTGAATGACAATAATTCTATGACTAGTTTTTTGTAGTCTATTAACTCTTCCGTACTGTAATGCTACAACTGATAGGTTAACACTTCTCATTTTCTCACCCCTCTTTACTTACTTTGCTTATTTTCTGAGACGAGGCAAAACATTGCCGAAGGTCTCTGCAACCCTCTTGCTCATGACGACTGAAATAACACAAGCAGCACTTACATCATGAGAGACAAGTTAAAACTTCACGCAGGCTTGTTGTTACAATGTACAACATTGATAGTTCCTAAAATGGAGTGCTGTGAATGGGTGTGCACTTCGTAGGCCTACAGTGCATTCGAAAGATTTACCCGTGGTGACATACACAAGTGCGTGTGTGAGACACAGAGCCAATTTTGAGACAGGCCTGGCTAACATGAGATTCTACTATCATCCTTACCTCCCTTCTCCTACTCCCAATCCCTTGCTCTTCTCCTCTCTTTCGCTCTCCACACCTCCAAGCCTAGTTACCCTGAAGAGGATGGTGAATTCACTTAAACCAGCAAAGGTTGCTAATGCATATTTGTAACAGCTTGCCAACACCTTTACTGTCACTGGCATTTGTTAATTTGTGAATTTTGTTTTAGCAAAAAAGGCCTCGTCCAGACGAGACGGAGCAGCTTGAGGAGGTAGTTAGCTTATTCTGAAATTAAGTTGAACAGTCAAATGGCTGTGGCTAGTACATTTTTATTAAATATATAATAAACTTATTTCGAATGTTCCTAGGCATCAAACAGTGCTGAACAACCCAGTGCTTCTCAGGGGCTAGGCTGTTCAGGAGAGATAGTGATTAATATAGGCCAGGAGGACAGCAGACAAAATGTTGCTGAAACAACAGGTGAGGTGGAAACAGATTAGTGTAGATTTTAACTTGAAAAAATAAGAGTAGGGAAAGTAATTTCGATCCTTCTGTTCCTGGTAGAGAAAATGTGCTGATCTGTTCATTGTAGGTCATCCAACCCTACATTACTGGCCTGGAGATAGAACTGAAAAGGAGGTTCCAGGAGCTGGACATCCTAGGAGCCATCCATGTCCTTAGACCTCAGTCGGCTGCCCTCCCTGACAATATGTGCATTGCATTCATTATTTTAGTTAGTTGCCTTGTTGTACCTATATTGTTACTATTTATTTTATTTTTCCTAAAAAAGTTAAATATTGGTGCAGGTAGGTCTTGAGTTTATTTGTACTTCAAATAAGAACTTCCAGCTTTAGTTGTCTGTTCCAATTCATTCCTTGAATGTCACAGAATCACAAGTTCAGTGCGCTGACGCCGCCGTGTCGCGCCGTGTCTCGCGCTGTGTCGCGCCGTGTCGCGCGCCCCCCCCCCCGCACCACACATTGGTCCTTGGTCTGTGGGAAACACTGGAGTGTCATTTGGACAAAGCCCCTCAGAAGTGTAGCCTGCAAGACCTAACGCCCCGTGCCCACTACCTCCGTCAGTTGACCGTTGCCCATTGACTTTGAATGGGGACGGACGCGCAATGCATTGTGGATCCATCCGTTCAGTTGGAGCGTTCGTCACCGTCGGAAAGTTGAACATTTTTCAACTTTTTCGGCAGCGACGGTTCCATCATCCAATCAGATCGCGTATGCAAATTTAAGCACTGTGACGCGACTCGGGCTCTGACGATACTGGAAAGCGGGAAAGCGGGTAATATTGCATCGCAACAAGCAGGAAGAAGCGGGAAGAACCCGGCGAAGCGATTTGATTGGCTGACGGATGCCTCTGCGAAGACTACTCCCCCATCCGTCAGCCATGCCTTCCCACGTCCGTTGACTGACGGTGCAGTGGGCACGAGGCGTAATGGTCCAGAATGCGGTGGAAAAAAGTTTTTGAGATAGGAAGGTCCTACCGCCCTGACCGGGCCAAGTTTCGGGCAGGAAGGGCTCCCCCTTCCTGCCCTCGGGGTCCGACCGGGCCAGGTTTCGGTGCAGAGGCCCCAGTTAGGCCCTGGAATAAGGTATTACAATTTCAGGGCGGTTCTGACACACACACACACACACACACACACACACACACACACACACACACACACACACACACACACACACACACACACACACACACACACACACACACTGCAAGCCCACCCCTCCCTTACGAAAAAACACACCCACCACAACAGACACGCATCAAAACACTAGCGCCTACAAGCACACACGCCCACACGCACGCACGTGTACTAACACATTCCATTGACTATACAGGCAGGCAACAATGATTCGCCTCTATACACTCTTCTCCCTGCGCCCCCTACAGGCCACCGGATGCAATTTATTTAGAAAATCGCTCAAACAGGGGGGGATTATATACTACTAATGTGTGTAGTAGCTACTAACAGAATAAGAGACCTGACAGCGGATGGTCAGAGGTTGACCAGGTCGGATAGTCAGAGACTCTGGCTGAGTAAGCTGTTCACAGTTCACACCTGTAGAAAATATATATCTTTTGGTCATGAATGAGCTACTTCAACTATGAATCAATGTGTTTTCTTATGGGTTGGATATTTTCTCATGAAGCCTCACCAGAGCCAGCAGCCAGGAGCAGCAGCAGTACAGCTACAGAGAACATGGTTTGTGTTTAAGATGAACTGGAGGAAGATGTCCTGTTCTACAATTGACACCTTATAAGGCAGAGCGAGAGGAGAAAGACCCACAGTCCTAATTGCATAATTAAATGAGGTGTCAGATGGTGGTTGAGATGCTCCGCGACCCGGGGACATGGGGGACAGGAATCACAGATCATTTACACATTTTAGCATGTTTTTTATAGTGTGTACGTTTACTTGCAAACTGTTATTTTATATCTTTTTTTTTTTAAAGGGAATTTAAGATTTACTGTTGATATTTGCTTTTCTTTAAAAAAGCATTATGATTTCAAAAGTAATGTGAGAATAAAGCATTTTTTAAGATCTTAACATTGTGTTATTGTTGTATGCTTTCTGTCTTGTATGGAACATCCTATATAGTTCGAATTCGAATTTAACATGTGATATGTCTGGCTAACGCTATTTTCTCTCCTGGTCCCTGTCAGACAATCGATACGTTAAACGTCATTTTGTGAACAGAAGTATATTTTCCTATTGAAATGAAAAAATTCAGTAAGTTAGTTCTTAACTATTTGACCAACTGATCGATTCACGTTAATTATTGTATTGCTTCTCAACGTTACCAGACCATATTTTGATTTAGTCAAAACGGCCTATATATTGTCAGATTTCCCAACCAAGCAATGATAATCCAAATGATGATAATGTTCTAGTGATGAGTGGCTCCTTCTATTTGTCTGGTAGGGTGTGCTTTCACCTTCCTTTATGTTGCGTCAAAGCCTAAGGCCACGGGGAGTATGTGAATGATGTGTCCGTACAGTCCACACTGAATTGGGGTGAAGGCCTTCCAGTCCGCCTGGTCCGTCTTCTTGGGACTGCCTGAACAAAGACCTGAACCTCGAGGAATAGTTCTCCTTTGGAGAATTAAAATTCCTCACAACCTACCATGCCACCATACACCTCTGGGAGTTAAATCTGTTTTAGTCATTTTCTATGGAAGTCAATCTGTCTCATCGGATTTTGAAAATAAAAAGCCATTGAAGTTGAAGCACTGAATATTTATGCATTGAAGTAACGTATCTGGACTTTTTGCCTCTGAGTATAACTCTTCATATTTTCAACAAATGATGTTCACCATTATTTTTCAATGTTCAAAAATATAATATTCAACGTTAGAAAATTAGATATGCAAAATGCAGATGCAAAACTCAATGTAAAAAATTCAATTGAAGTATTTTCAACGTCGCCAAATCCAAAATGCCAATTTCAGCTGCAAAATGCAATGTATGAGATTCAGTGTTAACAACCGAGGAACCAAGTAAGAGTATTCAATCCTAGATGCTAGATCGCAGACAAGCAAAGAGAGCGATAGGGAATAAGAGCGTCACTCGTTGGATACCCGTCCGACTCTGATAAAGGAAGGCATGTGCAAAGCAGGTTTTAGCCATGTCCAACGGCAACGACTGTTACAGCGAATACCGATGTTCCATTTGCTGCCACATGCACTAGTTTGAAGCGTACAAAGGCCTAAAACGTACCATTTGTTTCGTCATCTATCACTCGGAGTGGGTGCATTTGTTTTGTGACAGCGTGCAATAGCACGTTGAGTGGCTGAAGCAAAACGTTTGATAGCCTCTGTGGTGGTACAATGAGAGCGCAATGAGCGACTAGAGCCGACAGTATTGTGCACTGGGCATGAGTGGCATGACACAGATATGAGGATGACTAATTAAAATCAGGTTGTTGTCGTGCACTTCTTCCCGAGGCAAGCCTTGCTTTCACTGGAACTATAGGCTGCTGCCGCTTCAGTTGCCACGCAGTGCGCAATACTGTCGGCTCTGTGCTCTAGTTGCACAGTGGACAGCGGGCTTCAGATCGCCACAGCATCACACCAAACATAGGCAAAGGGACCTCGGACCGCCCCAAATTGGTTCCCTAATAAATGGGGCTCTTTAACCACTACATTAAGCTGCATACAAATACAAATCCACCCAAGTCTCTTCAATCACATACACATACAGGCATTAGTTCATGTTAAAGATGTTCAAGATTGCGTGCAGGCGCGTCGTTAGCAATTGAAAACATCCGGGGCTTTAGCCCGGGGGGAGCACCGTCCTGACTCCTGCTGCTACGGTATCTTAATTAATTAAATAATTAATTAATTAATTAATTAATGTACCGATTAATTAATTAAGGGCGCCCCCAACACATAGGTCGCCTATGCCGAGCGCCAGGGCAAAAATAAGACATTAGAATAGCTATAGATATAGCCTGCGTGCACCTACCCGATGTCAAGAAGCCATCGCTGCTCCGACGGACCTTTCTCCCCCAGCCAGGCAACGGCAAGTAAGTAGTGGTCTGCTTTTATGTTTCATTTTTAAGTTATTACTTATTGTCAGTGTAGGTTTAATGTTACAGATAAAAACATGCTTTATATTTAGTCAGCATTTCAGAGTTCTAATGTTTTCCCGGAATATGCATTCCTAAACTGTTCACGTCAAGTTCTCTTTAAGATCGCATGAGATGATATGTGCTATCGCGCGACCTGTAACCAGGAAGTAAACACTCGCTTGCATGAAATGATATGCGCGACGTGTAACCAGGATGTATCTTTAAATAATGAAAAAATAATCTTCCCAGACTGTTTCTGTTACTTGCTTATGCTGTATACACGTTGTTTAAGAAGCTTATCTCCATATAAATCTGAGCTGTACATGAATCTGTTAATGAAGTCTCATTTCGACTCCTTCCTCCACTTCACTATTCATGTTCTGTTGCTTGCAGTTAACTACAGCCGCCCTTCCTGGGTAACGCCACCACCAATCCCTGGTCATCCATTGAAGCCATCTCTCTCACTCTGCACAGTCACACTGTTGCCGCTTCATTCTCATTGTCTCATAATCTCATTATTATGGCTGCTGTGGATGCTTTAAAAAATAAACATTTTTCTCTTAGGTAAAATCAAACCAGTGGGATGTGGGATTGAAAACCTCCAAAGCAATGTATTAAAAATTGAAAGACAGTCCTATGTGAAGTTTCTTTTTTGGGGAATTTCAAAATGAGGTACCAGAATGGATTGTCAACCCACTGTTTCTCAACCCTCTCCGATATTACTATGAGCAGTAGTATTGCATGCATACAGTAGCCTACTCACATCAGCGCCACAGTAAGCCTATAGAGGCTGCAACCATTTGCTTCTCAAAAGATTGTAGTGTTTTAGAATGAACAACCACTAGAGAGACAAGACAAGACTAATTTTGATTGACAAGTTGGCTAGATTTATATATGTAGGCCTATTTATATTATTTTTTTATTTATAAGAATGAAAGAAATTGTGTAATGAAAGAATAAAACGATGCATTTTTGTTTGAATAACATCTTGCTCCCGCAGCCAGTGCCAGCGCCGGCATTGCAAGGGGAGGGATATTACGTACATTTGCAGGAGGCGGGATAAGTGCGGCCGCTGTCACTCAGGTTTGTTTTGGTTTGACGCAGACAGCATGGAGGCAGAACGGACCGCAGAAGTCAACGCGATCGTCTTCAATGTTGCTGCAACGATGCAGCATATATTCAGAAGAGCAGCCAGTACTTACGTGTATGAAAGCAGCTATATATATGTATATATATACAATTTTTTTATTTATTTTTTACGGCTGAGATCCGGGGCTGATCCCAAAAGATCCGGGGCTATAGCCCCGAATGCCCAGGTCTAACGACGCGCCTGATTGCGTGCCTTAAGGCAACCGGTATCACGCAATTGCGTGCTCCTGCGCACGGACGTTAATCTATTGAAGCGTGTTCCCGAGCACGATAGTCCGACTTTTTGCGTGTTACACAAAACGAAATGTAAACCAATGCATTCTGAATGGGAGTGTTCTAAGACAATTAACGTGCTCCACATAACGGTACGAGAGAGAGAGAAAGAGAGAGCGGGAGGGACAGAGAGAGAGAGAGAGAGAGAGCGAGAGAGAGGCTTCAGAAAGGGTGTGCGCAGATAGTACAGTGCACCCTAGTTATGTTTATGCCAAAACCTATATATATAATTAGGCTGTGGAAATTGCAATAAGTTAAGAACACAACTTCGCACGTTGAGCACACAGCCGTGTGGCTCGTTTATTTTGTAAAAAAGAAAACTGGAAAACAAAGCGTGCTGAAGGTAAACAAATCCAGCATGGTCTGTGACGTCATGAGACGCACGTACTCCTTAGGGACCGCGATCCCTGAACCACCAAGAACGTAAATGACATGCAGTAAACAACAACACAATTGAAAGAACAACACATAACGAAATAGTGTAGGTGAATTATGTTACGGTCACTACAAGGCTATAATTATATTATTTAGCGTGTAATGAGACAATCTATAGCCAAATTGTCGAAGATGCCCGAGAATCTTCGGGGATATAAGCATGGGAAATTGGCGAATCAGACCCATGAAGGGGGGGGGGGGGGGGGGGGGGACACGTTAGTTGAAGGGGGGGGGGGGGGGGGGGGGACACGTTTGTTGAGGGGGGGGGGGGACACGTTTGTAGGGGGGTCAACTGAGAACCCCAATTCCCAGAATCCCCCGCGACTCCGGAACACGGCGTAGCTTATATTAATCTTTATTATCTGAATGGGAAATGCAATATTTTAGGACAGATACACCATGAAACGCGTTTCTAATGACATTTCTAGCGAGAAATGTACATTTTCCTTACATAATCTTCAGTCAGTGAATGTGTATGATCTTTATTAATCTTTATTATCTGAATGGGAAATGCAATATTTTAGGACAGATACATCATTAAACGCGTTTCTAAGGACTTTTCTAGCGAGAAATGTACATTTTCCTTACATAATCTTCACTCAGTGAATGTGTATGATCTTTATTAATCTTTATTATCTGAATGGGAAATGCAATATTTTAGGACCGATTCACCGTTAAACGTGTTTCTAATAACATTTCTAGCGAGAAATATACTTTTTACTTGCATAATCTTCAGTCAGTTTTTGTGTCTGATCTTTAGTTTTATAGTTATTAGGATTTGATCGGCTCGCTCGCATGTTTCAACGACGTCAGGTTGCTTTCGCTAAACTAGCAGCTCACGTGCTTCCTGCGTTTGTGTTATTAAACTGTTACTTTATGTAACTTTTAATGATATCATCTTGTTAGAAACACGTATATCTGAGAGCCAACCCAGTCGCCAAAAGCATACGTTGACAGTGTACTTTTCGTGAACACTGGATTACGTCGCATTTCAACATAAAATAGCGTGTTATACAGACACACACACGCACGCACACGCACAGACACACACACACAAGCACACACACGCACGCACAGACACACACACACACACACACGCACACACGCACACGGTGCATTTCGCTGCTAAAACAACAACAAAAAAATATTCCCTCAAATATTATTACTTTCAAAACGTTGGCCAAATTGGCCAATAATATCATTTTTTATTTGGAATGCTTCTAGGACATTTTGGGTGGATTTTGAACGGTATGTGGGGGGCACGTTTTTTGCAGGACCTGGCAACCCTGCGCTGTTGCCCGAGATCTGGATCCACCCCGGCGTGGTGCCGTCTCCTTTTGACCTTTTGACCCCAGACTTCTGGGGGAATAGCTGAATCAATTCATTAGTCAATCAGAAGCATGTAAATATCTTCCCGGTGGCGTAAGAGGACGAACGCTGTCCTTCAACATCTACGCTTCCAGGAGATTGCAATGGTGCCACACATGAGCATATTCGAACATGTTTAATGGTAGTAATTAGCTGTCGAAATTGGAGGCCTTAATCAATACTGAGCAGCTATTGATTTGCTTCCCGATAAAGATTTGTCACAAATGACATGTTATTTAGCATCTACACGTTGAGCTGAGTCCAATGACACCAAGAACGACACTCTAGCTAATGGTAACATGTGTTTTACATGGTACACCTAGGTCTAGGACATGATCTCGGTGTAGCAAGAGGCCGAGCTTGATCTCATTGGACTCAGCTTAACGTGTAGATGCTAATTAACATGTAATTTGTCAAAAATCTCCATCGGGAAGCAAATCTATAGCTGGTCATTATTGATAAAGGCCTCCAAAATCGACAGCTAATTACTAACCCGAGACATATTCAAATATGATCATGTGTGGCACTGTTGCAATCGTCTCGAAACGTAGATGTCAAAGGACACCTTGTTTGCTCTGTTGCACCACCGGGAAGATATTTTCATACTTCTAATGGATTGATTCATATTTTAAGGTTCTCGGAGTGAGACTTTAAGTGGCTGCAGCAGAAGTGTTGAGACGAAAGATGATATCAAGAGATTTATAGAATATTCCCATTCACATTATGATTCTTCGTCGTAACATCCGACCAAACATCCTTTACATTCACAGAGCGAAGATTATGAAAGTCCAGGCTCAGCAAGTGCTCCATCTCGTTGCACCTGCACCCAGCGGCTCGCTTGCAAGATTTTGGCCTGAAGTTCTTCCCAGACCTACACCCTAGCCATCCAACATGCATATCTGAGAATCAGGCCTCTCTTTAATAATGACAAAAAGTTATGAGAGAAACACACATTAACTTTTTGTTATCTCATAAGCGGCGTGGTGCCGGCTCCTTTTGACCTTTTGACCCCCGACTTCAAAAACGTGGCCACAGGCCAGCTGTGTCAACACACTTTTAGCCACAAATGTACACCTCCATCCCACAAAAAATGGGGACTAGAAACTAACCTCTGTCTTATGTACATTTACTGTACTGTTGGAGGTCACGCCCCTTTGCCGACCTTTTCGAGATAGCTAGGGATGCTAAAATGTTTACACACATTTCCCGGGGCCCCGTGTACGACATATCCGAGATTTGGAGTTCTAGCCCTTAGAGAAAAAAAGTTTTCTCAAATGGAGTGTCATTTGGACAAAGCCCCTCAGAAGTGTAGCCTGCAAGACCTAATGGTTCAGAATGTGGTGGAAAAACAGTTTTTGAGATAGGAAGGTCCTACCGCCCTGAAATTTTAATACCTTATTCTAGGGCCTAACTGGGACCTCCGCACCGAAACTTGGCCCGGTCGGACCCCGAGGGCAGGAAGGGGGGGCCCTTCCTGCCCGAGACTTGGCCCGGTCAGACCCCGAGGGCAGGCCCCCCCTTCCTGCCCTCGGGGTCCGACTACATAAGACAGGGGTTAGTTTCTAGTCCCCATTTTTTGTGGGATGGAGGTGTACATTTGTGGCTAAAGGTGTGTAGACACAGCTGGCCTGTGGCCACGTTTTTGAAGTCGGGGGTCAAAAGGTCAAAAGGAGCCGGCACCACGCAGCTTATGAGATAACAAAAAGTTAATGTGTGTTTCTCTCATAACTTTTTGTCATTATTAAAGAGAGGCCTGATTCTCAGATATGCATGTTGGATGGCTAGGGTGTTGGTCTGGGAAGAACTTCAGGCCAAAATCTTGCAAGCGAGCTGCTGGGTGCAGGTGCAACGAGATGGAGCACTTGCTGAGCCTGGACTTTCATAATCTTCGCTCTGTGAATGTAAAGGATGTTTGGTCGGATGTTACGACGAAGAATCATAATGTGAATGGGAATATTCTATAAATCTCTTGATATCATCTTTCGTCTCAACACTTCTGCTGCAGCCACTTAAAGTCTCACTCCGAGAACCTTAAAATATGAATCAATCCATTAGAAATATGAAAATATCTTCCCGGTGGTGCAACAGAGCAAACAAGGTGTCCTTTGACATCTACGTTTCGAGACGATTGCAACAGTGCCACACATGATCATATTTGAATATGTTTCGGTGTAGTAATTAGCTGTCGATTTTGGAGGCCTTTATCAATAATGACCAGCTATAGATTTGCTTCCCGATGGAGACTTGCTACACCGAGATCATGTCCTAGACCTAGGTGTACCATGTAAAACACATGTTACCATTAGCTAGAGTGTCGTTCTTGGTGTCATTGGACTCAGCTCAACGTGTAGATGCTAAATAACAGGTCATTTGTGACAAATCTTTATCGGGAAGCAAATCAATAGCTGCTCAGTATTGATTAAGGCCTCCAATTTCGACAGCTAATTACTACCATTAAACATGTTCGAATATGCTCATGTGTGGCACCGTTTCAATCTCCTGGAAGATGTTGAAGGACACCTTGTTCGTCCTCTTACGCCACCGGGAAGATATTTACATGCTTCTGATTGACTAATGAATTGATTCAGCTATTCCCCCAGAAGTCTGGGGTCAAAAGGTCAAAAGGAGACGGCACCACGCCGGGGTGGATCCAGATCTCGGGCAACAGCGCAGGGTTGCCAGGTCCTGCAAAAAACGTGCCCCCCACATACCGTTCAAAATCCACCCAAAATGTCCTAGAAGCATCCCAAATAAAAAATGATATTATTGGCCATTTTGGCCAACGTTTTGAAAGTAATAATATTTGAGGGAATATTTTTTTGTAGTAAAAGCAACGGACTGATTCTTCTCCGGTGCTTGCCATTATCCTAGCCGTCTGGCGGATCTACCAAGGGGTGCCGCTGTTTGTACTGCCAACGGACATGGCGCACGGGAGCGGAGCGCGGCCGAAAGTTAAGGAGGAGGAGGGGAGCTACGGTTATACCCTTGCGGAGGGTCTGGCGGCGGAGTTTGAGCGCGCTGCGGAGACCAAGGCCCGCTTGAGGGAGACAGGGAGGCGCATGGCTTACGACGTGGGTATGTGCGCCAAGAACCCCCGACAGAGCAGAGGATATGACGGAGGCTTTGTTGCAGGCACGTCGGCTCCTCCAAAGCAAAGCAGCGGAGAGAATGCACAGCCTGTGTGGCAAAGGGGCGGTGCCTATACTTCCCGGGCCCTGTGTAAAACACCAAAGTACTCCTGTAAGGCAGACTGGCAGGTGTTTCATACCCAATTCCAACTGTTGTCACAAGCTGCAGGCTGGTCGGAGGATGATAAAGCGCTACAGTATGCCTTACGGACGACGCACTGGCATGCCTGTTACAGCTCTGTTACTGCCCAGAAGAACAAAATAATTATGAGGCTGTTGTTAGGGCTCTGCAGATACGTTTTGGACATTGCGAACAGCCCGGTCTCCTACACTCTGAACTTTCCATCAGACGCAAGCGGCCTGGGGAGCCACTCCGTGTGTTCGCTCTAGCCAGGAGGGCTTATGCCCACATGCCCCCGGCGATACAGACAGAGTTCGCCAGGGACCAGTTCGTCCAAGCCATAACCCCCTGGGAGCTGCACATTCAGACCCAGCTCACCAATCCCCGCTCCATGCAAGAGGCTCTGGAACTGACTCTACAGTGGGAGATTGTGGGGGGTGGGACCATGGAAGGCAGCCCTGAGGAGAGTGGTCCTACAGTGAGAACCGCTACATGCACTGCCGAAGTAAAGCCTGCATGGGTGGCTGAAATGACCGAACTAATACGGGCTGTCTCCATGCATTCGCCGCAAAGTGCCACACGGCCTCGCCAACGCCCCCTGGTCTGCTGGGGATGCGGACAGCCTGGCCATCTCCTCAGACAGTGCTCCAAGCATTCCAAAGACCAGGGAAACTGCCCGGGTCCCGTATAGATGGAACTGTGCGGTTTTGTGCTGTTTCCGCAAAGGATGGAGGGGCCCAACAGCAGACGAGAACACAGAATCCACCTTGGTGGTGGGTTGGACTCATTCTCAGAATTTCTGCCACATTCCCGTCACCATACACGGGGCTCCATGTACAGCCCTTGTGGACACAGGCTCCACAGCAACACTAATGAGGCCAGATGTAGTTCCGGCGGGGACACAGTTGTAGCACACTACAGTGCAGCTGAGGACAGTGACTGGTGAGTTGGCCCCTATACTTGGTAAAGGGAGGGTGACGTTGAATGTGGGAGGTCTGTCCGTGGATTTTACAGTATGGGTGGCGCAGGTGAAGGACCCCTGCATACTGGGGCTGGACTGCTTGCTGTCTGCTGGACCTGGGGAAGAACACATTGACCTTTCCCGGGGGCCCCACAGTTAAACTGATACTACCCAGCCAGTCCCCAAAGCCACACCCCTGGTCAGGACAGCCATGGAAACACACTGCCATGACACAAAAACCCCAGTAGAGAGAAATACCCCCCCTGTTGGCAGCTTCCTGCCACTAGTGCCCCATGCCCCCAGCAACGGTCAACCCCCCTCTGCACATGCCGATTCATCTTCCCCAGCCCAGTCAACTACGGTGGGGGAAACGGACAGGTTGTCGGCGGTGAGAGGGATATGGAGACAGAACTTTGACCAATTGGAGCAATGGCAGCAGGGGGAGCTGTGGAAGGTGTTATCTGACTTTATGGACATTTTAGCACATACAGACAATGAAGTGGGCCTGACACACCTGGTCCAACACGAAATAGACACTGGGGATGCACGGCCGTTCAAAACGCGTCCCCAGCGCGTCCCCATGGCCTCGAAAAAGAGGAGCACCAAGATGAGATCAGAGTGGACTACAGACCGCTGTACAGTGTGACAAGGAAGGACTCGTATCCATTACCCAGGATCGATGAGTCACTGGACTTGGTGTCTGGCTCTTCCTGGTTCTCTTCACTCGACCTGCGAAGCGGATACTGGTAGGTGCCCCTCAGCCCTGAAGCAAGACCAAAGACTGCCTTCTGTACGGACAGGGGGTTATGGCAGTTCCGGGTCCTCAGTTTCGGCCTGTGCAACGCCCCAGCCACCTTCAAAAGACTCATGGACAGGGTGCTGGCTGGCATCCCCCGTCAGAGATGTCTGGTGTATTTGGATGACATCCTGGCCCATGGGAGCTCCTTCCAAACAGACCTGGAATCGCTGAGGCTGGTGCGGCAGAGAGTGGCGGTGGCGGGCCTGAAATTACACCCGAATAAGTGCCGCTTCATGAGGAAGGAGTTGGAGTTTTTGGGTCACAGACTGGGTGGAGAAGGCATCATCACACTGGAGGAGAAAGTGCATGCAGTGAGGGACTGGCCGACACCAACTGACCAATGAAAGCTGAAGAGCTTCCTCGGCCAGGCCTCATATTACAGGAAGTTTGTCCGAGCTTTCTCCTGCACAGCTGCCCCCCTGCACCATCTGCTGCAGATGGACAGGGACTTCACCTGGACGCCACAGTGCCAACAAGCCTTCAACTCCCTCCAGAAGGCACTGACAGAGGCCCCCGTCCTCACCCCCCAGCGACGTGGGCATGGGTGTAGTGCTGGCTCAGGCGGGGCCAGAGAGGGAGAGAGTGCGTCACGCGCTGAGAGATCCTCGCCATGGTGGCGGCGATAAAGCACTTCAAGTACTACCTGTGTGGCCGGCCCTTCACTGTCAGGACAGATCATTCGGCACTGCCGTGGCTGATGTCCTTCAGAGAACCAGAGGGCCAAGTTGCACACTGGATTGAAACGCGGCAGTCCTATGTCTTCACGCTGGTACACCGGGCCGGAGCCGGCCCTCGCCAACACCGATGCCTTGTCCCGCCGCCCCTGCACACTGGGAGGGTGCCAGTACTGTGAGCGGAGAGAAGCGTGAGAGAGAGCTCCGTATCGAGGAGACATGCCCCATGCACGAGGGGGCCGGATCAGTCTGCCGCGGAACGCAGACGGTTGACGCGGCCGAGTAGCAGACACAACAGGAGCAGGACATGGACATACAACCGGTGTGACAGTGGGTTGAGGCAGGACAGAGACCACCCTGGGAGGAGGTGACTGGGAGCTCCACTGCAACGAAAGGCATGTGGACTATGTTTGAGGCGCTGAGAGTGAGGGATGGAGTGCTGCAGAGAGCCTGGAAGGAACCTGCTACGGCGGAAGAAAGGTGGCAGGTGATGGTCCCCAGTTAACTGAGAGACGCTGTGCTGAGAGCATCCCATGGGACCGCAGGAGCGGGGCACTTCGGAGTAGCAAAAACACTCCACCGGCTTCGTTAGGGGTTTTACTGGGGGCGGGTCAGAAGGGACGTTGAGCATTGTTGCCGCCTTTGCGACCTCTGTGCGGTCTACAAGGGCCCCCCAGATCAGTCCCGCGCCAACTACAACAGGCGGTGGGGGCTCCCATGGAAAGAGGAGCTGTGGACGTCATGGGCCCATTCCCCCGCTCGGACGCAGGCAACCGGTACGTGTTGGTCGCCATGAACTATTTTGCAAAATGGCCTGAGGCGTACGCAATACCAGATCAGGAAGCAGAGACGGTAGTTGATGCTCTGGTAGAGGGCACGTTCAGCAGGTTCGGGGTGGCAGAAACCATTCAAAGTGACCAAGGGAGGAACTTTGAGTCGCGGGTCTTTGCCGCCATCTGTGAGCGCACGGGGATGCATAAGACCCGGACCACACTCCTGCAGCCCCAAAGCGAAGGCCTCGTCGAGTGTTCAATAGGACCCTGGTAAAGCAGCTTGCAATCCTCACTGCGGAACATCAACGGGACTGGGACACGCAGCTGCCCTTCGACCTCATGGCCTACAGGTCCGCTGTTCAGGAGTCCACCTCATGCACGCCTGCCCTCCTCATGTTGGGGCGGGAGCTACGGACGCCAGTGGAGGTGGCCTTTGGCAAGCTCCCTGTCACCCCTGCTGTTCCCCCGGAGAGAGAGTACGCCAGGAGACTCCAGGATCGGATGGAGTCCGCCCATATCTTTGCCCGAGACCAGCTGGAGAAAGCGGGCATGAAACAAAAAAGGAACTATGACATAAGGTTGACGGGAAAACACTTCCAAGCTGGAGAGCTGGTGTGGGAAGAAGGGACGGTGCCCCAAGTTGGACTGTCATTGGGAGTGGCCTTGTCACGTGGTGGAGCGGCTGGGTGAAGTAGTGTACCGGGTCCAGCTGTCAGGAAAGAGAAAGAAGGTTGCGCTCCACAGAGACAGGGACTCCCTCGCCTCCCCAAGCGTGGAGTCCCAGGCGCCCGCCCGGAGGGGCGACGGCGCAAGCGCTGCACGCGGCTACACAGGGGCACACGAGCCCTATCGAAGTCCCATTTCCCCTTCACATAATTCCCCAGAGACAGTGACTAACCCCCCTGTTCACATCCCTCCTTCCCCCTTCCAAAAGTTCTGTTTTAAGATCTAAACATTATGTTATTGTGCGTATCCTGCAAGTCTTGTATGGATCACGATCATTTTAGGCGCATTTTTTTTGGTTTTCAATAACTTGAGGTTTTCTGTCCTTTAATATCATTTTATTCTCAGGACTAAATTTGGAGTATTGTAATGCATGTTATCTGTCTATAATAAGGTGTTATATGTTCTGTCTTTAATTAAATTACATATGTCTGGCTGATGTTTTGTTTCCAGGTCCAGCTGTGAAGATTAATATGCCAACTCTGTTAATTAAAACTACAATTAAAAACAAAAATCAAGCATTTTCACAATACTAATTTTACACAAATTAGGATAATGAACCAGGTAAACATCTTCACAAGAAATTGCTGATTGAGTTGTTAACAAAATATATCCCTGTTTTATATTTCAGACAATTTGATCGGTAAGTTAGTCAGTAGGCCTAACTGTTCAATGAATAATAAAGTAAATAAAATGTTCCAGAGGGCTTGGCATTTATCCCCCCCGCTATTTCTCTGCTGATTTTCATGAGTTAAATAATTTATTTTGAAAGATGTGTTTGGTTTAGAGCTCCCCCTCTAGAGGATTCAAGTAATAACACCTCACGGTGAAGGGTTTTTGTTCATCCTTCTCAACAGTTTGTAACACTGTGACTCCCTGGCACAGTAATACACAGCTGAGTCTCCAGGCTGCATGTTTTGCCCTTGCAAAGTGACTGTTTTACTGGCCTCGTCAAGGGAAAGACTGAATTTACTACTAAGGGAGTCTTTCACTTTTTTGTCCCCGGTATAAATGAATCCAATCCATTCCAGTGAGTTTCCTTCAGGTTGTCTGATCCAATGTGTCCAGTAGTTAAGTGTATAGGAGACCTGACAGCGGATGGTCAGAGGTTGACCAGGTTGGATAGTCAGAGACCCTGGCTGAGTAAGCTGTTCACAGTTCACACCTGTAGAGAATACAAGCTTTTGGTCATAAATGAGCTACTTAAACTATGAATAAATATGTTTTCTTATGGGTTGGATATTTTTTCATGACGCCTCACCAGAGCCAGCAGCCAGGACCAGCAGCAGTACAGCTACAGAGAACATGGTTTGTGTTGAAGCTGAACTGGAGGAAGATGTCCTGTTCTACACTTGACAACTTATAAGGCTCAGCGAGAGGAGAAAAACCCACAGTCTTATTTGCATAATTCAATGAAAAGGCAAATGTTTGTTGAGATGCTACGCGACCCGGGGGGCAGGAGTCCCAGATGATTTACACGTTTTTGCATTATTTGATTGACATATTACCGTTATGTATTTTTGTTTTACTCAATATTTTCTTATTTTAAAGGGTTATTAAGATTTATAATCATATATATTTGTTTTAATACTTGCTTGCATTTAAAAAAACATTAATATAATTTCAAATATAATTTGAGATTAAAGGCTGCAACATTTTGTGTTTTTGTGCGTATGCAGTAAGTCTAGTATCGATCATGATACTTGTAGGCCTAACTTTTTTGTTTTTTAATAACGTGAGGCTTTCTGTCCTTTTATAACATTTTATTTTCAGGTCTATATTCTGAGTCTTTTTAGAAATGTTATCTGTCTAATTATAAGGTGTTATATGTGTTCTGTCTTGTGATAAAATGATATAGGCCTATGTCTGGCTGATGCTTTGTTTCCAGGTCCAGCTATGAAGATTAATAAGCCAATTCTGTTAATTAAAATGACGCTGAAAAACGAAAATAACACATGTTTCATAATGATCATTTAACACAATTTAGAATAATGAATTAGGTAAACATCTTCACAAGAAATAGCTGCATGAGTTGTTAACTAAATATATCCGTGTTTTCTATTTCAAACAAGTTGGTCGGTAAGGTAGTCAGTAGGCCTAACTGATCAATGAATAATAAAGTAAATAAAATATGCCAGAGGGCTTGGCATTTATCTCTCCCTCTATTTATCAGCTGATTTTCCTGAGTTAAATAATCTATTTTGAAAGATGTGTTTGGTTTAGAGCTCCCCCTCTAGAGGATTCATGTAAGAAGAATAGAATAGAATAGAATAGACTTTATTTGTCATTGTGCATTGGATACACAACGAAATTTGTTTGTGCAACCACTAACAAAAGTGCAGTTGTGCTGGGTGGAGGGTAGGAGTGTAGTGTGATTATTAAGTTCTGTGATGGCCCTGGGGATGAAACTGTTCTGCAGTCTGGAGGTGCGGGCTGTAGTGGCCCGGTAGCGCCTGCCAGAGGGTAGCAGGGTGAAGAGATGGTTTGCGGGGTGAGTCTCATCCTTTAAAATGCCACATGCTCGGCGGAGGCAGCGCGTCCTAAAGATGTCATCCAGGGGAGGCAGTGGAAGTCCAACTATTCTCTCAGCAGACCTTATGACCCGACTGAGGGATTTCCTGTCCTTTTCTGTGCAGTTGACGTACCATGCAGTAATACAGTAAGTGATCACACTTTCAATGCAGCAGTGGTAAAAAGTCTTAAGCAGCTCGGGAGACAGGTTGTTTTTCCTCAATATTCTCAAGAAGTAGAGCCGCTGTTGTGCTTTCCTTACTGTGGCAGTTGTGTTCATCACCCATTTCAGGTCCTCTGAGAGCATAACCCCCAGGAACTTAAAGCAGGAGGTCCTCTCTACTTCCTCACCATTGATGATGAGGGGTTGAGGGTTCGCCTTTTGCCGCCTGAAGTCGACTATGATTTCTTTTGTCTTTCTGACATTCAGGGTCAGGTTGTTTTTTTGACACCATTCTGTCAGTCTGTCAACTTCGTCTCTGTAGGCACTTTCATTTACATGGGTGATTTGTCCTACCACAGTGGTGTCATCTGCAAATTTGATCACAGTATTTGAAGGATGGGTGTTGGTGCAGTCATATGTGTATACGGAGTACAGCAGGGGACTCAATACACAGCCTTGTGGAGCTCCAGTGCTGAGGGACAGGCTCGAGGATTGGTGGGGACCCAGTCTCACTGTCTGCGGGCGATCTGTTAGGAAATCCTTAATCCACATACACAGGCTGTAGCTGAGGCCCAGATCAAGAAGTTTGGTGATCAGCCGGTTGGGGACGATGGTATTAAAAGCCGAGCTGTAATCTATAAAGAGTAGTCTTACATATGTCTCCTTCTTGTCCAGGTGTGTCAGCGTTGAATGGAGGGCTGTGACGATAGCGTCCTCAGTGGACCTGTTTTCCCTGTAAGCATACTGATGCTGGTCCAGGGAGCGAGGGAGGAAAGCCTTAACGCGCTTCGCCACCAGCCTCTCAAAGCACTTGGCGATGATGGGAGTGAGCGCCACAGGTCTATAGTCATTTAAGGTGCTGATGTTACTTTGCTTGGGCACAGGTATAATAGTGGCTGTTTTAAAACAGGTTGGTACGACCGCTTTGGCTAAAGACATATTAAAAATGTCCGTAAAGACATCTGCAAGCTGGTATGCGCATTCTTTGAGCACTCTTCCTGGAATGCCATCTGGTCCCTCTGCCTTCCTTGTGTTCACAGACCTGAGGATGAGTCTTACCTCCTCTGCTGTTACCATGGCTGTGTGGTCTGTGCCAGCAGGTGGGGGAGCAGCTCCATTATCTAGCCCAGGTGTCTCGAAGCGGGCATAGAAGTGGTTGAGCTCCTCTGCTAAGGAGGCATTGATGTTTGTCGGTGGGTTGCGGCTTCCCCTGTAGTTCGTGATCTGTTGTATGCCTTGCCACACTTGTGTTGGGTCTCTGTTGGTGAAGTGGCCCTCAATCTTCTCCCTGTACATGGCTTTGGCCTGCTTGATGCCTTTTTTCAGGTTGTGCCTGGCTATGCTGTACTGTGCTCTGTCACCTGATTTGAAAGCTGCGTTGCGCTCCCTCAGAAGGGCCTGTACCTCCCCAGTCATCCAGGGTTTCCTGTTAGGGGGAATCCTGCTGCGGGTGATGGTGGTGATATTTTCAATGCAGGTCCTGATGTAACAGAGGACAGCGAAGGCATACTCATTTACATCCTGATTAAAAAACAAGGTCCAGTTTGTTCTTTCAAAGCAGTCCTGGAGCTGTAGAGATGCATCTTCAGGCCACTTCCTAAACGTTTTAATGGTAGCTTCTTGTTTTTTAATGATGGGGCGATATGCGGGAATCAGGGATAGTGACAGGTGATCAGACTGGCCCAGGTGTGCGAGGGGTGAGGCCCTGTATCCCTTTCTAATATTTGAATACACACAGTCCAGAATATTTTTTCCTCGAGTTGCGCACTTTACGTGTTGATCAAAGCAAGGCAGCACCGTCTTGAGGTTGACATGGTTAAAGTCACCAGCCACGATAAAAACGCCCTCTGGATAAGTGGTCTGCTGTTTGTTTATAGCTGCTAGTAGATAGCCAAGTGCTGCATTAACGTTGGCATCTGGTGTGATGTATACAGCGGTTACCACGGTAACGGAGAATTCGCGTGGTAAATAAAATGGTCTGCATTTGACTGCTAGCATCTCTAGATCAGGTGAACAATGCTGATCAATGACAGTGGAGTTTGTACACCAGTCCTTATTTACATATGTACATAGTCCTCCTCCACGGCTCTTACCAGAAGCCTCTGTTCTATCGCTGCGATGAAGTGAGCGACCTGCCAGCTCCACTGCTGCATCTGAGATCCCCGAGTGTAGCCAGCTTTCCGTGATAACGATGATGGAGCTGTCTCGTATGGTTGACCGCGTCGATATATCTAGATGAAGCTCGTCCATCTTATTTCCTAGAGACCTGACATTTGCGACGTAAAGACTGGGCAGTGGTGGTCTGTTTGGAGCCCTTTTTAGCCTAGCCAAGTCGCCAGACCTGCAACCCCGCTTCTGTTTACGTTCCCTCCTCCGTCTTCGGGGTATGCCGCTCGGTGTATCTATCCATGGAGACGCCGGTGTTCTAGCTATTCCCGGAGGAATCCCATGCGAGTGTTGAAAGGCACTCGTTATCGGAATTTGGCATGTTCTACCGAAGTGAAATAAATCCTCTCTGTTGTAGACAATATTTGACGATTGATTTGGTTTCATTTGACTGATTTCACTGCATTGTTTTTGGGAGCACTGAGCCGCTGCGACTATGCGCGCCGCCATGGCGCGCATAGACCTCACGGTGAAGGGTTTTTGTTCATCCTTCACAACAGTTTGTAACACTGTGACTCTCTGGCACAGTAATACACAGCAGAGTCTCCAGGCTGCATGTTTTGCCCTTGCAAAGTGACTGTTTTACTGGAGCCGTCCACAGCAAGACTGAATTGACTACTAAAGGAGTCTTTCACTTTTTGGCCCCCGGTACCAATCCCTCCAATCCATTCCAGTGCACGTCCTTCAGGTTTTCTGATCCAATATGTCCAGTAGCTACTAACAGAATAAGAGACCTGACAGCGGATGGTCAGAGGTTGACCAGGTCGGAGAGTCAGAGACCCTGGCTGAGTATCTGTTCACTGTTCACACCTGTAGAGGATATAAGCTTTTGGTCATAAATGAGCTACTTCAACTATGAATCAATATGTTTTCTTATGGGTTGGATGATTTCTCATAAAGCCTCACCAGAGCCAGCAGCCAGGAGCAGCAGCAGTACAGTTAGAGAACATGGTTTGTGTTGAAGCTGAACTGGAGGAAGATGTCCTGTTGTACACCTGACACCTTATAAGGCTCAGCGAGAGGAGAATGACCCACAGTCCTTTTTGCATAATTCAATGAGGCGTCAGATGTTGGTTGAGATGCTACATGACCGGGGGCCAGGATCACAGATCATTTACACGCTTTTGCACTATTTGATAGTGTGTTATTTAAACCATATTGCTATATTTTTTTATCTTTACATTTTTTTAAGCGTTATTAAGATTTGTAATTTTACATATCATTATTAATATTTGCATGGATTAAAAAAAATATAATTAATATAATTTAAAATGTAATGTGAGTATAAAGGCCCATTTAGGAGGTAAACTGTGTTATTGTGCATAGGCTGTAAGTCATGTATGGATCCTGATATATGAAGGGCTAACGTTTTTTGTTCAATAACCTGAGGTTTCTTTCCTTTTATGCCATTTTATTTTCAGGTCTAAATTTTGAGTCTTGTAATGCGTATTATCTGTCTAATAATAAGGTGCTATATGTGTTCTGTCTTGAATTAAATTGATACATGTCTGGCTGATGCTTTGTTTCCAGTCCAGCTGTGAAGTTTAAAATGCCAACTCTGTCAATTAAAACTACAATTGAAAAATCTATAAAAAAGTTTCATAATAATCATTTAACACAAATTAGGATAATGAACCATGTAAACATCTTCACAAGAAATATTTGCATGAGTTGTTAACTCAATTAATTTTTCCCTGTTTATATATTTCAAACAAGTTGGTCGGTAAGTTAGTCAGTGGGTCTAACTGATCAATCAATAAAGAAGTAAATAAATGTTCCAGCGAGCTCGGCATTCATCTCTCCCTCTATTATCAGCTGATGTTCATGAGTTAAATAATCTATTTTGAATGATGTGTTTGGTTCAGAGCTCCCCCTCTGGAGGATTCAAGTAATCACACCTCACGGGTGAAGGGTTTTTGTTCATCCTTCACAACAGTTTGTAAAACTGTGACTCTCTGGCACAGTAATACACAGCTGAGTCTCCAGGCTGCATGTTCTGCCCTTGCAAAGTAATTGTTTTACTGGCCACGTCAAGGGTGAGACTGAATTTACTACTAAGAGAGTCTTTCTGGTGTTTGCCCCCAGTATTTATCATGCTAATCCATTCCAGTGCGTGTCCTTCAGGTTGTCTTATCCAAGCTGTCCAGCTACCAACAGAATAAGAGACCTGACAGCGGATGGTCAGAGGTTGACCGGGTCGGATAGTCAGAGACTCTGGCTGAGTAAGCTGTTCACAGTTCACACCTATAGAGAATATAAGCTTTTGGTCATAAATGAGCTACTTAAACATGAATCAATATGTTTCTTATGGGTTGGATGATTTCTCAAGACGCCTCACCAGAGCCAGTAGACAGGAGCAGCAGCAGTACAGCTACAGAGAACATGGTTTGTGTTGAAGCTCAACTGGAGGAAGATGCCCTGTTTTACACTTGAGAACTTATAAGGGTGAGCAAGAAGAGAAAATCCCACAGACCTTTTGCATAATTCAATGAGGTGTCAGATGTTGGCTGAGATGCTACGTATCATGGGACATAGGAATCACAGATCCTTTACACATTTTTGCATTTTCTTATAATGTGTACGTTTACTGACACAATATTATTATAATCATCGTTAATAATATTGTTATAAGGCTGTTTAAAGATCTAAACTTCTGTCAGCCTACCTTTTTAGTTATTTAACAAAATGTTGTTTTCTATCTTTTGATTAAATTGCATATGCAGGTCTACATTTGGAACGTTGCAAAGCATGTAATTTCTCCAAAAATAGCATGTAATATGTATTCTGTCTTGTGAAACAATTATATATGTCTGGCAGCTGCAATGTTTCCTGTGAAAATCTATAAGGCAACTATATTGGTGAAACAATTAAATGGTGTGCTTTCACATTATTTTAGGTTGCCTCAAAGCCTAAAGCCACAGGGATTATGTGAAAATATGTGCCTTCGGTCCACACTGAACTGGGGTGAAGGCCTTACAGTGCTCTGCTCCCTCAGATTGGAACTGCGTGGACAAAGACAAGATCTTGACCCTGTGTTCTTGTGTCTTATGTTGCTCATTATCATGTTTTGAACATGTAACAAGTATCACGTTATTCAAAGAAAATAAAGGTACATATTTTTTTGTTTGTATGCCTTGTTATCAAATGTAAAAGTCTGACTGCTGCTATCTTTCCCTGTTCCCACTCAGAAGATCTTTACAGAAACTGTGTAAGGTGAAGTAAAACATTATACAGCCTGCATGCAACAACACAGCAAGAACACATGGGGCAAAGTTTCTAAGATGCGTTTGAGTAGTCCATCTTTGAACATTGTGGTTACACCACGGCAGCCTAGTGTAAATGCAGTCAGATTATTTTAGGCTGTGGTCGAATTAAATTACATTCTATTTCCTTTCCTTTCCTTTCTTTTCCTTGACCTTGATGGAAAATGGCATGAGGTCAAGGAAAGATGTGACAGAGAATGCATAGGTGCTTGGGGTGCGAACGGATAGATGCATTGTTTTTTGCTTAGAAAGGCAATTTACTGAGTGAAATAACCCGGAAGTATCAGAGTGGCATGACCTTTTTTTATTGAGGTCGAGAAAAGAGGTTAGGAAAGTACATAAGATGTACCTTTTTTGACGTTGATCTGTCCTGGTGAACCTACAACTTTCCGAAGATGGTCTACTAAACGCACATGTTAAGATGATTTTCATACTCTGTGTTGCTTCATGCAGGCTATATAACCCAGAGAAGAATATATAACTTCATTGCCAAGAATCTGAAATAAAAGTATAGGCACAAAGGTGAACGGAAATGGTTGTCACATCGTGAATGGTTTCTCAAGTTCGATCCCCTGTCCATTCATATTTATCGATATGAATCCCAGTTATGACATTAATATGATTGTATGACATAATTGTCCTGCTGCAAGGAATTGTGGGACGCCATTAGCTCCTTTCCTTTCCTAAAGGATGGTCCAGTGTACCCTATACTCGATATACTCAATAAGAAAGGAAGCATTGAAGCCTTTTTCCTTAGCATTTTATTCTACCGTAGCCCAGCAGCTACTGTATTATAGACAGGGCCGGCCCAGTCCACCTGGGTGCCCTAAGCAGGATAATTTTGGGGCCCTGCTTTGCGGTTGATAGAGTAGTTTTGCCACAGAGAACAAGCTACTGTATGCATTCATAACCCTTACGGTTTCTATCCGTACCACTTTGAACACGATTAGTCGCAATTATTTTCCTACTTATTAAGTATGCTCACTGAAACAGTCAAAGTAAAGCTTACACACTGCATATTCGTCAAGCTTGACTTACAGTATATGGATTCTCAAAATTTAGAGGTCCAAACACTGGTGTGCAGGGACAAAAACGCAAAAAAAGAAGAAGAAAAGAAAGCCCAGTATAGAGGTAAGTGACCTCAGCCATTATAGTTTCAAACTAAATAGTATTGTGCATCACCATATATTGCTGCCACTCAGCTATCGCTAGCTAGCGTCTGTTAACCTACTTTGCTAGCTTGCTACGTATTACTAGCTAACATAATTTCACTGATAACCTACACGAATACAAATGTAAAATGACCAGTGGTTTTTTAATGGGCCAGATGCACTCAGGCAATATTTGCATAGCCCAGCACCTGCAGGAGAAAAGACACCTGGATCCTTCATGTTCACCTCTCTCTGAACTTTAGTCCAACTAGTACTACTGTTGCTGTTTTTGCCGTAAGGAAGTCTAGACGAATTCTAATGCTGCTTCAATTTGTGTGCATAGAAAAGCCCGATACAACTGTTTGTATTCTATGTAATATGTGTCTTCAGGGATGTTTAGTATAGTCAATTAACAGGGCAACGCTCCACTCGCCATGGGAACGGGAGGCGCAAAACTCATTCCGCCTAATTCTTTTAAAGGGCTAGAACCGGCCCATGGGGAAAGAGCGGGAGAGAGGCAATGTCGGACAAAGGTAGCGAGCTTCGTTTAGCTTTGACATGAACCGTATCGTCGTCATCACGGTTGCCAGTTTGGGATCAGTCAAACAATCGCCTGCGCTGAATCAAACATCATGTTCCTTGCTTGTTGCCCTCTCAGCAACAACTTGCATTACATTAACCACAAGTTTAGGGTTCCCAGGTCAGTCAGAATCAGGTCATTTAAGGTTATCATGATCAGACCTCTATACAGTCTATGGGACAGACACAGTCAAAATTCTTAATTCTTCCATTGTTTTCTTATACTATTATGAGCTGTATGTTTATAATGTTTAATTTCTTGTAAAGTAAATTTCTTTGTGAATAAAAAAATAAAATAAAAGGAAAAGATAAAACACAGCGCTCTTGACGGCCCTTGGCGGTCGGGGGCCCTATGCGGCCGCTTAATTTGCGTATAGGGAGGGCCGGCTCTTATTATAGATGGACTGCATAGAGCCTCAGCTGGAAACCAAAAAGTGAGAGTGGGTTTTTCGGCTTGTTTCCCGTCAGGGAGACTTTATAATGAAGTTCTATTCTAATAAGTGTATTTCTACAGTGTACCGTCTGTACAGTATTGATTTGAATCTTTCCAAGTTTGTGTTCGACAATTAGGAGTTTAAAGATATAGGCTCCCAGCAACATGATTGGTCTCACAAATACGGAGCGAAAGAAAGTTAAATGCCAATGTTT
Source organism: Gadus morhua (assembly GCF_902167405.1). Taxonomy (NCBI): domain Eukaryota; kingdom Metazoa; phylum Chordata; class Actinopteri; order Gadiformes; family Gadidae; genus Gadus; species Gadus morhua. The sequence goes on along the minus strand of NC_044049.1, from coordinate 11,760,971 downwards.
ATGTGGGGTTTTGTGTGTGGTTGATGGCTGGGTTAAGCAGCCTCACCTGGCCGAGAATGGGTCGGTGTGAGTCTGCACACCTGTTGCACATTGAGTAATAAGTGTGCACAGGTTTAACCAGCAATCTCCTGACAGCCACCACCCAGCATCAGCCTTTTTCCCCAACAGTGCAGTCCAATGGAGGAGGCAGCAACAGCAACAGCAACAGGCAAACGCCTGTGGCTAGCCTCCCTTGAAATCAGCCTGGAGCAGCCCAGGCCATACCACACTTCTGCCAGCCTGTACGTCAGCCCAGGACCCCATGCTCCATGAGGGAGTTGGGGAAAGGCCCTTTTGCCCTGGGAGAAGGTGGTCCTCCCGCATGCTGTTTCCGGCCGTCGGTGAAGCTACCACCAACACCCAGTTGAACCTTAACCCTGCCCGTCCAGACAGCCCTACAACGTCCACCGAGAACTCCACCAGTCAAGGCAGCAGCCCATGCCTCTCGTCGTCTCAATGAAGGAGGGGGAGGGTGGGTTGGCGGTCACCCTGGGGAGGTTTTGGGACAATGGGGTTTTTTATTTTGGGTATGGTAACCCTGAAAAGAGTTAGTTGATTGAGTTGGGTAGCGTAACCCTGGTCGAGTTTTGTATAGTATTTTTGGATGGGGGGGGATTTTTTGGGGTATGTGGGAGTGTGTGGACAATGACTGTCTTAAGCAGCCTTAACTGGAAGAGTCTGAACTCAGGGTCTTGGTTAGGCTGCACACCTGTTGCACATTGAGTAATCAGTGTGCACCGGTTAAACCAGTCATCTCCCCACACAGTTGAGCACCATTGTGATGTTCATTCACCGTAACTTTTATAATAAAATGGAATCTTACACCACGATCACACTGCATCATTGCCGAGGTGCCCAATAAAAGTCACCTAGATGGAGTGTAGCAGCCATCAAGGTGATGTGTAGCAATGGACCTTGTTACAGCCATGTGATTTGTGAGAATAAACAAACCCTTACTGACACTATGGCAAACGATTTGTCCACATTGCTTATGACTGAAACTCATTTGTTATTTTAGTAAAATTAGTAGCATTTAGTAGCAACAATTGTTTTAGTCAAAACTTTTTTGGGGGGAAAATTAACCAGTACAAGTTTAAAAACGTTTGTGGGCAACGGTCCAGAAAATTCCAAAACCACCAAAAAGTCATTCTTGATATTAAAATGTGAAGCATATTTCCCTTGCTGCCATATTTAGTCTCGCACCTGGTGTCTTTAATGCACCACTGAAGCGACCAAGTTTCACTTCTGCTTTCCAGGAGGCTTTTTTAGGCCTGTGGTGATGCTTTATGGTCCTGCCTGCTCAGCCCTGTCCTCCGCTAACGTGTTCAAACAGCGCTCCTCCTCCTCTTCTACCTAAAAATTCGCCAGCTAGCATGTATTCAAGAATATGGAACATTTGCTAAATAGTTATCTTTTATGTACAGATTTAAATGGGGGAGATAAATGACGTAACTCATCTATTGCGGCTTTATTGGGCGGACAATTGAAAACAGAAAAAAAATTCTGAATTCCTTTCTCATGTTTCTCTGTATTTTTTGATTTTCTTTCTATGCCTCTAAACGGGTCCCGGTGTGATGTGTGTTTGCTGTGGCCTGTAGACGGTGGTGTCGCAGTAAGCAAGGGTACCGTGTTCCTCCAGATACTTTTACCTATTTGGGAGACGAGAGGATGGGGAGACAGAGAGACAGAGGAGATAGGGAGACAGGGAAGATAGGGAGACAGAGGAGATAGGGGGGCCGATTGACAAAGGAGATAGTGAGAAAGACATAAAGAGAGTTGAGGAGATGGGGAGACAGGGGGATGAGATAGGTAGACAGAGAGACACAGGAAATAGTGAGACAGAGAGGGAGGCAGAGGAGATAGGGATACAGACGAGATAAAGAAACAGAGAGAGGAGATAGTGAGACAGAAAAGATTAGGGGACAGTGGATGATATAGTGAGACAGATGAGATAGGGAGACAGGGAGAGAGAGTGGCGATCAGAGTAGAGTACATTGCACATTTTCAAATTCAAAGTTAAGAAGAAGGCCTATAACTTATTTCTGGACAGGGGATAAGACCATGCAAAGGGTAATTGCTAGCACTCTAATCCTTTTTTTTTTTGGGGGGGGGGGGGGGCGGGACTTCAGACCTCTTTATACAGGCTATGATTCGGACTGACGATCATTGCCTAAGCTGGTCAATAGTGACACCTAGCGGAACTTGGGGGAAATACCTTGAAGAATGGGATGAATAAGAATGCACGTGGTGGAAGGAGGTTGATTAGTTGCTAAAAGTTGACCAACCCTATCTTGCATCTTACATTTTAGTGAATTTAGTGTAGGCCTACACATAGAAGCATTACGAGTGATTCAGAGTAATGGCAGTTGATCTTCTGGGAGTACCACTGCAGCCACTGTATTCGTCTAACAAAATACTTAAAAAGAAAAAAATACCCTATGGTCAAATCTAGTTTACGCAATGAATATATTATGTTTATATCTCTACATTTTGGGACACTCTGTGTCTTGTCCGAACCAATAGGTTCATGGTCCGAACGAACGGTTTATGCTCTGAGAAATCTTCTGCCTCCCCTTCTTCACTGTCTACGCCCCCTTATGCTCGGCAGGCTGTGACGCATTGTGATGACGCTATTTCCAAAGAGTATTAATATATCCCGTTCAAATAATATATTTTCTTAAACAAGAGTGAACGTACGATCGTCTACAAACATTTAAAAAACTACTTTTCTATATTATTAAACATATATTGATGACAGGCAGGCAACAGCAGGTAGGCAGATAGGAGCACACATGGTGGAATGGCAGGCCGGTACGGGGTTGGTGATCCTTGGGCAAGGAGAACAGAGATTATGAACAGTTGGAAACATAGAACACGAAAACTATGGAGAAATACAAAATTCATAAGGGGCATGGTGTCGCCACCTTTTGACCTTTTGACCCCAGACTTTAAAAACTTGTCCACAGGCCAGCATGGAGAATTTGACTCTACCCGCTGTTTTATGTTTCATATACTCGACTGTTGGAGGTCATGTCCCTTTTCCCGCCCGTTCGAGATAGCTAGAGATGCCAAAATGTATACGCACGTTTCCTGGGGTCCCGGGAACACCATATCTTGGATCTGGGGTTTCGGTTTAGGGTTAGTTAGGGTCCGGCTTTTTTTGTGGGTTCGAGACACACAATTTTCACAGAGCAATCCCAAGCTGCACACCTGGTTGAATGTCTAAAAGGCAAAGTTTCTATTTCTTGTTATCGAATTTAGATACATTTCTAGCAACGGCTTGTGTTTCCAATGCGTTTCAATGGAGCATTTGATGATGCAGCGTGAGCCTTTCCTGTTGGGCTAGAGCTAGAGAAAAACATAGGCATGTCACATGTTTATAGCCGTTGTTGAAGTTATATAAAGTTATGAAGTAAAGTTATACTACATTCTGTTGCATATTCTCGAAGAAAGTTGTCCAATCCCGGGTTGCTTTAACTCACTTCATTTATTATAAAGTCGGCATGTTTCGGCATGGTAAGTGAAGCTATACGGAGGGAATTGTTTCTAACGCGAGTGAGAGGAAAATACCGTGATCTACTTCAAGCCCCCCGGGCTAAGGCCCGGGTGGCTTGCTGCGCCGTCTACCTATTGATCTCTGGCCTGTTCACTCGACGTCCTCCGTACAGGACGTCAAGTGGGTGTGGCCTATGAAGTGGGCGTTGCCTAGTGGGCGTGGCCGGGGTGACGTTATGGCTTCGGCTTCTTCACTTAATTAAAGGTGAAGAGGGAGCAGCCTTCAATAACATCATGCTCCCCTTGTGGCTATGTGAGGGTAATGCAGCTTATATGTTTGGTCCTGCATCATTGGGTCTATGTGTGGGTGGCTTAGATTCTTAAAATACGTAACAGTCCCTCCTTGGTCATCTTAGATGACCATACAATAATATTTTAAATCATAAACACCATTTACCACACCGAAAACATAGTCAAAGTAGGATCAATCATCAACACCATCAACCGTCGCGGAAAGACCTCTTGAAGAGAGGGGAAAAACCACTACGCGTCCCCATAATACTGAGACGGCATTCACGTTGTGGGTCTTATTGGAAATACAGGTCATTATTTAACAATACAACAATGAACACAAATCTTCTTAACATACAATCACATGGCCAAACAGCACACAAACAAAACTATCCATAGAAATCCTGAGCTAATACTTTTTGGTCATGTGCTACAAGGTCATACAATTTTCATCATGTGCAAAAGTAAAGTAAAAATTGGTAGTCATAATACAATTTTAAAAAATTCAAGATTATTGATAGCCTAGCATGGATTCGGGTGGTTCAGGTGATCTTCGTGCATTGGTTCGCTGTTACATGTGGGTGGTTTGGGCATGGATTCTGTCGCCGTCGGGCCTGTAGTTCATGAACCCAAGACTCGTCCCTCCTTGTCAAGGGCTCAACTCAGAGAGGTTACTCCTACATCATGGGAGCCTCCAAACAGGTTCTCCGTCGTCGTCGTGTCAGCAACAGGTGGCCTGTAAACAACCGTCTCAAAGATCAACAGTACCATTATCAATGCAGCGATTCAGAAATAACGGGTTGCACTCGCAACCAAGCAATACTACCAAATAATAAACATAGTCTGGTATGGTTGTTTTAAAATGTGTTATTCAAGTAAATCCGGGATATTGATTATCTTAAATACAGTCGATTCTACTAGAATAGTATAGGTGTTGACTATTCTACATATTGCAGCTGGATAGGGTCGGGCCCCTCAGGTAATGTAAGCCTGAATGGCACTTGGCACTTCTGTAGCGCCCACTGCTGTGGTGATCAGCAGATGCAGTAGCCCTCGTGCGCAGGGAATACAAAGGCAGCCGGTGACAATTAACACGGTCTCTGCATTTATTCCCGCGACGGGCACTTACTGGATTCTGCCTTTCCACCTCCCAGACATATTCTCCATCCATCCTGTGAAAGGGTCATTAATGCAGGAGTTCTCTGCCAATTCTAACCTGAGGGATTGTAATCATACCAGTGCCCTGGCCACCAACCCATCCGGTGCGATTCAAATCCTGCTGTTATTTGATCTCCTCATGTGACTGTTAGTCCTTGCTCGGCGGTGGTAGTTTGTAGGCTCCGGGTGTGTCTGCATCTGGTTCTGGAACTTTTTGCTTCTATTGCAGAAATACAAACTCATGTACAGCAGTTAGTTGTTCAAAAACATATTTCCATGAATTCTAATTTTAATTGTTTTACAGTATCTACTTTGGTTTAATTTCACACTACATCCCTCCTTGCGCATTGCTTCAGCCATGTGCATTGAATGACAACCAAAGATAACAACACCGTAGTTCAACCAAGTTGCTATAACCAAAAAGATGTAAAAGGGAATTAACAATGTTAAAATTTGCATGTTCAATATCACTTCTGTGTTAACCGTATTTCATAATAACAGTTACCTTCATCATACTACCCGATTGTCCTACACTAACTATGCATATTGGATGACCTAATCTTCATTTATTCTACCTATTGCTCGCATTTGATGTTGTCCACACTTTGATTCACTCCTATGTACATCGCATACCACATCAAACGTGAATACGCCTTATTCTCTGCACAATATCCTATTGCGCCACTTTCTGCATACCACATCAAACGTGAATATGTCTTAGCAAAGTGAAGTAAAGTAAAACTCAGTTTTATCTTTACTTATTTTATAGCTACACATGTCCCGGACACGTTCATTACTATTTCCAAAACAGTTTTTTTAGCTACGCAGGTCCCAGACCTAACTATACCATTACATGAACAGTATTTATTATTATAATTATCTAGTTTTTTGTTGGTCAACATCAAATCGATACATTAATTCAACCTTCTGACTTACTGACCCACCCGATTTCTCCCCGTGTGAGCCCGCGAATGACAACTCTCCCGGGGCCTCCCCATGAGCCCCACCGCCACCACTCCCCGTGTGAGCCCGCGATTGTACTCTCCCGGAGCCTCCCATTGAGCTCCACCGTTACCACCTCAGAACTCTGCAGGAACGATTAGTCGATTAACGCGTGGCTCGGAGGCTCGGAGTGCAACAATCCTACGTCTTGACACCTGGTGCAGTCGACGTGTGGCTCGGGGGCTCCCAGGAAGTGTCACAATCCTACGTCTGACACCTGGTGAATCTTGAGCTAGGTCAATCAAAACCGTCTAAACTAGGTAGAATAAAGAGTCATCCAAACTTACAACAATTATGCACATCTTGGTATTAAATATATGGTGATATTCTATAAACAAAACAAAAACTGAACCTAAAAGAAAAATTCAGAAGTTATCGGTTGAAACAAATGTTATTGTAATTGAACTACAGCAGTTGAGCTAACTCCCGCCTTGTGCACCGGTTAAAACCATGTGCATCATTTATTAATTAAACATATTATTTTAGCAGTTGAACCCTGTGTCTATTTGAACCATCCTGGTTCTCTAATATCATTGTGCATGACACAACCCGTGTCTATTGCACTCCTGTTTTGATACACAAAACGCATGAAAACAGACAGAAGGGCCCAGCAACCTTGAAAAACATAATGTCTGAGTGTTAGGCATTCGTTACTGCATATACTGCTATTTCCTGAAGAGAGAGAGAGAGAATATTAAGATCAATGCACACAAACACAGGTTGCAAAGGCTAAATTTACATCCTGGTTCCAACACATGGCTAGGTGTGAGGGTGGGAGGCCTCTCTATTGTTAGTTAAATCGAAGCCCCCGTCTCACCGTTCCCGATCTTCTTTAAGCAATATGAATAAGGAAGGGTAGGGGAAGAGAATGTTTGCAGGGACAAAGGGTGGGGAGGGGGGGATCCGACGACTGGACCTGTGGACAGGGGGATGGGGGGTCTGACTACTGGACCTGTGAAGACTGGGACAAAGGGAGTGGGGGGGTTTCACGATAGGATCTTCTAGAGGGAAGGGGGGGGGGGGTGGAGGGGAGAGAGGGGGGGGGGGGAGAAGAGAGAGAGAGGGGGGAAGGAGAGAGGGAGAGAGAGAGAGGGTGGGGGGGGAAGAGGAGGGAGAGAGAGGGGGGGGGGGGGGGGGGCTCCCCGCTGCTCTTGGTCTCTGCAAGACCCAAGATGGCGGACGTCTGGACAAAGGAAACCCACGTCACGAAGACGCGCCGTCTCTTTAACACCCCGTGGTTACACTCTACGGCTGCGTTGTATACTAATCAAAATTGCACATTAGATTTGAAATGAACCGGGAGGAATCAATCCAATTTGAACTCCTTGGCCAAGCCTCCGTTTTAATATGCAACTAAGCTAGTTTAACGTTAAAAACCTGACCTTTCCTCACCCCACCGTAAAGAGTTTGGAAGTTTGTGGCCGGTAATAAATAAACCTTATAGTGGCCCGGCTTAACTTCGGCGCTTTCACTATTTACCTTAGATGGTCTCGGCCTAACTTCGAGACATTCATCAATTACCTTATGATTACCTTATCTCGGCTTAACTTCGAGACATTCATCATATAAATCAAAAAAAAAACACAGGTACTACTTCTCCCACGTGGTACAGACAGACACAGAGACAGAGACAGACAGAGACAGACAGACATAACACAGGGGGGTCCCTTTGTGCAGGCTACCATTGCCTTATCAAACAGCCAGGAGCGCCCAGGTAAACAAAGGGATGGGGGGATGGGGGGGGGGGGTCTTCACAGTTCCTTGCAACCGTTGATCTACACGTGTTGTTATGCTAGGCCTCTGCAGCAGCACAATCGGACAGTGGCTAAAACAAGCTTACACCTAAGTGTTCTTATAACCAATCCTATTTCAGATTTAATCTTTAAAACAATGATTTATACTTACCTCAGACGTGTGTGGCCTGTTGAAGTTGTTTTAGCGTCGCCATTGAGCTCCACCGTTACCACCTCAGAACTCTGCAGGAACGATTAGTCGATTAACGCGTGGCTCGGAGGCTCGGAGTGCAACAATCCTACGTCTTGACACCTGGTGCAGTCGACGTGTGGCTCGGGGGCTCCCAGGAAGTGTCACAATCCTACGTCTGACACCTGGTGAATCTTGAGCTAGGTCAATCAAAACCGTCTAAACTAGGTAGAATAAAGAGTCATCCAAACTTACAACAATTATGCACATCTTGGTATTAAATATATGGTGATATTCTATAAACAAAACAAAAACTGAACCTAAAAGAAAAATTCAGAAGTTATCGGTTGAAACAAATGTTATTGTAATTGAACTACAGCAGTTGAGCTAACTCCCGCCTTGTGCACCGGTTAAAACCATGTGCATCATTTATTAATTAAACATATTATTTTAGCAGTTGAACCCTGTGTCTATTTGAACCATCCTGGTTCTCTAATATCATTGTGCATGACACAACCCGTGTCTATTGCACTCCTGTTTTGATACACAAAACGCATGAAAACAGACAGAAGGGCCCAGCAACCTTGAAAAACATAATGTCTGAGTGTTAGGCATTCGTTACTGCATATACTGCTATTTCCTGAAGAGAGAGAGAGAGAATATTAAGATCAATGCACACAAACACAGGTTGCAAAGGCTAAATTTACATCCTGGTTCCAACACATGGCTAGGTGTGAGGGTGGGAGGCCTCTCTATTGTTAGTTAAATCGAAGCCCCCGTCTCACCGTTCCCGATCTTCTTTAAGCAATATGAATAAGGAAGGGTAGGGGAAGAGAATGTTTGCAGGGACAAAGGGTGGGGAGGGGGGGATCCGACGACTGGACCTGTGGACAGGGGGATGGGGGGTCTGACTACTGGACCTGTGAAGACTGGGACAAAGGGAGTGGGGGGGTTTCACGATAGGATCTTCTAGAGGGAAGGGGGGGGGGGTGGAGGGGAGAGAGGGGGGGGGGGGGAGAAGAGAGAGGGAGGGGGGAAGGAGAGAGGGAGAGAGAGAGAGGGTGGGGGGGGAAGAGGAGGGAGAGAGAGGGGGGGGGGGGGGGGGGGCCCCCCGCTGCTCTTGGTCTCTGCAAGACCCAAGATGGCGGACGTCTGGACAAAGGAAACCCACGTCACGAAGACGCGCCGTCTCTTTAACACCCCGTGGTTACACTCTACGGCTGCGTTGTATACTAATCAAAATTGCACATTAGATTTGAAATGAACCGGGAGGAATCAATCCAATTTGAACTCCTTGGCCAAGCCTCCGTTTTAATATGCAACTAAGCTAGTTTAACGTTAAAAACCTGACCTTTCCTCACCCCACCGTAAAGAGTTTGGAAGTTTGTGGCCGGTAATAAATAAACCTTATAGTGGCCCGGCTTAACTTCGGCGCTTTCACTATTTACCTTAGATGGTCTCGGCCTAACTTCGAGACATTCATCAATTACCTTATGATTACCTTATCTCGGCTTAACTTCGAGACATTCATCATATAAATCAAAAAAAAAACACAGGTACTACTTCTCCCACGTGGTACAGACAGACACAGAGACAGAGACAGACAGAGACAGACAGACATAACACAGGGGGGGTCCCTTTGTGCAGGCTACCATTGCCTTATCAAACAGCCAGGAGCGCCCAGGTAAACAAAGGGATGGGGGGATGGGGGGGGGGGGTCTTCACAGTTCCTTGCAACCGTTGATCTACACGTGTTGTTATGCTAGGCCTCTGCAGCAGCACAATCGGACAGTGGCTAAAACAAGCTTACACCTAAGTGTTCTTATAACCAATCCTATTTCAGATTTAATCTTTAAAACAATGATTTATACTTACCTCAGACGTGTGTGGCCTGTTGAAGTTGTTTTAGCGTCGCGCCCCCCGGGATTTTCGGGACTTTCTTCCAAACGTCGCGGGTCACCATCTGTTGCATATTCTCGAAGAAAGTTGTCCAATCCCGGGTTGCTTTAACTCACTTCATTTATTATAAAGTCGGCATGTTTCGGCATGGTAAGTGAAGCTATACGGAGGGAATTGTTTCTAACGCGAGTGAGAGGAAAATACCGTGATCTACTTCAAGCCCCCCGGGCTAAGGCCCGGGTGGCTTGCTGCGCCGTCTACCTATTGATCTCTGGCCTGTTCACTCGACGTCCTCCGTACAGGACGTCAAGTGGGTGTGGCCTATGAAGTGGGCGTTGCCTAGTGGGCGTGGCCGGGGTGACGTTATGGCTTCGGCTTCTTCACTTAATTAAAGGTGAAGAGGGAGCAGCCTTCAATAACATCATGCTCCCCTTGTGGCTATGTGAGGGTAACGCAGCTTATATGTTTGGTCCTGCATCATTGGGTCTATGTGTGGGTGGCTTAGATTCTTAAAATACGTAACAATTCTGTTGTGAGACTGGGTTTAAGGGGACGTGGTTAGTTTCAGTTTTCGAGGACGTCTGATTCAAAAATATGATTTTTTTAATCTTTTCAGATAATCTTCTTGGGTAGTTTGATTCACCCGTACGTTTACGCTTTACATGGAAAGCTTCGGCAACAGAAGTATTCAATGTATTGCTCAAGAGTGAGCAATACATTGAATGAAAAAAACAATATAGTGGATAGCTACCATAGTTCTCAGACTTCCGTCCGCACTCCATATGTTTCCAACATTGCTAGTCCTAGTCCTTGAGGAGAAATAACGCCGGTAAGAATCGACAAAATGGCCTGGGAGGTTCCCCTGAGATTTGCAATGGTTGAAAATATGTTGTATAATCTTAGTACAGAAGAAATTAAAATATAAAACATAAGTCTTGTAGTTTTTGCATGTTTTAATGTAAAAAAAATCGTACATATTCTACCTTCAACATGAGTGAGAAAAAAACTATTCTGTTAAAAAGTGTTTAAAAAATAACACACGTCAACGATTTTTATTCCAGTAGACATTACTTCATCGTTTGACTCAATATCTTTAGCATGGATAAATAAACAATATGTTATGCGGTTGTATATCTTCCATTTAAAATAACAGGGCATTTAGTCTCAAAACAGGTTGTATGCTTCGAATCAGCATGTGGGTTTTCATTGTAATTGCATTTACAAGAGAGAAGAATGCACATTGTGGTGCAAAATGTGTGATTACTTAATTTCTATTGTTATAACTTTATATCTGCTATAACTGTCATTGTTGCATAGGCCTATGGCATATTATTTGATATGATGATTATATCACCATCTCCCAATGCTGTTGTGACATAGTAAACACAGCTGGTGGTGCACTTAATTATTCAGCTATTCAACTACCATTAATTTATAGGAGCTAAACTTGCACTAACCGGCCCACACCACACTAAAATGAACTATTTTTCCTACCTTTTCCATTTTTTGTGCATTAAGAGACCTAAGGACACACAGTCAATTTGTTTTAAAGTAAATAATTTAAGTATAGGCCACTCATTTTTGCCATATCATCCAGCTGCAGACTGAAATGGGCGTTCCCGTGCTGGTAGGGGTTCCCGTTGTCACAGACTGGAACGCCCCCTTCTTCTTCTTCTTTGCCTTTCTTGAAGAAATGTGACTGTCAACAACTGGGTTAATGTAACAACATTCGCTATTTAGTTTTTCTCAAACATAAGTTTCAAAATAACATCTATTCTAAGAGTATAGGACGGGTAGTGTTAGCATAGAACTAAGATACAGGCCATTCTCAAACACATGATGCTCCAAGGTACTGGAGAAGATTAATCTGCCCCCAAAAAAAAAAAGTAAAACTGATCTGATCAGCCTATACCAGTAGAAGTATTATGTCAGCCTGCTTTTCGTGTAGAAAAGAACAATAGCCTTAATGGAACATCTATCACAGGTTCCATTCAGACGAGGTAAAATTTTAAATTGCCCCTAAATAACTTCGGTTGGGATTCTAGGAATCAGTTACAGGAATTTCATCCATGTGAATCTTCGTTATCAGATTATTGTTTTTGCAGATTTTTGGACTAAAATCAACTAAAATCCCCCCCCCCCCCCCCCCCCCCCCCCCCCAATCTCATCACAATAGTAATACGCCATATGTTTCATTTTCATGTCACACATTTTAAATGGTGTTGAAAACTGATTCACTGACTCATATTGGATATGGCATTCGGCAGATATGCGGCTTATGGGCAGTATGTATTTGTTACCATTCTAAGTCACTTGAGTCTTGCATGATCATGCATGCATTGATCATGGTAAGCTCATACTCTATGAATGCTTGAGCATAACGTGGTGTTAATCAGAACAGTACTTCGGAACCTATGTTGACACTACTTCTTAAACATCCAATTTACCAGTTAATTTGTTTAGTTTAGCTTTTTTAATTTGCGTTCAAATAATTTGACATCATATACCAATATTATTTCCTGGATGTTTTGATACAAATATTAAATATTAGAGGTTGGACTGTTATCTTTCCTAAGAGTATAACAAACAAGGTATAGATAAACAAAAACAAATTTATTTTGTGTATGATACTCTATGATTCACTCTTACTCGGTTGCATACAGTGTCAAAATCAAATCTATTTTTAATCAACCAACGAATTAATCTGTCCAGGTTGATGGAGAAAGGTCAGGACATTCACAATACTACTTTCATTGTCTGTCGTGTTTTGGTGTGTTTCCCTGTGTTTCCCTCCTGGGTTGATTACTAATCCCTCCCCTAATGTGTCTCAGCTGTTCCTCGTTGTATTTGTTACTTAAGCCCTTGTCTTTCCTTTGTTCCTTGTGCTATCATTGTGGTTGTTCGTCCTGTGTGTTCCCTGTTCCCTGTTGTCACCTGAGTTCCCTGGTTCCTTGCCTTAGCCTTTAGGCATAAATAAAGTGCTGTTCTCCCTAAACCGTCTGCGTCTGGGTCCTACCTGCCTGCACCCTCAACCCTAACAACTACAAACATTTGAATGTACACCATGTCTACAGCTGTATGTCAAATATTTGACTTACAGGAGACTCAAAGACAGGGATAACTCAAAGAGTCAGGGATAATAACAGGGATAATGACAAGGTGCCATTCAGCATCTTGAATAACTCAAGTTTGTCATTGGCTAATTAGCACAGAACTATAGACAGAGATATGGGACACCGGAACACCGGTGAATCACGTTTATTCTTAAGGACCTACTTCAAATTGTTTGTCAGTCTTCCAGCATATCAATAAAATGCCATGGTTATGTCTAGGGTACGGTAGGATTTTTTTAATTATATTGTTCTATGTATTAAAGGGTTGATAAGAGAGACCTGGTAGTTCAGTCTTTTTGCTTTGAGTTTGTTGTCAGTTTTCTTTGTTTTGGTAGTTTAATTAATAATTTAATTAGTTCCTACTTTTGTTGTATTCTTTAGGATAACAATACATTTCTTTCTATTCTATTAAGGGGAAGGTACAAAGAGTCGGAGGCCGAATGTGTGTTTGGCCAGGGTTGCGGAACAGCACATAGGTAAGAAGTATCACTTTCTTACGTACAAGGAATCTTTTCATTTTCTGGTAATGTAAATGACCAGAAATCAGTCAACTATTAAATCTTTAAGCTTCCATAATCTTTACTCAATGAACCAAACCAGGCTGTATATAGGCTCCCTTGACTCCACTTTATGGTTTATATCCTAATACAATGTTTAGAATTTTCCAGGTACCGTTGATATCATTTTTATTTTATTCTATATTTTTTATTATCATATTCTTTATGGCTAGTCACATAACATTATCATCATACATCAGTTATAATGCATTGCTCTAATGGAAATAGTTGCTTCCTTTGCATCCTCTGCTTCACATTACAGGATCCACTAGATGTTTCTTGAGGTCCTTCTCACTTTGTCTGAAAGATCGCAAATAATGCAGATTTAGTTCCCCCATGTTTCAAGTATTTTAGGTACATTTTTAAAACCATCTCTATAAGCAGTAGCAAATTTCTGTGTAAGCAACATCTGTTTCGCTCACCTTTATAACCGTGACCAAGATGCCATAGAAAAGGGAGACGAAGAACAGGAGGAGGAAGGTAATGGTCATCATCCAGTTGTCCTCCCCCATGTCTTGGACGAAAACCTGTTTGTTCTCGTCAAATAACACACTTTCTTCAAGAATCTCTAGGAAAGGTAATGAAAACAGATGTTGAATACATTTTAAGTGTATGGAGTACATTCTATGTTGACTTGCACGCTCAGTTTGTGTGACTAACAGAATCATCAATTATTTTATTGTTCTTATCCTACAGAGCTAAGTTGTTTTAAATTTTGTTCAGAGGAAAGCAACATAGACCTAGCAAAATGTGTAATTGTGTCAGATATTCCCATCTGAAAAACCCTATCTATTCTTTCAATAGAGAATTCAATCGAGCAACATAGATAGGTCCATTATCAAAATCACACAAGGTCTATTCAGTTGTAGACTGTGTAGAACCACCTTGATTATACACTAGGAGTCTGGCATCTGAATTCCATACTATTTATATGCAGCAATGATATAGCAAGACATGTGCATGTACACACCTGGTTTGGACATGTTCAGGGCTATGTTTCCGTTACAATGGTTCACCCTGCAGGTGTACATCTGCCCAGGTAGCCATTCGTGGGGGGAAAGAGGGAGTCGGCTTTGGATGCTGAACTTCCCCTTTGGACCTCTGTGAGGTTCACTAGTATTGTAACTCCTGAGCTGTGTGGTGCCGTCGAGTAGCCAGGTGATGTTGATGGACGCAGGGCTGAATCCGTAAGCCAGGCACACCAGCTCATTTGGACCCTGCAGAAGCAAAGCTGAAGGCTGGCTATGGGACAGTGATCCTGAAAGAGAATGACAAAATGTGACTGACACAGCAACATTTAAGAATTAATGTATGCAAGAGTAAAGGCAAAATCTGCAACTGGACGACCGGTATACGCTTTACCAAGGATATGTTTTAAAGCGACAGAGAACCGGATCTGAAATGGTAAAATAACCATAAAATATCCCAGAGGGATGTGCCCACACGCCTTCGAAATGTGGTAAATGTTAGTTAATGCACATCAATGTACATTAATTTATAACTCAGCTAATGAACTCTCCGCCCCTTCCTCACTGTTTAATGTAGTTGGTTCTTTCTCAAATTCTGATCCGCCATATATTCATTCAGCTACACCTTTGGTTGCCCTGCCGTTGTCATGTGGGTGTAAGGTAATTGGTCACTGGCATGGCTACATAGCCAAGAGGGAAAATATACCTCACTTATTATTTCAGCTTGAAGGAATCATTACACTGATAATATGTGATATTGCAATTGAATTCATGTAAGATAATATACACATTGATACAGGTGAGCATAATTAGAAGTAAATTACAGATTTCCTTCTGTAATATTCTGTTGACTTTCTTTGTGCAGAAGGTGATGTCCATGCAAACAACAGCCAATATGTGAACATTTGGTTACTTTGGCAACCAGTTATAACTCCAAGTCTACCGAAAACAATACGGAGAATCGTAGCACTACATAATATATAAAAACAAAAGAGGACATCTGTGAAGACATCCATAAGGCGCAGTTGCAATATTAAGATCAGTGACAGTCATTTGTTTTAAATTGTCTGTATTACCTGCCACACTCGTGTTCTTTTCAACAGTAGTGAAGCAGTGTTCTGCCCGACATGTGATGAAGTTTAGTTTCTTCCACTGGCTAGAGGAGACCGTGAGGTTGCTCCTGGTTAAAGCTCCCTCTTTAACCTCGGTTACATGGTTGGGTGTTGTTAGTGCTTTGCCATCCAGATGCCATGTCACATTGACGTCAAACGCAGTGTGTACCACACATGCTGCTGTGACATCTGATCCTGCCTCGATGACCGTCTTGAAGCTGGGAGTCGTTAGATGAACTGATGGTGGGTATGAATAAACTGTCAGGGAAAAAAATAATTGTTATCACACATAAACATCCAATACCAATGGAGCCAGTGCAGATTAATAAGGAAAACCAAATTGCCCCAGAATTTCACTGTCTATTTGCTGCGAGCAGTAATGGAGAAGGCAAAGGCATTCTGACCTATGTTCTTTGAGAAACAAGGTACTTGTACTTACTATCACAGATACTGATGTTTCTTGTCTCCTCCTTGCCATGTCCATATTTTGACTTGCACTGAACAGTTGGGCCCTTTTTCCACTCCTCAATTTTCAGCTGAATCTTGCTGTTGAGGGTGAATGTTTTCCCCCCTTCCGCAACACTTTGCAGCTTGTTCTGGACTGGGCTTGTTTCTGGCACACGGCCGTCCAGTAACCACTCCACACTCACCTTGTCTGGATAGAATCCACTAAGAGTGCACACCAGGCTCAGCTCTGAGGCCCAAGACTGGCCGGTCCAGACGGGGTACAGGGTGATATTTGGAGGGATAACCCGCTCCACTGGGAGACAGCACAGACTATGAGTTTTCTATTATCCGCCAAATGAAGCACCAATAGATCAATGACATTTTCAGAGTTTAATATCTGGATGTACACCATTTTGCTGTCTACACCATTTTGCAGAAGGTGAAAATATACTTCACTCGTTATTTCAGCTTGAACGAATCATTACACTGATAATATGTGATATTGCAATTTATTTCATGTAAGATCATTTCCTGATAATAATACACACATTGGTACAGGTGAGCAAAATTAGAACTCAATTACCGATTTCCGTTGTCCATCGACTGTCTTTGTGCAGAAGGTGATGTTCATGAAAAAAATGCAAATATGTGAACATTTGGTTAGTTTGGCAACCAGCTATAACTCCAAGTCTACCGAAAACAATACAGAGAATCGTAGTACCACTACATGATATATATATAAAAAAAAGAGGACATCTGTGACGACCTCCATGAGGCGCAGTTGCAATATTAAGATCAGTAACAGTCATTCATTTTTCTAAGTTCAATTGTGTGTATTACCTGCCACACTCATGTTCTTTTCAACAGTAGTGAAGCAGTGCTCTGCCCGACATGTGATGAAGTTTAGTTTCTTCCACTGGCTAGAGGAGACCGTGAGGTTGCTCCTGGTTAAAGCTCCCTCTTTAACCTCGGTTACATGGTTGGGTGTTGTTAGTGCTTTGCCATCCAGATGCCATGTCACATTGACGTCAAACGCAGTGTGTACCACACATGCTGCTGTGACATCTGATCCTGCCTCGATGACCGTCTTGAAGCTGGGAGTCGTTAGATGAACGGATGGTGGGTATGAATAAACTGTCAGGGAAAAAAATAATTGTTATCACACATAAACATCCAATACCAATGGAGCCAGTGCAGATTAATAAGGAAAACCAAATTGGCCCAGAATTTCACTGTCTATTTGCTGCGAGCAGTAATGGTGAAGGCCAAGGCATTCTGACCTGTGTTCTTTGATAAACAAGTTACTTGTACTTACTTGCACAGATACTGATGTTTCTTGTCGCCTCCTTGCCATGTCCATATTTTGACTTGCACTGAACATTTGGGCCCTTTTTCCACTCCTCAATTTTCAGCTGAATCTTGCTGTTGAGGGTGAATGTTTTCCCCACTTCCGCAACACTTTGCAGCTTGTTCTGGACTGGGCTTGTTTCTGGCACACGGCCGTCCAGTAACCACTCCACACTCACCTTGTCTGGATAGAATCCACTAAGAGTGCACACCAGGCTCAGCTCCGAGGCCCAAGACTGGCCGGTCCAGACGGGGTACAGGGTGATATTTGGAGAGATAACCCGCTCCACTGGGAGACAGCACAGACTATGAGTTTTCTATTATCCGCCAAATAAAGCACCAATAGATCAATGACATTTTCAGAGTTTAATATTTGAATATCCACCATTTTTCTGTGTACATGTAACCAAAAGAAAACTATTTACAACGTGTTCCATAACCTTGCTTTTAAGCTAGGGGGCGTTGTTCAATCACAAGTAAACGAGTCGCTGGAGGAGGAGGTGGAGCGCTGTTTGCACACATGTTAGAGCAGAACAAGGCTGAGCAGGCAGCGGGCAGGAGCATAAAGCAAGATCACTGGCATAAAAAAAGCCCCATGAAAAGCAGAAGTGAAACTTGGCAGCTAGAGTGCTGCATTTAAGACACCAGGTGCAAGACTAAGTATGCCAGCAAGGGAAATATGCTTCACATTTTAATATCTCAGAATTGTTTTCATGACTTTCAGTATCATTTTCTTCTCTCTACCATAACTATGTTGTAATTCAGAGTAGTAAGGTAACCACCTGTATGATTTAAACATGATCAGTTGAGTGCTGGAGTTTAGTTAATTAATTCCATGAATCTCTTTAGGTCAGCAGGTGGAACATCTCAAATAAACTCCAAGTACTCTTCTGAAGTATTGCTAAATAATACTTACAAACCCTTTTACCTACATATACTTTTTTCAGAATCATTGTTTTCGTAGATTGAATTGCTTTGTCGGAGCAAATAGTCTTTTTTAAGGTCATCTTTCTTCGTATCGTTTTTAATGACAGATGAAAAAAATGCCATTAACACTTCCTTCATCTGATCTAAAATAAATATAAGAAAATGAAAGGAGAAGCATTAGTGTCAAATAAGTTAAAACCGTGTCCATTAGTTATTTTCATGTTTTTTATGATTTTAATTTCCAGAATTGATTAGTATTGGCAATGACATAGTTATTCATAATGTACAATAATTTAGAGATAACTTGGCTGAGAAATGAAAGTACCAGAATAATTAGTGTAGTGCCCAAAGCATCTCTGTACCTTGATGGCAGTGGTTCCAATGCTGTAGACCAGTGTGATGAGGAAGAGGATGATGAAGGTGTTCAATGTGCTTTGCATGCTATCTTGTTGTCCATCCACAGCGTTACTCCATTGGCTTTCAGTCAGGACAAGAAACGCTGGTCGGGAGAGGGGAGCGTTAATAAAACACTACTTGATAATATACTCTTGAGGATTTTACATTTCTTCACATAAAGATCACAAAGAAATATTTAATGATGGTCCAGCATATATCAATGCTTGATACTCAACTTCTGTCACTGGTATAATTGGTATGACTAATTATATTTTCCAGCATGTATAGTGTCCCGCAAAAATAAATATTAATTTTTAGATATGTAGATGGTTTAGTTAAATATACTATTCTTTGTTATCGGTTACTTGTATATAATCAGATGGTAACACAATAATAACAATGCACCAAGACTTGCTTTTTAAAGACCTCTAATGTACGGTAATGTGGTTGAACATAGCTAGTTTGTTGTATTAATTTGGAGGAATTGAATTGATTTGAAGAGTCTACACTAATTGAAGAAATTTCTTCTTCAGGGCAAGACCCAGTAGAGGTAAACAAAGCACACAGAAACGAGACAAAACAATTAAAAACATGTGAACAATCTAAAATGTGGAGTTTTCGTTTTCTGAGAGGGATGGGTGCTCTGCAAACTGCCAACGAATGCTCAACTTCAATGAAGTAGCCTACAATAACTGATGGATGTAATGCCTAACTCATCGGCCATGTGTCTTGTATCAATTTATATTATATAAGCCTATGTATATTATATTATATATTATCTACTATCAATTTGCATTCATTCATAGGTAAAATAAATTGATTAACCCTGCTACATTGGACGAACATTAACAAGATTTAAAGTTCAATGTTTTTTTTTATTATTTTGATTTTGAATCAGCATTTTAAAAAGACAAACATGCAGCATTACATCACACACAGAAAAACAACATCTACTGGGGCAAGCACGTAGAAGGACCCAGGTTCATGTTGATAATGTTAACATTGCCTGATGACTTTTCAGTAATTAACTTGACAATGGGTTGGTTTTTGGAATCCATAGACATGTGGTAGACTTCGCATCTAAACACTCTGCCGTCTTTCCAACCATCAGAGCTGAAGGTAAGTTGGCCATAAGTGGAAAACAAGTCGCCGTTTTCAATTACGTTTGTTGTTTTGTGTGAATAAAGAGCATTTCCATCTATTGTCAAATTATCAACCAGCCAATGCACCAAAATGTCCGCGGGGTAGAAGTCTTTCACAAAGCAAGTCAGGGTCATGTTCGTGCAACTTAAATCATCTACTGGAGGGAGCAGATAAACGGATGGAGGAACTCTATTTCGTCCTGCAAGTATGAGAGAACAATTAGCCGCTATGTATTACACAGAGTTTTACCCAAAGACCAAATCAGTTTTTAAATAAATAAATAATTATTTCAGTCAACATATTTAGCCTCTTTTTAACCGCAATAAATAATCCCTTGATTTTGATAATCATGCATAGGCCCATTATTTAGGGCTATGGATTAAATCAGAAAAATATTCTAAATCATATAGGACCTAGCAGTTTTATCATTCGTTTATATAGCCTAATCTGGAAACATGTAGCCTACTCACCATTATTCTTCACAAAGTTTTTTCTCGTTGGAACCTCTATTGAATCTTTAATCGAAGCCTCACAGAACCACTTCATTCCTTTGCTCCATTCATCGTACGTTATCTTGGTTCTGGCAATGTACGTATTTGAACTTGGACTCTCCAGCACGGATAACACCTCACCACTTTCATTAAACCATTTAACTTCCACGGGATCACTACTGTGGACCTTGCAAACAAGGTCAGCATTATTTTCCAAATACATCGTCTCAAGTGAGATTGGCAAGATATCGATTTCCAATTTTGTTGACGGTTCTATTGTTGGAAAGATAAAAACATCAGTTTCAAGTCCCATCAACAAGGTTGCCTAAAACATTTGTTTGAATTACTTTTAATTCATATTTACTCACCGACACATCCCCCGCCATAGGTCAGATGAACATCATCTTGCTCTTTACTATTTGCAAACCTACATGTGATATTAGTTCCATCATCCTTCCAGTGATTTTCCTTCACCTGGATATAGCTTGCTGCATTGTAGAAAGTCCCAGTCTCGTTCTTTTTACCCTCAGAAGAAGTGCTGCTTTCAGATGGATCGATTTTCTTGCCGTTTCTCAACCATGTGATCGTATAATCCTTTGGTGAAAAATCTGCGGCAAAGCAGCCGAAGGAAACCATCTGGCTGCCTTCAATCTCAGAGATCAAGATACTCAGATCTGGTAACTTATGAACCACCTCTGTAAAACAGTATAACAAGATCGATATGTGGACGATACAGAGGACAATAACACTGAATAGGCTACACTGTATTCAGGGACTGAAAATGTTAAAAACAGTTTGGACGATCGGACTTGCTTGTCCAATTAAACAATTGTACATAAAATGTCAACACAGCATGACATATAGCTTCTTTGTGAGCAGTAAATGATACATGAAGAAAGAGGGAGGGAAAAATATCCAGCAGAGATGAGATAAATAAAAGTCATTAGTAAAGTAGAAGTAGTCGTAGCAGTAGTAGAAGTAATAGTACTAGTAAAGTAGAGTTGAGGACCAACCGTCGGGTAAGCAAAGTAACTATGCAGTAGGCCTATGTATTGCAAAGGCTGAACAAGCATGTAACGCACCAGCGGTAGCCTCTGCCCTCCAGCGATACACATTTTAATCTCTATCTGGCAAAGACATTGCTAGTCTAACTGCAGATCAAAAAAGATGTAGGCTATAGGCCTCATAGTAGGCATACTAAGGCTAAGGATTGTTCCATCATTTGATTTATTGAATGCTAACAGAAAATATTAATATAAACTGTATTACAATAATGGTAGCAGATTTAACTCGATTTATGTCATAATTCATTTTAGTGAATAATAATATTATTATTTTTTGTCAAATTAATGTATTATGATACAAATTTAAATTGGCAGACAATACAATATTAAACCATTAAACAATAAAAACTTGATGGACATAATCCTACCTTGTTTTAAAACTTCGGCCTTGGCAGTTCCGCCAGCGTGTACCGCGGAGCAGGTAAAAGGCTTGCGGGTGTCCCAGTCCTGTCTCGTGACACGGATCTGGCTGACTCCTGTATACCGGTTATCTTTCTTAGCGGTCGGGTACTGAACGGCGTTTGCCAGTTCGCTTCCTCCAAACTCCCATTTAAACGTGAGTGAAGCCGGCGTGAAGCCAGTTGCCATGCAGCCAATAGTGACCTCTCCCGTCCCTGAGCCACACTGGACCAGCGGAAAGACAGTGGGGGCTTGCACCGCTAGCAAGGAGAGAAAGGCACATGGAAAGAGATACAGAACAAGATATTTGTAATTAATACACATGGAATTACATTTAACATTATCTTACTTTTGAATTATCATAAGAAAACAGATATAGGAATATTTTAGCATCAGGTTTACAAAAATAAGCTATTGGACAATGACCAAAAAAACAACTAAAATATTTCTAAAACCGTTACTATATAGGCCTACCGGTATATACCGGAAATAAATGTGTATTTCTATGGCATTATTTACTGTTATTATTGATTGATGATGATTCATGTATTTCAATGCAAATGATCAAAATATTATATGTGATATATTATTACTATTACTTACAATGAATATTATTGGTATTATAAAGCATAAAAACATTGCGGTTGGAAGATTACAGCTGAACAACCAATTTGCATTGTTATTTGTTTAAAAACATTTGTTACCCTTGCCAAAGTCGAATGGTGTAAAAACGTTATAATTGCCCTTAGCGACTGCTGTTAAATTATTAATTAATTAATACAAATCGTATAATGCTTTTGTTTTCATTTTAGTTGCATTTCAAAGTCAACGTTTAATATATTGTGCCCAAAACTTAAGTGCAGTTAAAAAATGAATGCATAAAACATACACACAACAAATGCAATTCCTATAAAATGTAAGACAAAAAAAAAGACTTAAAAACTACATAGTTAAAGTGGGCTTACCTCCTGTAACAGTGACCAAGGTCCCTTTACCCCAGTAGTCAAAGCCGTAGTCACAGTGAAATAAACTGACTTAAACCTCTTACAAAAACTAAAAAATTAAGGGGTGCGCTTTGTTCCAAATTATTAAGGTTTAAAGTAATAAAAAGGTGTATTACCTGAATCAGAGACAGTCACAACTGTTCCTTTTCCCCAGTAGTCAAAGTAGTAGCACAGTGGTTCATATCAATAGCACCACCGTGCAAAAATACAGCCTAGCTCCACTCTGGCTTTCTCTGGTCAGTCAATGCAACACAAATTTTTCTTGAACATTTGATTTAAAGTAGCCTACTATAAATTAAATACCGGTGATTGAACTGTTATGAAATTGAGACAAATTCCTTTTTCTTAATAAATTTTCTTTTTCAAAATACAATTTGCAATTGTATTGTTATAGTAGCAGAAAGCCGGTATAAACAAACCTGATAGTTAGTAGTTGGTCGTTTTTCATATTTTTTTTGTGAAACTCGCAAAGAGTGGCTGTTTAATCATTCTCTTAAAGCAGTTAAGAAAAGGTAAAAGGCTTTTGAGCGTTTGGCAGACAGGAAATAGCATTTAACCTCCCTAGAGATATATATTTCCTGTTTGTTTTTGTGCCCAACATTGTCTGACTCAAGGCGAAGTCTCAGGAGAGTTTAGTTGTTTCAGGAAGCAAATGGTGGGAACGTGAGTGAGAGCTAGAGAGAGGAGTATGCTGTATTGGAATACAGATAGCGTAGCTTACTGTTATCTAATATATTTGGGTTAAGGATAGTTAAGATTGTACTGACAACAGAGAAAGTTCCATGCAACAACAAGATTTCAGAGTGAGACTTAGTCTTCTGGATTAGAAGCAATAATAATAATAATATAATAACATTAGAATTGAATCTGAACATGTCTGTTGCAAAAACAAGTTATCTTCTTAGGAGTACATTGATGGCCGTTATTGCTCCAAAGGAATACATTGCAGCCCATTTTTATCTGATACAGGATGCAGCGTTCGCACTCAATAGTGGACCAAGACAAAGGTGACATCGCATCAGTGCTCAGACAAATTCCGTTTGATACATAAATATATGTCAAGGGCCTGCCTGACATCCCAAGGGCCCGCAATCCAGACAAACATTATGGGGTCTCTCGCTCCCTTCAGCTTCCCTGACGTCACCAATTGTTTTTCACAAAACCGTTAACGGATTAGGCCAGTTCCGTAAGATCCCAGGTTAATTGTTGACATTGTCTGTCCAGATGTAAATAAACCATGATATTTTTCAACTCAGCCCCTATCAAGTTATTTCCCTGATTAGGAAGTTGGCCAGCCAATACAGGCGGTGTTGTCCGATTATAATTCTGAACGAAGTTCAGCATTTTATGCTGAGCGATAATTCAGAAAATGTCATAAACTCGTGACCGTTAGTTAAGGAGGGGGTGTATGGATCGAGCCATTGCATTCTGTATTGTGGCAACCTGTAACAGACTGAGGTCTTACAACACACGGGACATGAATCATGAGCCCTGATCCATCAGTATCTCCCTGACTATTCCCACCCTGCTAAACAGTAGCATAAATTCTCTCGCCACCTCCATGGTTGTGGCGGCGCGGAGAGGATCGGCCTCCGGGTAGCGGGTCGCGTAATCTACCATTTCTAGAATATAGCGGTGGCCTCACTTGTCTTGGGGAGGGGGCCTACGATGTTTAACGCCAGTCTGTCGAATGGGACTTCTATCAGGGGCATGGGTATCAGGGGGTTACGTACCGAAGGTCTCGGGGCGGTGTGTTGGCATCCGGGGCAGGCTCGGCAGTAGTCCTCTATGTCCCTCTTTACCCCAGGCCAGTAGAACCTGTCCAATACCCGGTCCCTGGTCTTATCCATCCACAGATGAGCTCCCCGAGATGTGAGTGGGCCATGTATAACAACTTGCTCACGTATGTTCGTGGAACAACCAACTGTTCCTTCTCCTCCCCCCTCCTCTGTACCCTATACACTACCCCCCCCCGTGTGCTGAAGTGTGGGTACTGCCGGCCACCGAGTCCCTTGATAGTCCCTTGTGGGTCTGCACGCGTCTCCAGGCGTTCCTCAGGGAGTCATCGTCCGATTTCTCGACTTCTCGGGGGAAGTCCGAGAACTCAGTGAGGGGCGAGCTCTCTCTTTCGTCTGGCGGGGGTGTCCGATCGGAGGCGATCATCGTGTCCGACGTGCCTGGGGGAACAGACTCCGTGAACGAGGTGCGAGGCCGGCGTACCACCGCTCTCGCGTGTCTCTCTCTCTCTCTCTGGAGACTCGTCGGAGTCGGTATGGGATAGCGGGGCGTGGGCTGCGGTCTCACCCTTTGGTGTCGGGGTCGAGATGGGCGGAGTTCTGCCCCTAGCAGTCTCTCAAAAAACATCGACCACACTTCCCGAGTCGAGGAGGGCATGGGTGTCGTGCCGTCCCACCCGTATCGGCAGGCTCGGGGAGACGGTTCATTCATGGGACCAGCAGGTGGTACGGAGGCAGGCTCCTCCTCTCCGGTCGGACAGGCTGGCCGTGTGCATGGACACGTCTCTCGCTCCAGGGCCATGGCGTGCGAGGTGGACCTTCTGGCCACAGCTATAACATCTCCACTCCTCTCTCGGAACCGGAAGGGCAGTTGCTCTGCGGGTCGTGGTGGTCTGAGCCGGGTAGGCGGGAAGGGCGGGGGCGGGGTCTGCGTCCGTCCGCGCCGTTCGGTCCGCGTCTCACTCCCTCCGGGCTGCAGGGCTGTTCCCCCGCACAACCAGTGGGTCAGCTGATGGTTCTCAAGGAGTTTGAGGAGGTCGTTCACGGATCGGAGTTGGTTCCCGGAGGCCCAGCGTTTGTTATCCCGGTAGGCATGTTGGGCTTCCCCGGTTAGGAAGGACGCCAGGATGTCGCCCCACTGGTCAGCTGGCCATCACTCAGTCTATGGTCCACTCGAAGATCTCGAGGTACGCCTCGATGTCGTCGTCCGTGCCCATCTTGGTCAGCGGCGTGGGCAGGATCTCGGACAAGCTGCTCGGCCATCCGGAGCATGCATCTGCGCAATGTGTCAATTTCCTCGTCCCTCGTCACGGGTTTGTTATGCGGGCTGCATCGTGGTATGGCTTGGTTCAGCCAAGGGGTCGCGTTGCCCGCGTCCTCCATCAATGTGGCAACCCCCTCGTCGTCGGCGGGTAGTTCTCAATGAAATTAACAGACAGGTTTGCGTTGCGACGATTTATTTGTGCAGCCCAGGAACAACACGAAAAATGCAATACAACTTAGGTTCTTCCTGGATGGGGTATAAGGGTGAGGGGGCCTCCTGGTCAGGCCCGTCTCCGGCTCACTCCTGTTGAAGGGAAGCGTTCGGTTGTTAATATAACATGCAGCGTTCGTCCGCTATCGTGACTCTCTGCTACCGGTCCACTCTCCTGTCTCTCTCGTCTCCAGCCCTTAAGACCCTTTACCCGTCCCCCTCTCACAGGTGCCCCCAATGCCCGTGATTGCTTGGGCATGCTTAATGGGCGATCCAGCGCAGCTGCGCGGAGGTGTATGCATCTCCCGTTTACTACCTGTCCGCGGGGAGGGCGCTGTCCATGGTGCTGGAGCGAGCTGCCACAGCCCCTGAAGCTGGCACTAGCAGCCAGCCTCGTCAAGCCACACTCGACCAGGCAGGCGTTCAAGCGAGTGAGATGGAAATGTTATTATTTGATCTTAAAATGCACCGTATCTTAATGAAATCTTAATGAAAGACATGTTTTAAATAAAAGAGACATTGAACTCTCTCTAAAGAGACATTGAAGTCTATTACGTATATTATTCATTGAATCACTCATCTCCCGTCTTTTACTTGAATTAAATTATTTTGAAATACTTTCTCGGAAAAAAAAACTATCGCTTGACAGCCCTAATACAAACATTCAGTCGAGGAGGAGATAGAAGATGAACCTTTTAAATTGAGCAGAAATACTTTTTACTGTACAGCTAGTAATTAAATGTACTAAGGGGCTGTATTTAAAGCTACAAAAATAATACAAATCAAAAAAAATAAAAGTATTCAACGCAACTCGACCAAAGCAACTAGACCGCAACTCGACCAGGGGGGGGCGATGACATCATCGTTTGCGTTTCGGGCATCCACACGAATCCTAACACGAAAACGCATAGGTCCATTTTTAACTTAACCACCCTGGGACCTGGTTTCAGAAAAGTGCGTCTTCGGACACCGAAAACGCCGGAGCCGTCTTGACGGTCGGCTCCATTGCACAAGACTGAGGCCTCATTCACACTACCTCCGTCTGTCGACGGACTCATTGACTTAGCATGGGACGCTCTTGAAATGCATTGTGGGTCCGTCCGTTCTGTTGGCTCCATGGCCTGCGTCAAAAAGTTGAGAAATGTTCAACTTTTCAGGCAGCGGCGGGATCCGTTGGCCAATCAGATCAAGGTTATGCAAATACACACCACGCGTCTACTGGATCCATTTTTGCAATAACAAGCAGGAAGAAGCAGGAAAAATCCTGCCGTTATATTTTTTTAAAGAAATGCGGAATGATAGGATTGTTTTTAGTCACCTGTTGTTTGTATCATCTCTTGTATTTATATCCAATAGGGATGGGCAAAAGGATTATTTTCCGCGAATCAGTTCTTTCAGTTACGTTCACTATCACGATTTGTTCGTTTGATGGCCTGTTGCGTCATTCACCAGGGAATCGGAAATTATGGAATAAATGTTAATCAACATGCATGTAGCCTACTACTTTCTCATGTTCTGGCGAAATTACCCAGGTTAAGTGTAAATATTAAGCTATAAAGCACATATGTGCCTATTTTTCATAAATATCCTTAATACATAATCGGGTACAATAAGAATTAAATGACGTCTTCCAAGTAGCGCTAATAAGCAGTGAAGCACGTAAACTAGTAGAGCCCCACATTGTGCGAATTCCCTACTAGACCAAACAAGACTCGTAATGGTAGGTAAAAAACAATACTTTATTAAAGCATGCAATTGTGATGCAGAACAAAATAAAAACAAAACAAAGTGCTTGCATGATATTGAAGCCTACAGCGATCGTTAGTTAACTTGTGTGGTGGTGCCTTATCATTTGTTTAACAATGGGCCATGGCAACGTGATTGCAACCTGCTGTAGTACTCTCATTGGCTGAATCGATGAGAACGTTTTAGACTCAATCAATATAAGGTTTATATAGAGACAAAGCTCACACCACACAAACATGAAATTAATTTAACCAACGTTGGTACTTACTTGCTATTGTCTCCATCACGAGTGACAATGGGGTGCCTCCGTTTCAGATGCTCCAACATTGCTGTCGTGCTCTTGTAATATGCCAACTCCATTTGGCAAAGAGTGCAAATCACAACACCTTTCCGTTTAGGACTTAACTTGAAGTATTCCCATACCTTTGATTTCGGGCGCGGACATTTTCTTATTGTGACCTTGTTGGCAAAAATGTGAGGAGGTTGCCCTTTCGTCCATTTTGCAATGTTTTTCCCACGTGTTGCGAAAATCGTCGACGGAGAAATTTGACGTCAACGTATTTTTGACGCGTCGCTACAGGCCTAGACACAACCTTATTCCTTCTTCTTTTTATTATCTGCTTATAGAAACAGACAAAGCTGTCTGCGCTGGAGGAGTTGTTCGAGGACGTATAAATTCAAATCTTTTTCTTGTTTTAAACACTATATTGACCTTTGACCTTTCTATGTTTCGGGGTAGTAATTAGCTGTCGATTTTGGAGGCCTTTATCAATAATGACCAGCTATAGATTTGCTTCCTGATGGAGATTTTTGACAAATTACATTTTATTTAGCATCTACACGTTAAGCTGAGTCCAATGAGATCAAGCTCGCCCTCTTGCCACACCGAGATCATGTCCTAGAGCAGTCATACTCAAGTAGCGGCCCACGGGCCTTTTGTGGCCCGCAGGGTTTCTATTAATGGCCCTCGAGCTGTTTTGAAAAGTTTTTTTAATTATAAAAAAAAAAAAATAAGGGAAAAAAAATAAAAAATAAAAAATCGTGCTGGGCGCTCTTATTTTGAAACCGCGCGCCGCGATCTCAATACGAGGCTGGGGGTTGCAACGATAAACAGATAGCACTCCAGCCCACAGACCGCTCCAGCCCTCCCAAACTCGAGGCAGACAGTCCATCTCAGCAGCAGTCAAGGCCGATTTAGGGTCGTCTAGACGCAGAGACGTAAGCACGTAATTTACACAAGGGACTTGTTTTAGACAAGTTTTGATTTTCGGTTCCTTTAAGGTTCCTTAAGGATTGCGCGTGTTGCAAGGGGATTCTCCGCCAGAACAGTAGGGGGAGCAACGAACGAATCTGTGGGCGTGGAAGTGGAAATCGCTGGCTTGTTTATATTTATAATTATCATAATTCGTTCTTGTGTTTTCTTCTTCTCCTTCTTCAAAATTCTTCATTCGCTTCTGTCACGGCCTTTTAAAAATGGCGCTATTATGCTGTAAAACCGGAAATGTGAGACTCCTGAAAGGATGTGGTTAGCTGGCCAATCACAGTCTTTGCGAGCTGCGTAGGGCCGTAGTGTTTTAGTCGCATAGTCAGGAATTTTGGCCGACGCACTTAAGCACGTAAGGGGGGATATTTTACCGCGCAAGGGGGGGTTATGTATCTTACGTGCTTACGCCTTACGTCTAAAACAGAGCATATATTGGCCTCAGTCACACGTATACCGACCGGCCCCTTGAGTCACTGAAAAAAAATGTTGTGGCCCCTCATCATTTCTATTTGAGTACCCCTGTCCTAGAGGATCTTGACCATAGGTGTACCATGTAAAATACATGTTACTATTTGCTAGAGTGTCATGCTTGGTGTCATTGGACTCAGCTCAACGTGTAGATGCTAAATAACATGTAATTTGTCACAAATTTCTATCAGGAAGCAAATCAATAGCTGCTCATTATTGATTAAGGCCTCCAATTTCGACAGCTAATTACTACCATTAAACATGTTTGAATATGCTCATGTGTGGCACCGTTGCAATCGCCTGGAAGCGAAGATGTTGAAGGACACCTTGTTCGCCCTCTTACGCCACCGGGAAGATATTTACATACTTCTGATTGATTAATGAATTGATTCAGCTATTCCCCCAGAAGTCTGGGGTCAAAAGGTCAAAAGGAGCCGGCACCACGCCGCTTATGAGATAACAAAAAGTTAATGTGTATTTCTCTCATAACTTCTTGTCATTATTAAAGAGAGGCCTGATTCTCAGATATGCATGTTGGATGGCTAGGGTGTAGGTCTGGGAAGAACTTCAGGCCAAAATCTTGCAAGCGAGCCGCTGGGTGAGGTGCAACGAGATGGAGCACTTGCTGAGTCATTTCCTGTAGGGCTGGAGCCACAGGTTGAAGCGTATGCGTCCTTTGAGACCCCCTTTGATATATAAGAGACCCCAAAGTACAATTTTCTCGACTCAGTCACCTATTGCATCACTTCCTTTAGGGCTTCGGCCTCCTAATTGATCATTGTAGCATAATTGAATGCCCTCTTTCATATATATGATACCTCCACCACTGGGACGTGGCAACAATTCTCCAAATCCATATGGGGAGGGGGGGGGGGATGCTTGTGGACAGTAGGGGTGTACACTAGACATAAATAGGAAGCAAACTCAGGAGAAGGAATGACCTCTCACAAATATTTATTTAATAAATTGTTGTCAAATATCCCTGCCTCGTTAAATCAATGAGCTTGGTGTTTTGCTTTCAAAAATAGGTTATAGAAGAAGTCTAAACTGCAGAAAATAAAAACATCCAAGCTGCCTCTAAGGATACCTTGGAATATCTGTCTATTTTTTAACCATCGGACCCTAGTCTACGACAAAAACAACACAATTGACGGCAGCTCCTTTGCCGCGTGGTTTTTAGAGCCATGTAAGGATTAGAGGGGGTGATCGATAGCAACCACCATAGCAACCATGACGGTCAAGTGACTGGATGCAGCCCCGTTGAAAAAAAAGAATACCACCCTACACACTCAGGAGATTAATGATGTTTAAATTATTAGGACCATGAAGTCTTTATTTGCATGGGTTTACATTTCGTTCTGTGTAGCATGGAAAAATCTGAGAAACACTCCCATTCAGAATGCGTTAGTTTACATTTCGTTCTTTGAAGCACGGTTATTTTTATTTATTTATTTATTTTCAGTTTGAAAGATGCATCTTTCTTTCGGCTTGAAAGATGCTAATTCTTCTGCAATAATCCATAATCCAATGGAAAAACCCGTTGGCTTTTTGTCAAGGGAACCGAGGGCGACGCTCACTTCCGGGTTGGCCAACACACGTCATCCCTCCACCACTTTATACTGTAAAAACATATGTTCAAGTTGAATGATAATGGACGAATTTATTCTTTATTCTGCCATAGTAACACGGTAAATAAATGGCCAAAAATGGGCTGAGAACGAATTTGTATTTACGATATGTTCAATAAAACGTAATCACAGACAAAATACGTTTTTTAGACAAACGTAATTGAGAATGCAGAATAGTTCTCTGGGAACGTAATTTTGATGAGAAAGGGTTGCTCTGTCTGTCTTGGTCTCTATAGCAACGACCTCAGCTACCCAGCACTGATCAAAAAAACGATTGTTTCTCTCAATCAAAGCACAAAACAGGACAACTGATGCCCATAAACTTAACCCACACATGTTATGTAATTAACAAGGAAACGTTGGTGTAGTTGTGTTGAGGAATGTCACAGATTTCACTGTAAAATCGCCGTTAATGTGCAGCCATCGGGTCTTCCGTTAGCCAATGGGATGAATGAATGCTTATAGCTTCATACATTGCCGTGGAGGGATTACATTGCAATGAGTGGAAAACCCCCTGCGTCGAAAAAAGAAGCACATGGGCCTGCGTTAGCCAATGGGATGAATGCTCATAGCGTCTCTATGTGCAGCCATCGGCTCTTCGTTAGCCAATGGGATGAATGCTCATAGCTTCATATATTGCCGTGGAGGGATTACATTGAAATGAGTGGAAAACCCCATGCGTCGAAAAAAGAAGCGCAAGGGTACCCTTTTGGGTCAGAAACTGAAGCCAAAGTCACTGACCGTTCGTCAAAAATCTACGCGTTCGGAGTGAGAATGTGTTGGCAAGGTACCTCTGTGTTCAGGCGACACCGTCAGAGCACACCTTTTCAACGGCTGGCGACACAATCAGCCAGGAGCGGGCCTGTCTGTTGCCAGACAAGGCAGACATGTTGATCTTTCTAAAAATAAACTGTTGAGTGACTGTTGTCATGCAGTTTGCGCTCTTTGGACATTTGTTTGCATCAGTTTTTCCCTTTTTGTTATTATTATTGTTCCATTGTTATGTATTTATTCATTATTATAATTAAGTGCCCTCAACTAGGCCCCCATGCCTAGGTCTCTGTGTATCTATTTAAAATGTACATTCTCTCTCTCTCTCTCTCTCTCTCTCTCTCTCTCTCTCTCTCTCTCTCTCTCTCTCTCTCTCTCTGAATATTTTGAACGATACACTGCTCTATTTTAACACATTAGCTGTGTTCGAAATTGTTCCCTATTAGCTCACTCACAAATCCCCATATAGTGTTTATGATATAGTGAGCCTCTCCTGGAACCGTCACCTTATCGTGGTGGAGAGGTTTGCGTGTCCCTGTGAACCTGAGAGTTGTGTTGTCTGGAGCCTTGTGCTCCTGGTAGGGTCTCTCATGGCAGAGTGGTCTCAGGTGAGGGGCCAGACTAAGAATGGTTCAAAAACTCCAATGAATAACGAAAAAAGAGGAGATGTGACCCGGCCCGGAGGAAGCCCGGGGCCCCCGTCTGGAGCCAGGCCCAGACGGAGGGCTCGATTGCGAGCGCCTGGTGGCCAGGTTTGCCACGGAGCCCGGTCGGGCACAGCCCGAACAAACTACGTGGCACCCCCCCTCTCTTCATCCCATGGGCCCACCACCTGTGGGAAGACCCGTTGGGGTCGGGTGCGTAGCCACATGGGGGGCAGCGAAGGTCAGGGGTCTCGACGGACCAGACCCGGGCGGCAGAAGCTGGCTCTGGGGACGTGGAACGTCACCTCGCTGTGGGGAAAGGAACCGGAGCTTGTGAGGGAGGTGGAGCGCTATCAGTTAGATCTGGTGGGGCTTACCTCCACGCACAGTCTCAGCTCTGGTACCGTACTCCTGGATAAGGGTTGGACTCTATTCTTCTCCGGAGTTGCCGAGGGCGTGAGGCGCCGGGCGGGTGTGGGGATACTCATAAATCCCCGGCTGAGCGCCGCGGTGTTGGAGTTTACCCCAGTAGACGAGAGGGTCGCCTCCCTGCGCCTAAGGGTTGTAGGGGGGAAAACTCTGACTGTTGTTTGTGCGTATGCACCAAACAACAGCTCAGAGTACTCGGCCTTCTTGGAGACCCTGAATGGAGTCCTGTATGGGGCTCCAGTAGGGTACTCCGTAGTTCTGCTGGGAGACTTCAACGCCCACGTGGGCAACGATGGAGACACCTGGAGAGGCGTGCTGGGGAGGAACGGCCTCCCTGATCCAAACCCGAGCGGTCGTTTGTTATTGGACTTCTGTGCTAGTCATGGATTATCCATAACAAACACCATGTTCGAACATAAGGGTGCTCATAAGTGTACCTGGTACCAGAGTACCCTAGGCCGAAGATCGATGATCGATTTCGTGATCGTGTCATCTGATCTGAGGCCGCATGTTTTGGACACTCGGGTAAAGAGAGGGGCGGAACTGTCAACCGACAGTCTGGTTGTGAGTTGGATCAGGGAATGGGGGAAATTTCCGGATAGACCTGGTAACCCAAACGAGTAGTGCGGGTGAACTGGGAACGTCTGGAGGAGGCCCCCGTCCTAGGTATCTTCAACTCACACCTCCGGCGGAGATTTTCTGGCATTCCTGTGGAGGTTGGGGGCATTGAGCCGGAGTGGGCGGTGTTCAAGCCTCCATTGCTGAAGCTGCGGTGGCTAGCTGTGGCCTCAGGGTCTTAGGCTCCTCAAGGGGCGGTAACCCTCGGAGACCGTGGTGGACACCGGTGGTCAGGGAAGCCGTCCGATTGAAGAAGGAGGCCTTCCGGGATATGATATCCTGGAGGACTCCTGACTCGGTTGCAGGGTACCGACAGGCTCGAAGGGCTGCAGCGGCTGCCGTGTCGGAGGCTAAGCAGCGGGTGTGGGAGAAGTTCGGAGAGGCCATG
The DNA here is from genome assembly GCF_902167405.1 of Gadus morhua. Taxonomy (NCBI): domain Eukaryota; kingdom Metazoa; phylum Chordata; class Actinopteri; order Gadiformes; family Gadidae; genus Gadus; species Gadus morhua. The sequence goes on along the minus strand of NC_044049.1, from coordinate 11,727,030 downwards.
GAGAAGGACTTTTAGGTCGGCACCAAAGTGTTTCTGGAAGACTATCCGGCACCTCAGGAGGGGGAAACGGGGAACCATCCAAGCTGTGTACAGTAAGGATGGGACTCTGTTGACCTCAACTGAGGAGGTCGTCGGACGTTGGAAGGAACACTTTGAGGAACTCCTGAATCCGAATAACACGCCCTCTATGTTGGAGGCAGAGCTCGAGGTTGATGGTGTTTCGTCGTCAATTTCCCTGGTGGAGGTCACTGAGGTAGTCAAACATCTCCGCAGTGGCAAAGCCCCAGGGATTGATGAGATCCAGCCAGAAATGCTAAAGGCTCTGGGTGTTGAGGGGCTGTCATGGTTGACACGCCTATTCAACATCGCGTGGGAGTCGGGTACAGTGCCAAAGGAGTGGCAAACCGGGGTGGTGGTTCCACTGTTCAAAAAGGGGGACCAGAGAGTGTGTGCCAATTACCGGGGTATCACACTTCTCAGCCTCCCTGGTAAAGTCTACTCCAAGGTGCTGGAAAGGAGGGTTCGGCCGATCGTCGAACCTCAGATTGAAGAGTAACAATGCGGTTTTCGCCCCGGACGTGGAACTACGGACCAGCTCTTCACTCTCGCAAGGATCCTGGAGGGGGCCTGGGAGTATGCCAATCCGGTCTACATGTGTTTTGTGGATCTGGAGAAGGCGTATGACCGGGTCCCCTGGGAGAAACTGTGGGAGGTGCTGCGGGAATATGGGGTAAGGGGGTCTATCCTCAGGTCCATCCAATCTTTGTACTCCCAAAGCGAGAGCTGTGTTCGCGTCCTCGGCAGCCAGTCAGTTTCGTTCTCAGTGGGTGCTGGTCTCCGCCAGGGCTGCGCCTTGTCACCAATCCTGTTTGTGATATTCATGGACAGGATATGGAGGCGTAGTCGTGGTGGGGAGGGGTTGCAGTTCGGTGGTCTGAGGATCTCGTCACTGCTTTTTGCAGATGATGTGGTCCTCATTGGATCATCGGCCTGTGACCTTCAGCACTCACTGGATCGGCTGGCGGCCGAGTGTGAAGCGGCTGGGATGAGGATCAGCACCGCTAAATCTGAGGCCATGACTCTTAGCAGGAAACCGGTGGATTGCTTACTCCGGGTAGGAAATGAGTCCTTAGCCCAAGTGAAGGAGTTCAAGTACCTCTGGGTCTTGTTCGCGAGTGAGGGTACTATGGAGCGTGAGATTGGCCGGAGAATCGGAGCAGCGGGGGCGGTATTGCGTTCGCTTTACCGCACCGTTGTAACGAAAAGAGAGCTGAGCCGCAAGGCAAAGCTCTCGATCTACCGGTCGATCTTCGTTCCTATCCTCACCTATGGTCATGAGGGCTGGGTGATGACCGAAAGGACGAGATCGCGGGTACAAGCGGCCGAGATGAGTTTTCTCAGAAGGGTGGCTGGCGTCTCCCTTAGGGATAGGGTGAGAAGCTCAGCCATCCGTGAGGAACTCGGATTAGAGCCGCTGCTCCTTTACTTAGAAAGGAGTCAGCTGAGGTAGTTCGGGCATCTGGTAAGGATGCCCACTGGGCGCCTTCCTTGGGAGGTGTTTCAGGCACGTCCAGTGGGGAGGAGACCTCGGGGAAGACCCAGGACTAGGTGGAGAGATTATATCTCAACACTGGCCTGGGAACGCCTCGGGATCCCCCCGTCAGAACTGGTCAATGTGGCCCGGGAAAGGGAAGTCTGGGGCCCCCTGCTCCCCCCGCGACCCGACCCCGGATAAGCGGATGACGATGAGGATGAGGAGGATGAGGATATAGTGAACTATAGGGAACGAACAAACGAGAATTCGGACACTACGCTAAACATTTCTAAACGTCATTTGGGTCAGTAAATGACGTTTAGAAAACACGACTGCATTGCGTTGTGGTATACGGGAGTAACATGTAGGGAACATCGTATGTAGAATATATTAGAATAGAATAGAATCTTTATTTGTCATTGGGTTAAATACAAAATTGGGTTGAATACGAAATTAAGGTTCAGATCTTGTTCAGTGCTTATTTTTTTTAGTAAAAAGAATAAATAGAATACAGTACGAAATATTAATAAATATATAACAACAATATCCCGAATAACCCCTCCCCCTGCCTTCCACTTAAGGCACATTTAAGTGTCCGACACCCTCCCCTTCCTCCCAGACAGGGGCGATTCTAGGAAGTGTGGGGGCCCTAGGCAGAGGATTGTTGACCGGGGGGGGGGGGGGGGGGGTTTGGAGCGATTGTTGACGGGGGGGGGGGGGGGGGTATGGAGCGATTTTTTTTTTTTTTTTGGCTCTAGGGGGCCCCCTAGTAGTGGCCCGGGGCCCCAAGCAATTGCGGGGCCCCAGGCAATTGCCTGGTATGCCTAATGGGATGCAGCGCCTCTGCTACCAGACAACAACCCTCCCGCCCACACATGTCTAAATAGCAGCAGGTCCAGGAAGGTAGGCATAATGAGGAATGTCCAGAGGTAGTGGTGATTGTTCATGTGGTTATTTATGTATTGCACAGGGTTTTTTGTTTGTTTAGTGTACATATGGCCCAGGGGAAGAAGCTGTTGGTTAGTCTGGTGGTGCGTGATTTCATTGACCTGTATCGGGAAGCAGATCGAACAGGTGGTGAGCAGGTTGCGCGGCGTCTTTTAGAATAGATCTGGTCCTGTTTCGTCAGCGGAAGCTGGCCAGCTCTTCCAGGGAGGGCAGTTGGCAGCCTGTGATCTTCTGAGCTGGGTCTATGACCCTCTGAAGTGCCGTCCTGTCTGCCGCCAAACTCCCAGCATACCGTGCTGTGATGCAGTAAGTGAGCACACTTTCAATGGTTGACCGGTAGAAGGACACCAGCAGCTTTTGTTCAAAATGTTTTTTTCTGAGAATTCTCAGAATGTGTAGTCGCTGCTGGGCCTTCTTTTTTATTGCTGTTGTGTTTGTGGACCAAGAAAGCTCCTGAGAGATGTATGTTCCCAGGAACTTGCAGGATGGAACCCTCTCCACGCAATCCCCGTTGATGTGCAGGGGGGCATGGGCTGGGCTGTGTCGTCTGAAGTCTATGATGATTTCCTTAAGTTTTTGATGTGTTTAGTTGGAGGTTATTTGCTGAACCCCATGCTGACACCGTTCACTCAAATTTGGGGTACTTCTTTGTCCACTATATAGTGAATGAAATTAACCACTGAGAATTCGAACACCACTACAAAATGGCGAGCACCCACAATCCCTTGCTCAACACGATAACGTGTCCAGAACAAATTCAATGGGAGGCGAGTGCCACACTCGGGGACACGGGTTGGTTGGGACGGGCCATGAGGCCATGTACATAGGCTATGTCTATGTTTGGCACCACATCCACTTTTTATAGAGAGGAAATTAACAATCACTACTGAGATTGATTCCATACTTATATATAGAAAAGTCTTCAAATCCACTAGTATTACTTATTATATAACAGAGAGCTATGAGGTTGTAATGGATTATTTTGGCCACTTTATTTCTGGAAAATATGTAATCTAATAATGTGGGAACCAATGATGTATCAGGGGGTGTTTTTGTTTGTAATTTACTCTCGTCAATTTGCACTGCGATAAAAGTTAGACCGAGTTATTTAGGGAATCCGCCTGACCATGTCTTATCATACACCATGGGGAAATGAAGTAACAATCCCCTGCTTCTTTGTTGGACCATTTTGAATATTTTTCATCGCAGGGTATGGCTTAGGTACCAGCGCAAACCGCTCTGGTGACGGGACTATGGGCTATGTGTAGGTCAAGGAATTCTGCACCCTAACAGCGAAAGTCGTTATGTTGCCTTGAACCTCCTAGGGATATCGTACAATAGTAAAGGCTGGCAACACTTACTTACATTGATCTTCACTTCCTATTTGTTTTGTTTAACCGGACATTGACACTGGTTAAATTTTTTTTTTGATTTTAGAATGGAAAAATGGGACAACAGTAAAAAGCATGTTAAAAAAAAAGACATTTTAGAATCTGGGGATATTCAAATGGACATGGAGGAAAAAACAATGAACTAATTAGTTCATTGTTTTTTTCATGCCCAATAGATTGTCCTAGAGCTCGAGGTAGGGTTTTACACCAAATAGGACTCACACCAGGTAGTGTTGTCAGTGTTACTAATGTTATTGTTCCCTAACTACCTATTTGCTCCTGCCCTAATCCACATTTTGTGAGAATCTGAATGTCCTCCCCCACTCCACTGCGGTTCTAGGCTGTGGTCAGGCAACTCTTTCTTGTGTTGGTAGTCAACATGTGTCGATGGGGAACTTGCATCTCTGCAGCATAAGATGGAAACACCTGGAGTGAACACATTTCCTGTGGATGACGTTGAATGGAGGTCTGCTGCCACAATATTAAATATGTTCATGTCAATATGTTCTCTTGTACAGCAATATATCATTTCAATATAAGGATTAATTCATATGAAACATAAGTAAAACATATTTTTATGAATTACCTGCATGCATATCCATGCTGTAAAAAAATCTATTGATACCCTTTTCAACTATATTGAGACTTCAAAGATTATCGGTTATTTTGTGGGGTATTTTAATAACTCACAAAATGAATGATTCGTGGTTGCAATGTTATTTCTAATAAAACAATAGGCCTGTGTTGATAATGATAGATATTTCATATCACACACTTCATCTACAACCATAAAGCCGCATCGTAAAACTAGGTTTCAAATCATAAACATATGCATAGATATTTTACCGCAATAGATTAGCCCCTTCACAAAACCCATGCAAATAATATGAAAGTATTCTTATGCTCATTCCCTGAGCGACATGTCTAACACAAGAATGTGTTCTCTGTATAGAGGATAAGAGTGAGGGCTTTTGCACAACAGACCACATCAGTGATCAGAGTAAGAGGTTTTTGTACGAGGATATATCACTGTGTCCCCCAGTTGTACACTGTGATACATGTAATGACAAAAACCTACACCACGGACGTGCCTGCCTTAAGCGAAGGCTATGTAAGTCTCTATTCATTACTTTATTTAAACTGTACTTGTTTGATTACAAAAAAAATTACATTGCTCACAAAATATTTTCTGCTTCAAATGAAATTGGAGAATTTGCGTTATTTTGCAACGGATAATCAATTATATATATAAATATATAATACTTACTACTACTTTTTTTATACGATTTTTTTCAATGTTATTATATGACCGACTTCAAGTTCAATGGGATAATAAAGCAAAAAATATGGAATCGATAAACATTGAGCTAACATTTTAAAATAAGGATACAACAATGATTTATTCATTTACATTAGCTAATACAGTAATAAGCATAACTAACAGTTAACTCACAGTTAATTAACAGTTTGGTTAACCAACTAGTGATAATTTACTAATGGTGTTCATGTTAACTAAGGTAGGCCTATTATTTAATAGGGATAGCGTTAACCCTATTAAATAATAATTAAGCTAACATGAACAACATTAGCAAACATGTATATCATTAGCAAATTATTAATAGACCATTAGTTAATGGTTAATTAACTGTAAATGCGTGTTTATTACTGCATTAGCTAATTTTAATATATGGTAGATTATTGTTAAGTGTGTCATGTTTCCTTTGATTGTCGACGCATGCCCCATCAGTGCTATCAATATTACAGGCAAGGCAAGCACCTTTATTTATGAAACACTTTTCATGCACAAGGCACACATAAAGTGCTTCACATACAATAAAATGAAATAATACAATATATTATTTAAATATATATAAAGCAATATAACACGAGTGTGAGTGGGGTTGTTAGTTTATTATTGGGGGGGGGGGGGGGGGGCAGAGGATCAGGGTAAGGTCAGGGGGGCGTTTGCTCAAAAAAGGTTGAGAACCCCTGATCTACGTCAATATATGGATCAAGCCAAAAAGTACAGAAATGTTATCGTTTATCATACTACTTCCCTGTTTGGTTGTAATGAAAGCTAGGTATGTTTCGGAGAGGGATAATGTTCCACACGTGGTTTATTCAGAGACAAAGGGTAAACAAGCTTGGACTCAGGATGTGGTTCATATAGCATCACCCGAACACAGGTAAGAATTAAAGGTTGTATAGGTGATTTGCTTTTTTGGCCATTTTTGCAAAATTACTTGAAATCCTTATCATAACCCGCTTACAGCCACTGAGTTAGAAGTACTGACATGAAAATTAAACAAGTCAATCATCTGTGGAACGGGCAGGGCTCGAAAAACTCCAGCCAATCATTTCCATTGCCACCGAGTTGCATTGGACAGTAAGTACGTCAATCAAACGGTCGTACTGCACTCCCCCTCCCCCGCGCCCCGCGCGCGACCCTTCGTGCAGTACTCGTGACCCAGAGCTCGTGACCCAGAGCAAGCTCCTGTTTGTTGTTAACCTGCGACATTTGGACCTAGCAGTAGAAGACAATTTCCATGGCAGACAAGACGCCACCATCCCCACCACCACCACCACCACCACCAGCAAAGAGAAGGAAAACTCTTTTTCAGAGAGTAATTGATAATAAAAACGCTGAAAGAGAAAAACTGAAATCAAGAATAATCCTAGGCGCTGCTTTCGAACGTTGGCGGCAACTGAAGGACGAGAAGGGTCTAAAAACCGATGCTTGTGTGGCGGTTGACCTAGTTTCAAAGTTTATACCGTTTATACTCGGTAATACCGGTGTGGAGACGAGTGTATTACTCGGTGTGAAAATGTCCACACCGCGGCAACCCTAGTGAAAACCAGGACTTCCAATACAATTATATGAAACAAACATACATTTTCTAAAAATAGTAATGATTTATGTGACCGTTTAATGTTTATAACATCTGGTCCAACCATTGCAGCGAGAACGTATTCTCAGCAGGGGGTGCTGGGAAAAAAAAAAACTCAGCCTGCACTAGACTCGCAACTCGTTACATTGATAAAAAAAGATGTATAGCAGCGCAGCTCAATTACACCAGTGCATGCGCGGACAGTTGAAAATCGATCGTTCACATCCAGCTGCTCACAGAACAAGTTTAGCGCACCACCGCTACCCTCACACTTTTTCATATAACCTTCAGCACTAGGTCATATGAGCATTAAATAAATGCTGCGTCTCAAAATGCCTTGGACAGCAGCGAGGATGACTCGCTTTGCCACGGGCCGAAACAGTTCGGAGCGACCACAGCCAGAGCGAACACAGCGGGGCAGAGGAGTGTCAGGAATAGTCTTTGGTGTACACATCAGTACGGCCTATTTGCACTACTGTTTAGTGGCAATGCAGTGTTTTATTCGATGCCTTTTTATTTTCGTATATTATTTCAATGAATACAATTTATTTATTCATAAAAAACGGATCTGGTCTTCAAATCTTTTTTCCAAATATAGGTCGTCTTACAATGGGGTTTGTGTTTATATTCGGACCAATACGGTACAGCGGGCGCTCACATGACGTTAAGCATTTCCTGGTGCATAATGTGACGCTTCAGAACCTAAAATCCCGTTTCTCCCCGTTGACACGACAACACATAACCGGCGTTTTCAGAAATCTCCACTTTGGCCGGAGTTTTTAGAAATGATCGTTTTCTGTGATAAGACAGGGCCTCGGACAGGGGGTGTTGCAGCACCCCCAGCACTCCTACTTCCCGCGGTACTGGGTGCAACTTACAGCCGAATGTAGTGCCATGTTGTTAAACGAAAACCTACGCTAGCCTGGCTCGCTCTCGCGAATCTCTGTTCGCGCTCGTGCATGATTGCGCGTCCAGGTACTTGGAATGGGCGGAGTCAGAGTCAGCGTTGAAGGAGAGGGGGTAGGACCATTTGAGTTGTGTATTTTCAAAATCTGCTGGCGTTTCGCAAATCACCTACCCAACCTTTAAGTTTATAATGGAAATGGGAGGAATGGGAAATAAGCCACGCCTACGTGTTCTACTTCATCCAGGTAAACCTTCGGTCTGTCTTGGGCTGGGCGGAATGGCAAGAGGCCATACCTGGAGGTTATGACTTACCTCAAACTCTGAAATATATGTAGATAGTGTTGTGTTGACCACTCTACTGTATTTGTGGAAGAAGCTATTCAGAACTGATGTTTTCTCTGTGTGGTCCAATAAGGTATTGATGTTAGCTTGAATCATTTTGCCTGAATAAAGCACTAACTAAATTAATTTAAATTTCAAATACAGATCTTAGTTTTGGAGTCAGATATTGTCCGAAGCAACTTGTTTTTTAACCGTGCATTGGACATTGTAATTAAGTGTTTAAGAGTCTAAGAAGACACTTCAGACTAAAGTTATTTGTCTTGTTTCTCTCGTTTCAAATAAGATAAGAATAAGAATTAAAGGAGAATTAAAGGAGAACTGTGCTGGATAGATGAGCAACGTTTACTTCAGTCAACTGGGTAGGCTGGTAGACTGATCTATCACGCACAGATCTAGGTGGACACGCCCACTAGTGACGTCATATGGGCAGATTTTCAAAACGGCTTGTAAGGCTAATCACACTCACACCTGGTGGTATACTATGTCTCCTTTAATCCAACAAGTAGCACAGAAGAAAAGGTGGAAACTAAACAATGAGTACCACTACAGTTATAATTCACATTATATGTTTTGGGAATGCGGTTGTTTTTGTAGTCCAGTAGTAGAAGTGATTACATAAAAAAAAAAAACATAATCACCCTGTCGAGAAAATACAAATGAAATGTAAACACTTTCAAAATACCAATTAAGTTTCAAGCGTTTAAAGAACATTCAATTTTCCTCTTCTCTGGGTTGCAATTATTAGAAAGTAAGCACCAATACATGGACATACACTCATGTTAATTGGCTATTTGGTTACTTAAAGGATCCCCACTGATGCATGGCAATCAGCCCATCTTCTTGGGGTCCGCACCTGACATACTGTACATGACACAGTATGAGTCATGTACTTAATATACATTAAATTGCATCAATAATCATTTATATAAAAAATGTAAACCTTACGTTGATATGAAAGAAATAAAATAAAATAAATAAATAATTACATTCCTATTCATAGCCAGTTAACACAGATGATTAGGTAGAATACTCACCAAAAAAAGTATAAATATAGCTGATATTTAAGACGAATTAGACTTATTCAACTCACATGAAGCAGAACACAAATATTAAACACTAGTCCAGAGTTATACCTCCTACTATTCAGTCTGGGTTTGATGTCCACTGATTACCTTGAGGCATCGTGGAGCAAGTTTCCTCTCTGGTCCTTAATTACCTGTATCTGAATACACTGCATCTCACTTTGGATAAAAGTGACTGCTCAATGACTGATTGGTAGAAGGCAGAATGGTAACCCTCATGGTATTAAAGCTTAAAAGTATTGATGTGATTAATGGGGTTAAATTGGATCATTATTTCCCTGTAATGCTAGTCAATCTATAATCTGTACCGTGTCTATAGCACAATAATCTCTTAAGCACAACACAAAAGAGCTGAGTCCTCAGCTTCAGACTCTTCTCATTTAAGTAAGCCTCCTCTTGGCTGCTGTCTTTGGTGAGGGTGAACTGCTCTTGAAGAGTTGCGGCAAAAGCTGTTCTAGTTCCACCCGATCAATTCCAGGCCATGTCCAGACTTCTGGCAAATCCAGTGAAGATAAGTGAGACGGAACCCGACAGGACAGTGTCACCTGTTCTCTTTGCCCTTTGACCACTGATTCTGAGGAGGTGAGTTGCTGGCCCTTTGCCGCTGAAAAAGGAAACAAAACCCCACAGAATTTAGATAAGGAGAGATTGGATGATGGTTCTCCTTTGTCCTCCCCATTGGGCTGAGTCAGGTGAAGTTCACCTGAAAGAAGGGCAACTAGGAAAAAACTATCTGAGACTTTTATGGGGGAAGAGTTGCAGACCCAGGACCCAGGGCAGTCGAATATTGATGCCAACGGTTTGATCTGGGAAATATACGTAAGAGTCAAATGGGTGGAGTCTGTGAATGCATTTTTGTTATCACAGTTGAAGTTGGTGGGCCCTTCTTTGGAATATGTGAATATATTATCACTAAAACGGATTATTCCACAAAGCTATTCTAAACAAAGTTCTTTTATTCTTATTTTTCTTTGGTTATCCTGTGTTCTTAGGCCCCGTTCACACGAAGCCGAAACGGGCGAAACCGTTACGGTTTCGATCTATCCGGTTTCGAAGTATCTCCGTAAAGACGAAGCCAAGCGAAACCGGGTAGATCTGTAGAAACGCTGTAGTACACAAGAGGCGAGCATGCGCATAAAGGCTGCCCTTATGCGCATGCTCGCATGTGATTTCTGAGACTCCGCGGGCTTAAGAGCCATTGGCTGGGAGGTCGAGGGGTGGGGCGATGACGTCATGGTTTGCGGTTTCAGTCGGTTTCAGGCGTACACACGAATCCAAAACGAAACCGGGTAGATTTGAAACCACCTCCGAGGGTGGTTTCAGAAGTTTGCGGTTTCGGTCAGCGGATTCGCCGGCTTCGTGTGTACGGGAGGCCGAACCGTACAAGACCTTTGCGGTTTCGCCATGAAATCGGCTTCGTGTGAACGGGGCCATAGTCATTCCCCGAGAAACTGTTTAATCTGGTTTGTTTTGAAATATGTTAGGTCACTCGGAGTTGCATATGCATGCTGACCACCAGGCGGGGCTCTACTATAAAGTGACACTGGCATTATGCATTTCCCCTGTTCTGTGAATGCCCGTGTCTTTGGTCAGGTTACTACATTTTTGGCGATGAGGATGAATTGGAAGAGTTTTTTTTTACATTCCGTTTTTGTTTGAAAAAAGGAAGAAAATAGAAAAAGTGTGCAGCTAGCCTGCGTTATCTTCATGAGTGAAGCCAGTGAAGAGGAGCTGGACGGAGTCTGAGGAAAGTCTGAGACACTTTTTCGCTGCTAATGGAGTAACAGAGGAGCCTAGACAGCGCTCCATTCTCCTGAGTGTGTGTGGAGCAAGGACTTACAGACTGATAAGGAACTTAACCACACCGAGGAAACCGGGGGAAGTTCCATATGCGGATCTAGCCAGGCTCGTTGGGAACCACCACATTCCAAGGCCATCGGAAATTGTCCAGCGCTTCAAATTCCACAACCAGTTCAGGAAGTCGGGTCAGTCTGCAGCTAACTTTGTGGCAGAATTGCGGCAGCTTTCAGAAAATTGTGAGTTTGGGGCATACTTAGATGACATGCTCCGTGACAGATTAGTGTGTGGAATAAATAATGACTCCATTCAGCGCCGTTTGCTGGCGGAAACGCCACCATTGACTTTTAAAAAGGCACTAGAAATGTCGCAAGGAATGGAAATGGCGGCAAGTAATGTCAAAGACATCCAAAGTTGTCAGATAGGAGCGCCATCACAGGCTGTACACCATGTAAAGAGAGAGGCTGTAAAACCAGCAAGGAGAGTGGAATGTTTTAGGTGTGGAGGGGCACACTATGCTAATGATTGTAAATTTCTTGAAGCAGTGTGTCATACCTGTAATAAAAAGGGGCACTTAGCTATGCAGGAGTGTGGAAAATAGGGGAAAGAATGAAAAATGGAAAGCCCAGCAGAATCAAGCGCCCCCACATTATCTTGAGGGAGATGAAGGAGAGGCAGCTTGTGCTTTCAACATGTTCGCTGTGGATACCAATGAGGAGCCGTCTATGCCCTATTATGCAACCGTGACTATTGAAGGAAAGGACATAATGTTTGAAATTGATTCTGGGGCTACGGCATCGGTCATAAGCGAGGAGACCTACAAGAGGACATGGGGAAACAAGCCACCTCCTATTAAGCCATCAACGCTCAGACTGAGGACATATACAGGTCAGGCTATACCTCATTTGGGGGTGCTAGATGTGAGCATTTCAGTTGGAGGTCAGAGGGCTCAAGGCAGATTTGTAATAGCCAAGGGTGGGGGACCTAGTTTATTGGGTCGTGACTGGCTTCGCAAAATCAAGCTGGATTGGCATGAGATTAAGTATGCTCACACTACAGAGGACATTCTGCAGCGCTACAGTGATGTGTTCAGAGAGGAACTGGGCACACTTAAGGGCGTGACTGTGAAGCCTCATGTTGACCCAGATGCAGCGCCGCGTTTCTTTAAGCCCAGAGTGGTCCCCTATGCAATGAAAAGCAAAGTAGAGGAAGAGCTGGAACGTTTACAGGGGATGGGCATTGTGGAGCCTGTCCAGTTTTCAAGGTGGGCAGCGCCCATTGTTCCTGTTTTGAAAGCAGATGGAACCGCAAGGATTTGTGGAGACTATAAGCTGACCGTGAATCAAGTCTCAAAGCTGATAGAGTATCCGTTGCCACGGGTGGACGACCTGTTTGCAACTCTGGCTGGAGGTAAGCTGTTCACCAAGCTGGATATGAGCCATGCTTACCAGCAGCTACTTCTAGATGAGGATTCAAAACAGTATGTCACCATAAATACCCAAAAGGATTATTCAAGTACAACCGCCTGGTGTTCATTGTGGCATCCAGCCCGGCCATTTTCCAAAGGACGATGGACACACTATTGCAAGGGATTCCACATGTAGCCGTGTACCTAGATGACATATTAATCACAGGGGCTACTGAGGCTAAGCACTTTGAAAACTTAGAGCAGGTGCTCAAGAGACTCTCAGACGCTGGGCTGCGCCTGAGAAGGGAAAAATGTGTGTTTATGGCAGAACGGGTGACTTACCTGGGACATACCATCACCGCAGAGGGGCTCCGTCCAGTGGAAGACAAAGTGAGGGCTATCAAGGAAGCTCCAAGCCCTAAGAACGTCACAGAACTCCGCTCATTCCTGGGTATGGTGAATTACTATGGGAAATTCCTGCAGGATTTATCGAAGGTGTTAGCCCCACTGTATAATCTGCTGCACAATGACACCAAGTGGCAGTGGTGTGTAGAGCAGGAGCAAGCGTTTAAAGAGGTAAAAGGACTCCTTCTTTCAGCAAAGCTGCTAGTGCATTATGATCCAGAAAAAGACATTGTGCTTTCGTGTGATGCCTCGCCCTATGGAGTGGGGGCAGTCCTCTCCCATGTCATGAAAAATGGATCAGAGAAATCTGTTGGTTTTGCATCAAGAACATTAACGGCTGCAGAGAAGGGTTACTCACAGTTGGACAAAGAGGGTCTAGCCATTGTTTTTGCCGTAAAGAGGTTCCATCAGTATTTGTTTGGCCGGGTTTTCAAGATCTATACCGACCATAAGCCATTGATGAGCCTGTTCAGTGAAACACGCGGCATTCCGCCGCTAGCGTCAGCAAGAATCCAAAGCTGGGCACTTATCTTGTCAGCCTACCAATACAGCATTGTGTACAGAGCAGGGAAGGACAATGCCAATGCTGATGCGTTGAGTCGCCTGCCATTGCCTGAGACACCGGTCTCAACATATGTGCCTCCAGAGACTGTTTTTTCGTTAGAAAAGTTGTCACAGACACCTGTAAAGGCAGCCCAGGTCATGAGCTGGGCTGCCTTTTTAGCAAATGGATGGATTGCCTGCATTAGCAAATGAAAGAAAATAGACGCATAAACAAGTAAATCAGAAAAGCCTCAACAACTGATCATTTTGTGAATTAGTAGTCATGGCCTCGCCCACGTTGGCTTGCGACGGCCCACGGGAAGAGAGTATTGATTTTGCGGCCAGGTAACACAGAGCCCATCTCGGCAGGTAGGAGGTAACAGCAAGGTGCTTACATTGCGGAACAAGTTCGTGCCTGTGCTATTTGTGGCGATAACAAAACAACGTTGCATCTCTTGGCCAAGAAAAGAGAGTTGAGGAAGAAATGGTTGGACTGGACATTCACTCTCACCGCGGTCACGGTGCCCGGGCCGCGGCCCAGGGCACGGCGCACGACGGGAGTGGTGGCGGCTGGGAGTCGCGGCCCATCATTTATAATTAATCCCCTGGGGGAAATTCTTTCTCTGCATTTAACCCATCCAGGAGTTCTACTAGTAGCCTACTACACTTGGAGCAGCGAATGTCCAATCCAACCATTTCCCCCTCAACTCTTCTTTCTTGGCCAAGAGATCTCTCTGTGTGCCTCTCTCCTTCTCCCTCGCTGTCTCTCTCTCTCTCTCTCGCTGTCTCTGTCTCTGTCTCTGTCATGTCATTGTTCATGGATGAGGACGTAGAGGTGGGAGAGCGGAATTACCCAATTGCGAGCCAAAGGGATAAGGTGAAAGAAGAAATTCGCCACTACAGAGGTTTGCCATCAATTTATCAACTGTTGATCCAGTGACCTGGTGGTGGGACATGCGGGAGACCCTACCAGCACTATCAAGCCTGGCTGCAAGGTACCTCTGTGTTCAGGCGACACCGTCAGAGTGCACCTTTTCAACGGCTGGCGGCACAATCAGCCAGGAGCGGGCCTGTCTGTTGCCAGACAAGGCAGAAATGTTGATCTTTCTAAAAATAAACTGTTGAGTGACTTGTCATGCAGTTTGCACTCTTTGGACATTTGTTTGCATCAGTTTTTCCCTTTTTGTTATTATTATTGTTCCATTGTTATGTATTTATTAATCATTATAAATAAGTGCCCTCAACTAGGTCTCTGTGTATTTATTTATTTATTTATGTATTTATTTATGTATTTATTTAAAATGTCTCTCCCTCTCTCTCTCTCTCTCTCTCTCTCTCTCTCTCTCTCTTCCCCTCCCCCCCCCCCCCCCCCCCATACCTGCATACGCAACCACTAGCCTGCCTTGTGGAACAGTTCGGAAACAGTTTATTTGTTTTGGTTGTGGAAATTGATTTTTAAAACATCAGGTATCGAAAAAAGTATCGTATCGAAACCAAGGTATCGGAATTAGCACCGTATCTGAATGTTTTGAACGATACCCTGCTCTATTTTGACACATTAGCTGTGTTCGAAATTGTTCCCTATTAGCTCACTCACAAATCCCCATATAGTGTTTATTAGGGATGTCTGATATTGGCTTTTTTGCCGATATGCGATATTGTCCAACTCTAAATTTTCGATTCCGATATCAGCCGATACCGATGTCGATATTTGTGTTATTTTTCCTCAAACCTAATTTAGGTAACATTACATATCTCCTGTTGTGGAATTAACACAACATGCTTAATGTTATTGTGATGCCCCACTGGATGCACTCTTGAATGCAACAAGGCTTTCCAAATGTTAACATTGTCTGTGCAAAATAAGAAAAATACTTCAACTTAATTTAAGGGAAAAGTGCCATGTTTATTTTTTATTTTTTTAATGGTCTCAGACAACAGTTTGGATTACACTCTCCCTGAGATAATCTTGACAATGCCCACAACAAATAGGGCAAACTTGACTTCACAAATGATAAAACATTGTACCTGAACAACTATGTGCAACATAGCAGTATGTTTCTTTAACTAAAACTCAATAACCTTAAT
This sequence comes from Gadus morhua, assembly GCF_902167405.1. NCBI lineage: Eukaryota > Metazoa > Chordata > Actinopteri > Gadiformes > Gadidae > Gadus > Gadus morhua. Next base: position 11,711,698 of record NC_044049.1, on the reverse strand, counting down.
TGAATAAATGCACAAATATGAGTCAATTACAATGTGCACTGTACTGCACAATTTTGAAAACATTTATTTGAGCTATAAAAAAAAAAATTAAAAAAAAGAAATCGGTTTTAAGGCAAAAAAAATCCGATACCGATATTGACAGATATTACATTTTTATGCTAATATCGGGCCGATAATATCGGTGGGCCGATAATATCGGACATCTCTAGTGTTTATGATATAGTGAACTATAGGGAAGGAACAAACGAGGATTCGAACACTACGCTAAACATTTCTAAACGTCATTAGGGTCAGTAAATGACGTTTAGAAAACACGACTGCATTGCGTTGTGGTATACGGGAGTAACATGTAGGGAACATCGTATGTAGAATAGAATAGAATCTTTATTTGTCATTGGGTTAAATACAGTGTATTTACACAACAAAATTAAGGTGCAGATCTTGTTCAGTGCTTTTTTTTATTAAAAAGAATAAATATAACACAGTACGAAATATTAAGAAATGTATAACAACAATAACCCCAATAACCCCTCCCCCTGCCTTCCAGTTAAGGCACATTCAAGTGTCCGACACCCTCCCCTCCCTCCCAGACAACAACCCTCCCACCCACACATGTCTAAATAGCAGCAGGTCCAGGAAGGTAAGCATAATGAGGAATGTCCAGACGTAGTGGTGATTGTTCATGTGGTTATTTATGTATTGCACAGGGGTTTTTGTTTGTTTAGTGTACGTATGGCCCAGGGGAAGAAGCTGTTGGTTATTCTAGTGGTCCGTGATTTCATTGACCTGTATCGCCTGCCAGAGGGAAGCAGATCGAACAGATGGTGAGCAGGGTGCGCAGCGTCTTTTAGAATGGATCTGGTCCTGTTTCGGCAGCGGAAGCTGGCCAGCTCTTCCAGGGAGGGCAGTGGGCAGCCTGTGATCTTCTGAGCTGTGCCTATGACCCTCTGAAGTGCCGTGCTGTCTGCCGCAAAAATCCCAGCATACCATGCTGTGATGCAGTAAGTGAGCACACTTTCAATGGTTGACCGGTAGAAGGACACCAGCAGCTTTTGTCAAAGATGTTTTTTTCTGAGAATTCTCAGAAAGTGTAGTCGCTCCTCTGCCTTCTTTTTTATTGCTGTTGTGTTCGTGGACCAAGAAAGCTCCTGAGAGATGCATGTTCCCAGGAACTTGCAGGATAGAACCCTCTCCACGCAATCCCCGTTGATGTGCAGGGGGGCATGGGCTGGGCTGTGTCGTCTGAAGTCTATGATGATTTCCTTAGTTTTTGATGTGTTTAGTTGGAGGTTATTTGCTGAACCCCATGCTGACACTGTTCACTCAAATTTGGGGTACTTCATTGTTCACTATAAAGTGAATGAAATTAACCACTGAGAATTCGAACACCTCTACAAAATGGCGAGCACCCACAATCCCTTGCTCAACACGATAACGTGTCCAGAACAAATTCAATGGGAAGCGAGTGCCACACTCGAGGCCACGGGTTGGTGGGGACGGGCCATGAGGCCATGTACATAGGCTATGTCTATGTTTGGCACCACATCCACTTTTTATAGAGAGGAAAGTAACAATCACTACTGAGATTGATTCCATACTTATATATAGAAAAGTCTTCAAATCAACTAGTATTACTTATTATATAACAGAGAGCTATGAGGTTGTAATGGATTATTTCGGCCACCATATTTCTGGAAAATATGTAATCTAATAATGTGGGAACCAATGATGTATCGGGTTTTGTTTTTTTTGGTAATTTACTCCCGTCAACTTGCACTGCGATAAAAGTTAGACCGAGTTATTTTGGGAATCCGCCTGACCATGTCTTATCATACACCATGGGGAAATGAAGTAACAATCCCCTGCTTCTTTCTTGGACCATTTCGAATATTTTTCATCGCAGGGTATGGCTTACTACCAGCACAAACCGCTCTGGTGACGGGACTATGGGCTATGTGTAGGTCAAGGAATTCTGCACCCTAACAGCGAAAGGCGTTATGTTGCCTTGAACCTCCTAGGGACATCGTACAATAGTAAAGGCTGGCAACACTTACTTACATTGATCTTCACTTCCTATTTGTTTTGTATAACCGGACATTGACACTGGTTAAAACATTTTTTTGATTTTAGAATGGAAAAATGGGACAACAGTAAAAAGAATGTAAAAAAAAAAAACATTTTAGAATCTGGGGATATTCAAATGGAAATGAAAAAAACAATGAACTAACTAGTTCATTGTTTTTTTCATGCCCAATAGATTGTCCTAGAGCTCGAGGTAGGGTTTTACACCAAATAGGACTCACACCAGGTAGTGTTGTCAGTGTCACTAATGTTATGGTTCCCTAACTACCTGTTTGCTCCTGCCCTAATCCACACTTTGTGAGAATCTGAATGTCCTCCCCCACTCCACTGCGGTTCTAGGCTGTGGTCAGGCAACTCTTTCTTGAGTTGTTAGTCAACATGTGTCGATGGGGAACTTGCATCTCCGCAGCATAAGATGGAAACACCTGGAGTGAACACATTTCCTGTGGATGACGTTGAATGGAGGTCTGCTGCCACAATATTAAACATGTTCATGTCAATATGTTCTCTTGTACAGCAATATATCATTTGAATATAATTGAAAAGGATTAATTCATATATAAAACATAAGAAAACATAGCTTTATGAACTACCTGCATGCATAACCATGCTGTAAAAAATCTATTGATACCCTTTTCAACTATATTGAGACTTCAATAATTATCGGTTATTTTGTGGGGTATGTTAATAACTCACAAAATGAATGATTCCTGGTTACAATGTAATTTCTAATAAAAAATAGGCCTATGTTGATAATCACAGATATTGCATATCACACACTGCATCTACAACCATAAAGCCGCATCGTAAAACTAGGTTTCAAATCATAAACATATGCATCGATATTTTACCGCAATAGATTAGCCCCTTCACAAATCCCATGCAAATAATATGAAAGTATTCTTATCCATTTCCCTGAGTGACATGTCTAACACAAGGATGTGTTCTCTGTATAGAGGATAAGAGTGAGGGCTTTTGCACAACAGACCACATCAGTGATCAGAGTAAGAGGTTTTTGTACGAGGATATATCACTGTGTCCCCCCACTGTATACACTGTGATACATGTAATGACAAAAACCTACACCAGGGACTTGCCTGCTTAAGCGAAGGATATGTAAGTCTCTATTCATTACTTATTTAAACTGTACTTGTTCTTAATTTAGCTTAAAATTGGAAAATTATGTTTGTACATTGATATTTAACAGATTACAAAAAAAGGACATTACTCACAATATATTTTCTGCTTCAAATGAAATTGGAGGTTTTGCATTATTTTGTAATGGATTATCGATTATATAATTATTGTCATTGCCCATATTCTTGGTATTATTACAATTATATTAATATAAATGTCTATCTTATATTTGTATTTAAAAAAATATATTGAATACGGTTGATGTAAAAATACTTACTACTACTAATGGTGTTGAGGATTTTTTTAATGTTATTATTCGACCGATTTCATGTTCAATGGGATAATAAAGCAAAAAATATGGAATCGATAAACATTAAGGTAACACTTTACAAAAACGATACAACAATTATCTATTTATTTACATTTGTTAATACAGTATTAAGCATAACTAACAATTAACTCACAGTTAATTAACAGTTTGGTTAATCAACTATCAGTCTAGTAATAATTTACTAATGGTGTTCATGTTAACTAAGGTATTATTTAATAGGGATAGCGTTAACCCTATTAAATAACACTTTAACTAACATGAACAACATTAGTAAACATGTATACCATTAATAAATTATTAATAGACCATTAGTTAACTGTAAATTCACGTTTATTACTGCATTAGCTAATTTTAATATATGGTAGATTATTGTTTTACCATATCATATATTATATATTATTGTAGATTAAGTGTGTCATGTTTCATTTGATTGTCGTGCATGCCCCAACAGTGCCATCAATATTACAGGCAAGGCAAGGCACCTTTATTTATAAAGCACTTTTCATACCCGAGGCACACTCAAAATGCTTCACATGAAATAAATTGAAATAATACAATGAAATATTATTGTAAGAGCCATGAGGGGCTAGTTTAATAATATATATTTTTTTAAACGGTTACAAATTGTTTTGAGAATTTCATTATGATTCAAAAGATGTGTAACTCTAAAATGCCTAGTTACATAAAAAATATATGTATACATTTATGTGCTTTTGGGCTTCTGACTAGATAAATATATTTATCTAAATATATATATTATATTTAAACTATATTCATCTCAATGTATTTATCTACGTAAATATATGTATCTAGCCAAAAATTACAGAAATGTTATCCTTTTTATACTACTTCCCTGTTTGGTCGTGATGAAAGAATAATTGTAATCCATTGTGGTATCTTGTTTTCGGGCTAGGTATGTTTCGGAGAGGGATAATGTTCCACATGTGAATATTCAGAGACAGAATTACGTTTATTATGGAAATGGGCGGAATGGGTAATAAGCCACGCCTATGTGTTCTGATTCATCCAGGTAAACCTTCCGACGGCCATTGCCTGGGCGGAATGGCAAGAGGCCATACCTGGAGGTTCTGACTTATCTCAAACCCTTAAATATATGTAGATAGTGTTGTGTTGACCACTCTACTGTAATTGTGGAAGAAAGAAGCTATTCAGAACACCTTGTAAGGCTAATCACACTCACACTTGGTGGTAAACTATTTCTCCTTTAATCCAACAAGTAGCACAGAAGAAAAGGTGGAAACTAAACAATAAGTGCCACTACAGTTAGAATTCACATTATGGGCCCTATCTTGCATCCGGCGCAAGTGACTTAGTCACTGGCGCATGTGTCGTTGCCAGTTTACAACTGGCGCAGAGCGTTCTTTTCCCACCAGCGCCACTCGCCGGTAAATTAGGGATTGATCATGCGCCGCAAGGGGCGGTTCGGCGGAAGGAGGAGGCGTGTTCTGGCGCAAACGGTATTTTGCTGTCTCTGAATACCATTGCGCTACTGACCAGGAAATACCTGGTTTAAAGTCAGTGGCGCGTTGTTCAGACGCTATTTTAAGGGCGCATGCATACATGCGCATGCGATACATAGATTGCTTGTGCACCTCGCGCATACACTTTGCTTCTCTCATCTACCTAGCCGTACATTCTTGGTAAATTATTTGGGAAAGAACACCTGATGCAGCGGTAATAAGTTGTACTTTTAAATCAATGCATCTGCAAACACCGTACAGCAAACACATATTTTCTTGACACAGACATCGTGTAGGCCTACATGCCCATAACTTTTAGGATTGATGAGTAGGCCTATTTGATTGTGAAAAACATTGTTTTACCGCGAGTGAGTGTTAAAAAGAATGAATGAATGCGGGCGCGCGTGTGTGCTCTGTAAGGCGCCCAGTTTCCAACCTCGAAATTTCAACGACGCTGAAGTTGGTATCCGATTCGCACCGTGGTAAAGTTAGTTTTATATTGGACGTTGGATATTCGACACATTCGAAAAATCTATTCAGCACTGGCTTCGATGGACGAATTTGTGTCAAACCAACTTAGATGTGTTAATACAAGGCCCACCTATGTAAAACAAAGCTTATTTCTTTAAAAAAAAAACACCATTTGATTTTATAAAAAAATTTAATGTTAAAAAAGGCTATAAATCTATTATGCGGCTTGACCTTTTGACCTACCCATATCAAAACACGTGTGATGAACCCATCTAACTGCCCCACACATAACACAAAGCTTATTTTTTCCAAAAACCCACCTTTTGATTTTATACAATTTTTTAACGTTAAAAAATATATATAAAATCAAAGGGTAGGTATTTTGAGAAAATAAGCTTTGTGTTATGTGTGGGGCAGTTCGATGGGTTCATCACACGTGTTTTGATATGGGTAGGTCAAAAGGTCAAGCTGCATAATAGATTTATAGCCTTTTTTAACATTAAAAAAATTGTATAAAATCAAAAGGTGGGTTTTTGGAAAAAATAAGCTTTGTGTTATGTGTGGGGCAGTTAGCTGAGTTCACCAGATGTGTTTTGATATGGGTAGGTCAAAAGGTCAAGCCGCATAATAGATTTATAGCATTTAACATTAAAAAATTATATAAGATGAAAGGGTGTTTTTTTTTTAGAGAATAAGCTTTGTGTTATGTGTAGGGCAGTTAGTTGAGTTCACCCTCTGTGTTCTGAAAAGGGTAAGTAAATAGTAATAGTACATAATCGTTTTAAAGCATTTATCAACATTAAAAATGATATAAAATCAAAATATGTTTTTTTTGTAAAACATTTTTTGCTTTACATGGACAGGCCTTGTAATAACACATCTAAGTTGGTTAGACACAAATTCGTATATCAAAGCCAGTGCTAAATAGATTTTTCGAATGTGTCGAATATCCAACGTCCAATATAAAACCAACTTTACCACGGTCCGATTCGCAGCATCCGATTCAGCAGCTGGTCCACTTTAAATCGGTCCTGATTGAAAACCACTACACCTAGACTCTTCAAATCTGGACTAAATTATCACAGTGAGGCTATACATTATAATAAACATAGTTACAGATTTGTGAAACCTTTTTTCTATTTGTGAAAATGCAATACAGGCTCATTTTAATGCTTTTTAGGGGTCCAGACTGCATCAGAACGGGTCCTGATTGAAAACCACTACACCTAGACTCCTCAAATCTAGACTAAATTATCACAGTGAGGCTATACATTATGTAAAACATAGTTTCAGATTTGTGAAACCTTTACCCTATTTGTGAAAATGCAATAAAGGCACATTTTAATGCTTTTTAGGGGTCCAGACCGCATTAGAACTGATCCTGATTAAAAACCACTACACCTAGACTCTTCAAATCTGGACTAAATTATCACAGTGAGGCTATACATTATGTAAAACATAGTTTCAGATTTGTGAAACCTTTAACCTATTTGTGAAAATGCAATGCGGTCTGGACCCCTAAAAAACATTCAAATAAGCCTGTATTGCATTTTCACAAATAGGGTAAAGGTTTCACATATATGAAACTATGTTTTACATAATGTATAGCCTCACTGTGATAATGTAGTCCAGATTTGAAGAGTCTAGGTGTAGTGGTTTTCAATCAGGACCGATTTGAAGATTCTAAGTGGTTTTCAAGCCGAATCGGATGCTGCGAATCGGATGCCAACTTCAGCGTCGTGAAATTTCACTTCATTTAAATTTAATTTGCATGGTATTTCTTATCCTTACCAGATGCCCGAACCACCTCAGCTGACTCCTTTCTAAGTAAAGGAGCAGCGGCTCTGATCCGAGTTCCTCACGGATGGCTGAGCTTCTCACCCTATCCCTAAGGGAGACGCCAGCCACCCTTCTGAGAAAACTCATCTCGGCCGCTTGTACCCGCGATCTCGTCCTTTCGGTCATCACCCAACCCTCATGACCATAGGTTAGGATAGGAACGAAGATCGACCGGTAGATCGAGAGCTTTGCCTTGCGGCTCAGCTCTCTTTTCGTAACAACGGTGCGGTAAAGCGAACGCAATACCGCCCCCGCTGCTCCGATTCTCCGGCCAATCTCACGCTCCATAGTTCCCTCACTCGCGAACAAGACCCCGAGGTACTTGAACTCCTTCACTTGGGCAAACTAAACACGTAACGCATAATACAATCAATGGCAATGTCTATTACCGCGGGGACACATGCATATTAGGATAGCATACAATACTGATAAGAAACAATGTTTATAATGTATTGCGTATATCATTAAATAGAACCACAGTTACCGCATATCATATGTTATAGCCTATCATACGTTTTCTTTGCCGACATTTATTTGAGGACTCAGTATATTCCATGTGTGAATTAGGCCATATTATTTGGCATAAACTAAGCCATTTGCAGTTTGAAATTCTCGGAGACTGCAGACGCGCTGTCAAAATATCAACTCGTCCGATTCAAATGCGCTCATGGCTCTTAAAGGGGATGGGAGCTGGCACTCTCATTGGTTTGTTGCACGTTACGCCCAAACCACACCTACGGGTAATTAGGCTGCTTCAGACCAACCCTTTTGACACTTGCGCCGCGGCGCAAGCGTCATTTATCCGCCTGAAAAATAGCGATAGCGCCGTAGAACCGCCCACAAAGCTACTTGCGCTTTGCGCTTCCCACTTGCGTTTCAGTCCTTTAAAATAGGGCCCTATATGTTTTGGGAATGTGGTTGTTTTTGTAGTCCAGTAGTAGAAGTGATTACAAAAAAAATCACCCTGTCGAGAAAATACAAATGAAATGTAAACACTTTCAAAATACCAATTAAGTTTCAAGCGTTTAAAGAACATTCAATATTCCTCTTCTCTGGGATGCAATTATTAGAATGTAAGCACCAATACACGGACATACACGCATGTTAATTGGTTACTTAAAGGATCCCCACTGACTCATGGCAATCAGCCCATCTTCTTGGGGTCCGCAGCTGACATACTGTACATGACACAGTACGTGTGAAAACTTAAATTGCATTAATATACATTAAATTACATAAATAATCATTTATATAAAAAATGTAAACCTAACGTTGATATGAAAGAAATTAAATAAAATAAATAAATAATTACATTCCTATTCATAGCCAGTCAACACAGATGATTAGGTAGAATACACAAAAAAATGTATAAATATAGCTGATATTTAAGACAAATTACAATTATTCAACCCACATGAAGCAGAACACAAATATTAAACACTAGTCCAGAGTTATACCTCCTACTATTCAGTCTGGGTTTGAAGTCCACTGATTACCTTGAAGCATCGTTGAGCAAGACTCCTCTCTGGTCCTTAATTACCTGTATCTGAATTCACTGCATCTCACTTTGGATAAAAGTGACTGCTCAATGACTGATTGGTAGAAGGCAGAATGGTAACGCTCATGGTATTAAAGCTTAAAAGTATTGATGTGATTATTGGGGTTAAATTGGATCATTATTTCATAATGATCTAATTGGATCATATAACGAGGCCCTTTCCCATCATTATAACACTCTATATTCTGTACTGTGTCTATAGCCAACCCTGTCTCGTCAAAATTACGTTCCCAGAGAACTATTCGGCGTTCTCAATTACGTTTGTCCTAAAACGTATTTTGTCCGCGATTACGTGTTATTGAACGTATTGCAAATACGTTCGTCCTCAGCCTATTTTTTGCCATTTATTAACCTCTAGGGTTAGGTTTGGTTGAAACGTATCCCAGATAGGTTAAATGTCAACGTATAGCACATTATTGTCATTAAGGCATATCTCCCTTTCAGGGAACGTTTCATTTAACGTATTTTGTCTGAAAAACGTATCTTGGCTGTGGATACGTGTTATTGAACATATCGCAAATACGTTCGTTGTCAACCTATTTTTTGCCATTCATTTACCTCTAGGATTATGTTTGGTTGAAACGTATCCCAAATATGTTAAATGTCAACGTGTAGCACATTATTGTCATTAAGGCATATTTCCCTTTCGGGAAACGTTTAATTTAACGTTATTTTGTCCCTGATTACGTCTTATTGAACATATTGCAAATAGGTTCGTTCTCAACATTTTTGTTGTTATTTATTTAAGCTACCTCTTGGATTACATAGGCTACATTTAATTGAAACGTATCCTTAATAGGCTACGTTAAATTTCGATAACACATTATTGTCAGCATATAGGCATAGGTCAACCTCTCGGGGAAGCGTACGTTTGATTGTAATGTTAATAGTCCAACGTTATATCAACATGTCACAAGAGGAGAAATTAGCTGCTGACGGGGTAACTGTAGGAGCGGGGGTTGCTTTGTTGATTTCTTTATCTAAGCTATAGCTGTGGTCAAAGCGGGAAGTGTGCGTTGTCTGGGCGGCTGCCTGAACTGAGCTGCAGGAAATTATGTTCACACGTTTCTTCATTCATTCATGAAGGCTATACCGGTGAACGGTGACGTCAGACTCACGCCCACCTACAAACCAATCAATGTCCAGTATCAGCCTGTCCTCTCGGAAAATAAGACCACGTAGGTGGTTTGTTCCGCTGTCACACTAAATTTGTACCGGGGGCAAAATTTGTACCGGGCGCGTCATCAATACGTAATCCAGTCCAAACCTGCCCGGCAACAGATGATCGCGTCGTCCGTTGCCAGGCAACGGACGATCGCGTCGAATGACGTGAACATTCGCGAACCTTCTATCTAGCGATCCGTTATCTGTATTGTGCTATTTCGTCCTTGACCTGCTTTAAACACTCAGTTTACTTGCTAAATTGGATTAAACAATTAAATACAATACAAATATAAAGTAAAAACAAGTGTTATCTTTAATGATATCAACATCAGTTATTAGACCGTCACACGGAGCATGCGCAGTTGGATTGGCGCGCTGCATGTTGATGTCTGTTCCAAGATACATCGTGTGTTTATTAAGGAACCCAACAAAACATTACATTATCTAGCGATCCGTTAACTGTATTATGTTATTTCGTCTTTGGCAACATGAGCGCGAATGTTTTTTGAAACCTGCCCGGCAACGGACGACGCGATCATCTGCTGACAGGCAGGTTTGTAATGGATTACGTAATGATGACGCGCCCGGTACAAATTTTGCCCCCGGTACAAATTTAGTGTGACACCGCCACAGATTACGACCCATTGGAATTTATCCAAAACGAGCGAACGAGGCCCTCTACATGTGCGGGCAACCCTTTCTCATCAAAATTACGTTCCCAGTGAACTATTCGGCATTCTCAATTACGTTTGTCTAAAAAACGTATTTTGTCCGTGATTACGTTTTATTGAACATATTGTAATGACCTCGCCGGTGACATAACGACGTCGAGTCATTAGTAATTGAATGAACTTTTAATGGACCAAAACCAGGTCACTGAAACCCGTAACCAACGGCAGAAATCCCACCCAAAACAAACCCCGGTTACCCCGGCAACCCCCAACACGGTCTCACTCACGTGCAGGCCCTCACCCTCGTGTTCTTCCAAGCCCCCCCCCCCAGCTGACCTAATGATTCGCCCCCACACTGATTGACAAGAAGAACATTACAATACATGCACACACAGAACAACTGGCATAACGGACAACGAAATACAATGCAACACATAACACACAAACAATTTAACTGTCCCAGGGTCGCTACAATATCGTAAATACGAATTCGTTCTCAGCCTATGTTTGCCATTTATTTACCGTGTTACTATGGCAGAATAAGGAATAAATTCATGCATTATCATTCAACTTGAACATGTGTTTTTACAGTATATAGTGGTGGAGAGGGATGACGTATGTCATCAAACCCGGAAGTGAGCGTCGCCCTCGGTTCCCTTGACAAAAAGCCAACGGGTTTTCCATTGGATTTTGGATTATTGCAGAAAAATCCTCAACTCCTCAAAAACGGAAAATAAATAAATAAATAAAAATAACCGTGCTCCAAAGAACGAAGTGTAAACCAATGCATTCTGAATGGGAGTGTTTCTCCGATTTTTCCATGCTACACAACGAAATGTAAACCCATGCAAATAAAGACTTGGTCATGGTCATAATAATTTCAATATCATTAATCTACTACTGAGTGTGTAGGGAGGTATTCTATTTTTTTCAACGGGGCTGAATCCAGTCACTTGACCGTCATGGTTGCTATGGTGGTTGCTATCGACCGCCCCCTCTAATAACTCTAAAAACCACGCGGCAAAGGAGCTGCCGTCAATTGGGTTGTTTTTGTCGTAAACTAGGGTCCGATGGTTGAAAAATAGACAGATATTCCAAGGTATCCTTAAAAGGCAGCTTGGATGTGTTTATTTTCTGCAGTTTAGACTTCTTCTATAACTAATTTTTGAAAGCAAAACACCAAGCTCATTGATTTAACGAGGGAGGGTTATTTGAAACAATTTATTCAATAAATATTTGTGAGAGGTCATTCCTTCTCCTGATTTTACTTCCTATTTATGTCTAGGGTAAACCCCTACTGTCCACAAGCATCCCCCCCCTCCCCATATGGATTTGGAGAATTGTTGCCACGTCCCAGTGGTGGAGGTATCATATATATATGAAAGAGGGCATTCGATTATAGCCTACTGCAATAATCAATTAGGAGGCCGAAGCCCTAAAGGAAGTGATGCAATAGGTGACTGAGTCGACAACATTTAAGTAAGCTGTATAGCGTCTCTTATATATCAAAGGGGGTCTCAAAGGACGCATACGCTCAACCTGTGGCTCCAGCACTACAGGAAATGACTCAGCAAGTGCTCCATCTCGTTGCAACTCACCCAGCGGCTCGCTTGCAAGATTTTGGCCTGAAGTTCTTCCCAGACCTACACCCTAGCCATCCGACATGCATATCTGAGAATCAGGCCTCTCTTTAATAATGACAAAAAGTTATGAGAGAAACACACATTAACTTTTTGTTATCTCATAAGCGGTGTGGTGCCGGCTCCTTTTGACCTTTTGACCCCCGACTTCAAAAACGTGGCCACAGGCCAGCTGTGTCTACACACCTTTAGCCACGAATGTACACCTCCATCCCACAAAAAATGGGGACTAGAAACTAACCTCTGTCTTATGTACATGTACTGTACTGTTGGAGGTCACGCCCCTTTGCCGACCTTTTCGAGATAGCTAGGGATGCTAAAATGTTTACACACATTTCCCGGGGCCCCGTGAACGACATATCCGAGATTTGGAGTTCTAGCCCTTAGAGAAAAAAAGTTTTCCCAAATGGAGTGTCATTTGGACAAAGCCCCTCAGAAGTGTAGCCTGCAAGACCTAATGGTTCAGAATGTGGTGGAAAAACAGTTTTTGAGATAGGAAGGTCCTACCGTCCTGAAATTTTAATACCTTATTCTAGGGCCTAACTGTGACCTCCACACCTAGCTATCTCGAAAAGGTCGGCAAAGGGGCGTGACCTCCAACAGTACAGTACATGTACATAAGACAGAGGTTAGTTTCTAGTCCCCATTTTTTGTGGGATGGAGGTGTACATTCGTGGCTAAAGGTGTGTAGACACAGCTGGCCTGTGGCCACGTTTTTGAAGTCGGGGGTCAAAAGGTCAAAAGGAGCCGGCACCACGCCGCTTATGAGATAACAAAAAGTTAATGTGTGTTTCTCTCATAACTTTTTGTCATTATTAAAGAGAGGCCTGATTCTCAGATATGCATGTTGGATGGCTAGGGTGTAGGTCTGGGAAGAACTTCAGGCCAAAATCTTGCAAGCGAGCCGCTGGGTGAGTTGCAACGAGATGGAGCACTTGCTGAGTCATTTCCTGTAGTGCTGGAGCCACAGGTTGAGCGTATGCGTCCTTTGAGACCCCCTTTGATATATAAGAGACGCTATACAGCTTACTTAAATGTTGTCGACTCAGTCACCTATTGCATCACTTCCTTTAGGGCTTCGGCCTCCTAATTGATCATTGCAGTAGGCTATAATCGAATGCCCTCTTTCATGTATATATGATACCTCCACCACTGGGACGTGGCAACAATTCTCCAAATCCATATGGGGAGGGGGGGGATGCTTGTGGACAGTAGGGGTTTACCCTAGACATAAATAGGAAGTAAAATCAGGAGAAGGAATGACCTCTGACAAATATTTATTGAATAAATTGTTTCAAATAACCCTCCCTCGTTAAATCAATGAGCTTGGTGTTTTGCTTTCAAAAATTAGTTATAGAAGAAGTCTAAACTGCAGAAAATAAACACATCCAAGGATGTGTTTTAAGGATGCCTTTTAAGGATACCTTGGAATATCTGTCTATTTTTCAACCATCGGACCCTAGTTTACGACAAAAACAACCCAATTGACGGCAGCTCCTTTGCCGCGTGGTTTTTAGAGTTATTAGAGGGGGCGGTCGATAGCAACCACCATAGCAACCATGACGGTCAAGTGACTGGATTCAGCCCCGTTGAAAAAAATAGAATACCTCCCTACACACTCAGTAGTAGATTAATGATATTGAAATTATTATGACCATGACCAAGTCTTTATTTGCATGGGTTTACATTTCGTTGTGTAGCATGGAAAAATCGGAGAAACACTCCCATTCAGAATGCATTGGTTTACACTTCGTTCTTTGGAGCACGGTTATTTTTATTTATTTATTTATTTTCCGTTTTTGAGGAGTTGAGGATTTTTCTGCAATAATCCAAAATCCAATGGAAAACCCGTTGGCTTTTTGTCAAGGGAACCGAGGGCGACGCTCACTTCCGGGTTTGATGACATACGTCATCCCTCTCCACCACTCTATACTGTAAAAACACATGTTCAAGTTGAATGATAATGCATGAATTTATTCCTTATTCTGCCATAGTAACACGGTAAATAAATGGCAAAAATAGGCTGAGAACGAATTCGTATTTACGATATTGTAGCGACCCTGGGACAGTTAAATTGTTTGTGTGTTATGTGTTGCATTGTATTTCGTTGTCCGTTATGCCAGTTGTTCTGTGTGTGCATGTATTGTAATGTTCTTCTTGTCAATCAGTGTGGGGGCGAATCATTAGGTCAGCTGGGGGGGGGCCTTGGAAGAACACGAGGGTGGGGGCCTGCACGTGAGTGAGACCGTGTTGGGGGTTGCCGGGGTAACCGGGGTTTGTTTTGGGTGGGATTTCTGCCGTTGGTTACGGGTTTCAGTGACCTGGTTTTGGTCCATTAAAAGTTCATTCAATTACTAATGACTCGACGTCGTTATGTCACCGGCGAGGTCATTACAATATGTTCAATAAAACGTAATCACGGACAAAATACGTTTTTTAGACAAACGTAATTGAGAATAGTTCTCTGGGAACGTAATTTTGATGAGAAAGGGTTGCCCGCACATGTAGAGGGCCTCGTTCGCTCGTTTTGGATAAATTCCAATGGGTCGTAATCTGTGGCGGAACAAACCACCTAGTGGTCTTATTTTCCGAGAGGACAGGCTGATACTGGACATTGATTGGTTTGTAGGTGGGCGTGAGTCTGACGTCACCGTTCACCGGTATAGCCTTCATGAATGAATGAAGAAACGTGTGAACATAATTTCTTGCAGCTCAGTTCAGGCAGCCGCCCAGACAACGCACACTTCCCGCTTTGACCACAGCTATAGCCCTAGATAAAGAAATCAACAAAGCAACCCCCGCTCCTACAGTTACCCCGTCAGCAGCTAATTTCTCCTCTCGTGACATGTTGATATAACGTTGGACTATTAACATTACAATCAAACGTACGCTTCCCCGAGAGGTAGACCTATGCCTATATGCTGACAATAATGTGTTATCGAAATTTAACGTAGCCTATTAAGGATACGTTTCAATTAAATGTAGCCTATGTAATCCAAGAGGTAGCTTAAATAAATAACAACAAAAATGTTGAGAACGAACCTATTTGCAATATGTTCAATAAGACGTAATCAGGGACAAAATAACGTTAAATTAAACGTTTCCCGAAAGGGAAATATGCCTTAATGACAATAATGTGCTATACGTTGACATTTAACCTATCTGGGATACGTTTCAACCAAACATAACCCTAGAGGTTAATAAATGGCAAAAAATAGGCTGAGGACGAACGTATTTGCAATACGTTCAATAACACGTAATCGCGGACAAAATACGTTTTAGGACAAACGTAATTGAGAACGCCGAATAGTTCTCTGGGAACGTAATTTTGACGAGAGCACAATACAAAAGAGCTGAGTCCTCAGCTTCAGATTCTTCTCATTTAAGTAAGCCTCCTCTTGGCTGCTGTCTTTGGTGAGGGTGAACTGCTCTTGAAGAGATGCGGCAAAAGCTGTTCTAGTTCCACCCGATCAATTCCAGGCCATGTCCAGACTTCTGGCAAATCCAGTGAAGAAAAGTGAGAGCGAATCCGGTCACCCGACAGGACAGTGTCACCTGTCCACCTTGCCCTTTGACCACTGATTCTGAGGAGGTGAGTTGCTGGCCCTTTGCCGCTGAAAAAGGAAACAAAACCCCACAGAATTTAGATAAGGAGAGATTGGATGATGGTTCTCCTTTGTCCTCCCCATTTGGCTGAGTCAGGTGAAGTTCACCTGAAAGAAGGGCAACAAGGAACAAACTGTCTGAGACTTTTATGGGGGAAGAGTTGCAGACCCAGGACCCAGGGCAGTCAATGATTGATGCCAACGATTTGATCTGGGAAATATACATAAGAGTCAAATGGGAGGAGTCTGTGAATGCATTTTTGTTATCACAGTTGAAGTTGGTGGGCCCTTCTTTGGAATATGTAAATATAATAACACTAAGGGCCCTATTTGAACGGTCTGAAACGCAAGTGGGAAGCGCAATGCGCAAGTAGCTTTGTGGACGGTTCTACGGCGCTATCGCTATTTTACAGGCGGATAAATGACACTTGCGCCGCGGCGCAAGTGTCAAAAGGGTTGGTCTGAAGCAGCCTAATTACCCGTAGGTGTGGTTTTGGCGTAACGTGCAATGAACCAATCAGAGCGTTTTCTCGCATCCCCTTTATGAGCGATCGGCGCTTGTTCCATTGCGGATTGCTATTATGATGGCGGATTTGCCAGGCGCACGCCAAGAAAGGTTCACAACAGATGATGTCCAGAGGAGGGAGAAAATAATTTATTTTTTCGGCTAAATTTCCTTCAAATCTTTGCAACTTTTCATTTTTCGTTTTGTATTATTTTTTTTCATTTACGCCTACGAACATTTGGACAAGATGAATAAAAAATGTCTCAAGGACATACTATACTTTCCGATGTTTTGGGCTCACTTTCTCTGAATCACAAGGTTATGAATGCATGGTAATAATTGTACAATGTAGCTAAACAATAGAGCGGAGAGGTCGTTAGTTTGCTTACCTCACTATATACGATGCAGCTCCTCTGACAGATGAGCTCTCCTCTCCCGTGCTGCTGCATTGGGACGTAATGGCATCGGCACATGCAGTTCAGCATCACGTCTCCTTAAGTCCTCTAATCTATCCTCATTAATGCCATTGACACATCCATGATTCATGGCAATGTTGTGTAAAACACAACATGCCACAAAGAATGCTGTGACTTTTTTAGGACCATACTGTAAAGTACCACCTGACCTATCCAAACACCTGAAGCACATTTTCAGTATTCCGAATGTACGTTCAATTACACTGCGTGTTCTTGTGTGTTTCCTGTTGAATACAATTTTGCGCACTGTTGCTGGCATAAGAAATAGGGTCATGAGCCATGTCTTCAACGGATAGCCGTTGTCCCCTAACAGCCACTCATCCAAGGGAGGATTCCCCTCGAATATGGCAGAAATGGTCGAGTTTGCCAATATGAAAGAGTCATGGCTTGAGCCAGGGTAATTAGCAAAGACATGATTTATTCTATAATTAGCATCGGAAATGACTTGGATATTAATCGAATGAGTTCTCTTCCGGTTTATGTATATGAGTGCGTTTACTGATGGGGCACATAGCTGCACATGGGTGCAGTCTATAGCACCAAGGACCGTGGACGCCAGGGAACCCATACTTGGCCAAAACTCCTGCTTTGTTCTTTCCTGGCTGTCAGGTGTAACGGGGAATTTGATGTATTCCCAAGCATGTCGGACTAGACCGGACGTAACTGCATGTATAGCCAAACTTATTGCCGATTGGGAAATGCGTCCAATAGAACTAAGGGGATGCTGGGACGACCCTGATGCATAGAAATGCAGTGCCGCTGTAACTTTCACTGCAACGGGGAGGGCATAGGGACAGCGTGCATCAGTCCCCAGCTCATCTGCCAGGAGATGGCAGATATCTGTAACAGCCTGACGGGTCAGGCGTAGCTTACGCCTGCATTCCTCCTAACTTAGGGAGAGAGGTGTGTCTGGGCCGGTAGACCCTCTCCCTCCGGCGTCTGATCCTCTATCCCAAGACGTATTCCATTCCACTGTGCAATAGAAAAATTATGAGCAACCTCAACTTAACTGGTAAGTTGCAGAGTAAGGTTTTAAATGGACTTACAGAAGATGATTTCGCTGTCTTCAGAATTTATTTTGCAGTCTTCAGAATTGTGGTTCCTGATTCTTGACGAACAACCCACTTTGACAGGTGTCCTTATATACATGTGTCTCTTGCCACTATTGATCAACCAGGTTAATTTGATCCGTCATTACGCCTGCTACAATTCGCGTGAATAATTTGGGTAAGATGTATGCCTATTTATTTTCTTTATGGACACCACAATGATTTTCCTTCTGTGGTAAAATTTTATTTTCCATAATTATGTATGGTTTGCAAAAATGGGAACTGCTGTCCGTGTAGATGAGAGAAGCAAAGTGTATGCGCGAGGTGCACAAGCAATCCGTATGCATCGCATGCACATGTATGCATGCGCCCTTAAAATAGCATCTGAACAACGCGCCACTGACTTTAAACCAGGTATTTCCTGGTCAGTAGCGCAATGGTATTCAGAGACGGCAAAATACCGTTTGCGCCAGAACACGCCTCCTCCTTCCGCCGAACCGCCCCTTGCGGCGCATGATCAATCCCTAATTTACCGGCGAGTGGCACTGGTGGGAAAAGAACGCTCTGCGCCAGTTGTAAACTAGCAACGACACATGCGCCAGTGACTAAGTCACTTGCGCCGGATGCAAGATAGGGCCCCTAGACTCTCTCCAGGTTGGACAATTGTTTGGGCGTGATATCTAGGTAAGATTGGCACCCAGACCTTAGGGGTATTCCAATCAACCAAGCTGAAGGCAAAGCCGGGCTTATTTTGCTTAGCCTCGCTACTTTCAGCTAGAGTTTCGTTCCATTAACGTGACTTAATGGAATCTCCACTAAGTAACTGTCAGGTTTACTTGAGCTGTGTTTTAGAGAAGTCCATCTGTCGGAAACAAGGGTACCATCAGAAGGTTCCACCAAGCCTAGTCCTCACGATTTTGTAATACATTTACATATAACAAGTACAAAAAGTACAAAAAGGTATATTTTCCCCAAGACTCTAAAATTAAATGATGCAAATAAAATAATTGGAAATTGTCACCCACATAAATTCCATTCAGGGAAGTTTCTCGGCAGGCAGCCGATACCACTTCTGCTGAGATAAATACTATTGTTATGGTGCGTTCACATCGCTGGAAATTATGGGGAAAACATTTTCACGACGCTGGAAAGTTCTCGTGAACGACACCTCATGCGCTCTTATGATTCTACTTCCGTTTGGCAACTGGGGCCAGATTTTGATAGCAGAGAGTTGCCCAGTTGGTGACGTATGGTTTACTAGTGATGCGCATGATCATGGTGGACATTGAACGTTTTACTCAATATAAAAGAATCAACCATCATATCACACACTTGACTATTGATTGACGTTGTAACCGTCTGTTGGCATCGACTGCTCATTTTTAAACGTTGTGTTCTGGTAAACCAGCTCTGGATAAGGGCAAGTGTAGCCTTCCATACAGTGGCAATACAATGTGATTATCATAAATAAAAGCAAAAGGATAATAGACCAACAGCTATATAAAAGCATTCATAAAGTAGCATGCCATGGGACCTTTAATACATTTCCCTGTAATGCTTGTTAATCTTCAATGCTTATCATCAACCTTTTCTGCAGGAGCCCCGGTCATGCCTCAGGGCTCAGTATTTGTACAGCCGAGCAGTCTTCTGTGTCAATGTGCCTCTTTAGCACAATAATAAAGAGCTGAGTCCTCTGGCTTCAGACTCTTCACATTTAAGTAAACCTCCTCTCTGGTGCTGTCTTTGGTGATGGTGAACTGCCCTTGAAGAGACGCTGCAAAAATTGTTCCGGTTCCATCATCTATCCGTCCAATCCACTCCAGGCCATGTCCTGACCTCTGGCGAATCCAGTGAAGATAAGTGAGGGAGACTCCGGTCACGTGACAGGACAGTGTAACCGGTTCTCCTTGCCTTTTGACCACCGATTCTGAGGAGGTGAGTTGCTGGCCACGAACCGCTGAAAAAGGAAACAAAACCAAACAGAATTTAGATAGGGTCTGTAGCACTGGTCTGTGCTGGATGATTTCCCTGCACAGACCAGCTGGTTCTCCTCTGTCCTACCCATTGGAGAGTGTCGGTGGGGTGAAGCTCACCTGAAAGAAGGGCCATGAGGAACAAACTATCTGAGACTTTCATGGTGGGAGTGTTGCAGACCCAGGGCAGTGGCAATGGAGGACTGATGCCAACAGTTCGTTTTCGGAAATATATGTTAGAGTCAAATGGGAGGAGACTCAATTTGTATATTCTGTTACAAGTCGGGGGGGGGGGGGATAGGAATATGTAAATATATTAACCCAGATTGATTGTGCCATAACGCTGCTATGAATAAAATAGTTCTTATTTTGTTATTTTTCTTTGGTCTACATGCATTCTTTAAATCTAATACTATGCAATTATTGTTTATAATGTAATATTTTCGACCGAGATATTCTGGTTTTATATTTTTCACATCACTTTTTGCTAAGACAACAGCAGAGAATGTATTTTACTCTGTAGCAAGGTTTATGCCACTGCTGGGATACATAGAAGAAGGTTGGGTTTGCTAAAATAAATCAACTTTACACCCACTTCCAACCAAATACATGTAAGACCAAGCAGTCATTTCACAAACTTCTAAATGGTTATTTTGCACCAGCTTCCTTTCTTTTCTTTAGGCGCTAACTGCAGCATGTTTCCACGAATCAGATGTGTCTAGTGTCACCGTAAGTAAGAGCTAATCAGAGCAATACTTTTCTTAACCTCTGTTAATCATGCTCCTCTCTTGCAGTTGCACCTGCTCCTCCAATGAGCCACCTGCAGCTGATTTCACAGATGTAAAGCTATTGGTTTAAACTTATTTTCTGACATCACAGTTTAAAAATATGGTGGTTAATACTCCTGAAGAAGTTAGGATCATTCGAATTAGGTTACAGTTTCAAATTCCTTTTCTTCCAAATAGACGTAGAGCCAGGACGGAATGTTCAATCCTTTATGTGTGGGCTCCTGCAGGATACCCCAACAACCAGCCCCCACCTTTGTGATGAATGTGTTTGATTCATCACAAACAACAGTATATCAAAACACATGACAAGGGCGGGGCTATCAGATACCTTCCAATCAGTACCTATTTTCAAGTTAAACATACAAAAAGGAGTTACCCCCTGTTTCCTTGGCTTACAGACAGTTATATATATAAGCCAATCAAATACCACCTACACACTCTTTAGGTTGAACAATTGGTGGGGTGTGATATATGGGTAAGATTGGCAGAACTGTTGGTCTGTGGGGGATCTAATGTTGGACTGTATGATGAAATATTTTGGAAGATGTTAAAGACAGATGTTAGGCAAGGAGGGGGATAAAAACAGGATGAAGATGAAACATATTTACTGTATGATCAACTAACAGTTGGGAGAAAGTGAGAGAAGGGGTCTGGCTTTGGGGGTCGACGACATTGGCTGCGTTTCAGATAGCCTGCATTTGAGCGCAAACATGCACGAGACTTGAGAAGATTTGCCGGAACTAGTCAGAAACACGTCAAGTTCCCACCACTTCAAGTCGGACACAGGTGTACTTCTTGTAGTTTGAACAAGCATAGTTTGGGAGGATTCTTTGAAGGAGTTATGTCATTTCTCACATGGGAAATTCGACGTGGTAATTCAAACCAACTTGGGCAACGTTTTGGGAGCCCTAGTTGTTGAGGTGAGTGTCTTATATCTGCATTTCTTTGAGACCATATACACAGAAAAGCAGACGGAGGGAGTTACCCTGGAGCTCCCTCCAGTTTTTAAAGCCATGTGAATTGTCGCATAGGGAAGTTATCACCAGCATTTCTGATGTTATTATCCCAGAATGCATTATGTTATGCGTGGCAAGGGAATCTCCATCTACAGCAGCTTAACCGAGTCTAATTAATGTGGTCAACAGACTCCAGCTGGTTCATCTGGAGGTGTACATTATGTCTGTCATTGTCCCTGAAGATAGTTAAGCGGCCCTGGACTGACTCAGAGTAGGACTTGGTGCTCCCACTAGGTCCTGATATATATGCAATCCATTCCAGTCCCTTCTCTTCTTTCTGCCTGATCCAGGCAAAATCATTGCTAGTTGGTAGTCCAGAATATGTGATGTGCATGGACTTTGCAACAACTGGTTCAGATTGTGTTATTTTCTGAGCACATAAGTCTGTGTGTAAACAAAAAAGCAACTTTATTACAACTAACTAGTTATATTTCATCGTTTTTTATTCTACTACATTTTTATTTTATTTTTTTCAATGCCTGATACTTTAAATGATACTGCTAACCTGACAGGCAACAAATCAGAAGCAGAAACAGAGAACGCTCCATTATTCTGAACATGGATGTTCAACTGCAGCACATCATTCACCTCAAACGATCAGCAACTTCCTTAAACCCTTCACCAGAATGCTTTATGTAGAGATGAGGAAATGGAAATTTGCCTCAACTCCACCTCCCTGTTAGCTGTGCTAAACATTATCATGCACACAGCTCTATAGCGCTCATAAACAATAACCATGATATAAATATATCCACTAACACGAATATACCAATATTTAAATATTCGAAGTTGGGGAAGCAGCTGTGGCCAGCACTACTTGGTCTCATAAGTCACATAAAAAGTCATGCTACTTCCTGTTATTTAACTGAATTAAATTGGCCAACTAGATATGTTGCTCTCTACAATGAGACGATGAGGTATCTTAGTGTCTAAAAAGTGTATAAAGCACTAAATGTTGATGAGTTGTCATAATTAGGCCTACATTATGGTCAGTTTATTTGTAGTTTATAGAAAAATGTGGGACTATATGTGTAGCAGCATTTGATGTTGAACCTGTGGGACTGGGTATTTGTATGCAGCATGCTAGGGGGCTGTACATCTGTGTGTAGCGTACACAGTAATCCACACAATCATCTTCAGGCAGTGGATTTGGACCTTTAACCGTCACTTCTCCTATGTCTGTGTTGCTATTGCTGAACTTGTTCTTCAGATTGTTATTCTGAAGAAGGGTCCCAACACCATATTGGTGGTAGATCCATTCCAGTGGTTTTCCTTCTCTGTGTCTGATCCAACCTGAAGCATAGCTGTTATCAGTCAAGGAATAAACGGAGACCTGATAGCTGATGGACAGTGGCCGTCTAGATCTCAGGAGCAAGGAGTATGGGTGGATCAAATCTAGACTGGAGAAACCTGTAAGAAGGGCAACTCATTCTCCACTGGATAGCTTTGTGATTTCTCTTAATGTAGCAGCAGGGACACTCACAGGAGGAGATGCTAACGGACGCTGTTCGTCAGCATCAAGTGTAAACATTACATTTAGATAAAATAACCTGTGGTAAATTAGAAATGTGGATGTAATGATATAATATAATTAAATATCATACGTAAAATAATAAATATATTTTTTAAAGCAAGTACATATCTTTTATATTGATGTATTTCTATCTGTTTATTTCATATACTCAAGCGATTGAGCTATGGGGTTTGCACATTCAGGTGAACTTTGTGTTGTATTTTTTACTCTAACCTGTTCCGATTTTTCCTCTGAGAAAATATAAACATAATTGATTGTATAAACGTTAATACCTGTAACACTTTAACTTTAAAGACTCTTTTAAATAGGGCAACGGGAAAGTCAAACTGTTGTGCTCCCTTCCCTGGAGTTTTTGCAGGCAGCTTGCATGGTTCTGTATCGCTGTGGGTGTAGGGCGAGCGAGCACAGTAATACACAGCTGTATCACTCTCCTGCAAATTCTGGCCTCTTAAAGAAACTGAGTTACTAGTCGAGTCACGAGAAATTGTGAACTTGTTAGACAGCGCGTTGTTTTTATAGATATTTCCGTTGTCCAAGATATGGGAAATCCACTCCAGTGGTTTTCATTTTGGATGTCTGATCCAACCTGTGGCGGAGTCTACACTACCACTACTGACAGAATATCCTGTTACTTTACAGGTAAGCACCAATGGCTCTGTCGTTCTCACAATGACAGCGACAGGCTGGGAAAGTTCCAAGCTATGAACACCTGCAAAATAGATAGACCGTAAGAAGCTTTCAAATTATTCAAGGCCAGTAGGCCTACATTTCTTTAACCAAATGCATACTTACAGACGCCGCATTTAAAAAGCAAAAGCAGAACTACGTGAAACATGATTCATGATGTAGTTTCAGTTGTTTAAAAGAGTATTCTTTCTACCCAAGAACTTAGAGGACTTGACAGTGTTGAACACAGACACTGTTTATGTAGTACAAAGAGGGGGTGGATTTGCATTTTGTAAAAAAGACAAATGATTACGTTTCAGGTCGACGGGGCCGATGCCCTTATTAAGACTTCCTGGGTTTGTTTATATTTGTCAATATTGCATTTCTTTTGCGCGTTTCAGAACCTAAAAATGATTATGTATGTATATCTTGTGCTTAATATGCGTATACTTTCTTTGAATAACATGGAATGTTTTCTGTCTTGCAATTACATGTTATTACTTGTTGACATTACATGTGAATGTTTTTAGTGGTTAAATTACATATTTTGTCCTACTTCTTGTTTGGTGTACATCCTGGCCCTTAATGTACTTAGTTATTGTAGGTCATATTTAGTTATAGTGCTTAATAATGTAGCATGTTAACATATCTATGTTGAATACGGAAAATAGGTTAACCTAGTGATTGTTGGTGCTTTGCACTTGGTTCTATGAACATTCTTATTGTACCGACAGCGATATATTGTTTCACTTTTCTAATGGACTAGTTAGTCGCTTTGGATAAAAGCGTTGGGTAATTGCCCTAAATGTCTTGTCATAACATTGTCGTTGCTTTTCCAGCAGCAACTCAGATCTTTATACGGCAGTTTCTAAAAGTTGGATTAATAAATTAATGAAAATGTATTAGTACTAATGAAAAAAGGTTCTGATAGCAAACCAGTCCATAATATCCAGAATACAAGTGGCTGTAGGATTTAATACATACATTTGCCCTGTTTATATTTTCAACTTATAAGATAATTGTCTGTTCCTCAGAGTTTGACTTTCTGTAATTTTTTATTTACTGTATTTTTAAAAAAAAAATATTTATTTTTTATTTACTGTATGTTTATATTCTGAGAAAAATAACCAATGAGAGGTTTAGAAAGCCTTCCCTCTGGAGGGTTCATGTTATGACAGGAACCACAGATGATTTACACGTTTTTGCTTTATTTGATAGTGTGATACTCAAACCTCATGACAATTATATTTTGTATTTATATATATATATATATATATATATATATATATATATATATATATATATATATATATATATATATATATAATTTTTTTAAGTTTAAGTTTTATTAAGATGTATAATCATATATATCATTATTAACAATTGCTTGTATTTAAAAAAATAACATTAATATAATTTAAAATGTCATGTGAGAATAAAGGTTGTTTTAAGATCTAAACTTTGTGTCTTTGTGCGTACGCTGTAAGTCTTGTATGGATCACGATATTTGTGGGCCTATTTTTTTGTAACCGGCAGGTTGCTAGTTTGATCCCCAGCTCCTCCTCCTCCCGCCTTGCATGATTGACTCTGCCGTCGGTGTGTCAATGTGTGTATTAAGTTAACAGATGTAAGTCGCTTTGGATAAAAGCGTCTGCTAAATGCCCTAATTGTATGCCATTTTATTTTCAGGTCTAAATTTGGAGTGTTGTAATGCATGTTGTCTGTCTAATAATAAGGTGTTATATTTGTTCTGTCTTTAATTAAAGGATATATGTCTGGCTGATGCTTTGTTTCCAGGTCCAGCTCTGAAGATTAATATGCCAACACTGTTAATTAAAACCACAATAAAAAAAATAAATGAAGTAGGTTTCATAATAGTAATTTTACACAAATTAGGATAACAAACCAGGGAAACATCTTCACAAGAAATAGCTGCTTGAGTTGTTAACAGAATATATCCCTGTTTGTATATTTCAAACAAGTTGTTCGGTAAGTTAGTCAGTAGGTCTAACTGATCAATGAATAATAAAGTAAATAAATTGTTCCAGACGGCTTGGCCTTCATCTCCCCCTCTATTTATCAGCTGATTTTCATGAGTTCAATAATCTATTTTGAAAGATGTGTTTGGAAAGGGTTTTTGTTCATCCTTGACAACAGTTTGTAACACTGTGACTCTCTGGCACAATAATACACAGCTGAGTCTCCAGGCTGCATGTTCTGCCCTTGCAAAGTTACTGTGTTACTGGAGCCGTCAACGGCAAGACTGAATTTACTACTAAGGGAATCTTTCACTGTTTTGCCCGCAGGAACAATCCGTCCAATCCATTCCAGTGCGCGTCCTTCAGGTTGTCTGATCCAATGTGTCCAGTAGCTACTAACAGAATAAGAGACCTGACAGCGGATGGTCAGAGGTTGACCAGGTCGGACAGTCAGAGACTCGGGCTGAGTAAGCTGTTCACAGTTCACACCTGTTCAGAATACAAGCTTTTGGTCATGAAGGAGCTTCTTAAACAATGAATCAATATGTTTTCTTATGGGTTGGATGTTTTCTTATAAAGCCTCACCAGAGCCAGCAGCAAGGAGCAGCAGCAGTACAGCTACAGAGAACATGGTTTGTGTTGAAGCTGAACTGGAGGAAGATGTCCTGTTCTACACCTGACACCTTATAAGGCTCAGCGAGAGGAGAATGACCCACAGTCCTATTTGCATAATTCAAAGAGGCGTCAAATGTTGGTTGAGATGCTACATGACCGGGGGGCAGGATCACAGATCATTTACTCGTTTTTGCATTATTTGATAGCGCGTTATTTAAACCATTTTTTTATATTTACATATTTTTAAGTGTTATTAATATTAGCAATCATACATATCATTATTAATATTTGCTTGTATTAAAAAAATAACATTGATGTAATTAAAAAGGTCATGTGAGAATAAAGTCTGTTTTAAGATGTAAACTTTGTGTTAGTGTGCAAAGTCTTGTATGGATCATGATATATGTAGGGCTAACTTTTTATTTTTAATAGCGTGAGGTTTTCTGTCGTTTTATACCATTTTATTTTCAGGTATAAATTTTGAGTCTTGTAATGCATGTTATTTGCCTGATAATAAGGTGTTATATGTGTTCTGTCTTGAATTAAAATGACATATGTCCGGCTGATGCTTTCTTTCCAGGTTCATATGCCAACTCTGTTAATTAAAACTACAATTTAAAAATATGCCGAGCTCCAGCAGTCATCCGGCATTCATCTCTCCCTCTATTTATCAGCTGATGTTCATGAGTTAAATAATCTATTTTGAATGATGTGTATGGTTCAGAGCTCCCCCTCTGGAGGATTCAAGTAATAACACCTCACGGTGAAGGGTTTTTTCATCCTTTACAACAGTTTGTAATGCTGTGTCTCTCTGGCACAGTAATACACAGCTGAGTCTCCAAGCTGCATGTTCTGCCCTTGCAAAGTTAATGTATTGCTGGAGCCGTCAACAGCAAGACTGAATTTACTACTAAGGGAATCTTTCTGGTGTTTGCCCCCAGTATAAATCCATCCAATCCATTCCAGTCCATGTCCTTCAGGTTGTCTGATCCAAGCTGTGGAGTAGGTACTAACAGAACAAGAGACCTGACAGCGGATGGTCAGAGGTTGACCAGGTCGGACAGTCAGAGACTCTGGCTGAGTAAGCTGTTCACAGTTCACACCTGTAAAGAATTTAAGTTTTTAGTCATAAAGGAGCTACTTCAATTATGAATCAATATTTTTCCTATGGGTTGGATGTTTTATCAAGAAGCCTCACCAGAGCCAGCAGCAGAGCAGCAGCAGTACAGCTACAGAGAACATGGCTTGTGTTGAAGCTGAACTGGAGGAAGATGTCCTGATGTACACTTGACAACTTATAAGGCTGAGCGAGAGGAGAAAGACCCACAGTCCTATTTGCATAATTAAATGAGGTGGCATATAGTGCTTGGGGTGCTACTTGACATGGGGGACAGGAATCAAAGATCTTTACACGTTTTTGCATCATATGATAGTGTGTTATTTAACCATATTACTATGATATTTTTTAATATTATTTTATTTTTCTTATTTTAAAGTGTCATTAAGATTTATAATAATACATATCATTTTTTTATTTGCTTGCATTTAAAAAAGTAACATTAATATAATTGTAAACGTAATTTGAGAATAATGGCTGTTTTAAAGATCAACATTTTGTGTTATTCTGTGTATGATGTAAGTCTTGTATGGATCATGATATTTTTAGGCCTAACTCTTTTTTTATTAATAACGTCAGGCCTTCTGTCCTTTTATAAGATTTCATTTTAAGGTCGAAATTTGAAGTCTTTTCAGAAATGTTATCCCTCTAATAATAAGGGGTTATATGTGTTCTGTCTTGTGATAAAATGATATATGTCTGGCTGATGCTTTGTTTCCAAGTCCAGCTGTGAAGATTAATACGGCAACTCTGTTGATTAACGATACAGTGAAAAACAAAAAGAAAATATATTGAATAATAATCATTCAACACAAATTAAGATAATGAAACACGTAAACATATCTGCATGAGTTGTTAACAAAATAATTTTTTCCCTGTTTATGTATTTCAAAGAACTTGGTCGGTAACTTAGTCAGTGGGTCTAACTGATCAATCAATAGAAAACTAAATTAAATGATCCAGCGAGCTTGGCATTTATCTCTCCTTCTATTATCAGCTGATGTTCATGAGTTTAAAGGCCCACTATGCAAGATCGGGCATTTCTTCGCTGTTTTCTTGGTTTGGCACGCACTTTTCTCTACACAGCGCCCCCTACAGCTTCGTAGTAGATATTTAACAACACTGTCGTAACAACTCGTTGACAACCCTTCCCCATGCACTTCTACGCTAGAAATGTGCATTTGTTTTCAAAGAAGCCGGCGAATGCGTGGGGCCATGTCCGAAGTAGATGATCATGAAGTGTAGACAAGGTTATACATTTTTAAAACGGTGTATTTGTATTGCAATAAACATAAATCCATCCTTTTTTATAGTTGACTGGGAGAATTTATATCCTAGATTATAATTGTTTTATTTTAGGTTGAACGGAACAATCAGTGTAAGAGTGTTGGCAAACATAATAATCTAAATAAACAAGAACCTGGATTCGGGGATTCAGCCTGTATCTGCGGGACGAGACAGACGAACAGCAAAACACCCGTGGAAACAAAGGAAAGGAAACATACAGGGCTCACAACAAAACGGTTGAGAAAACACATTTTTACAGGGCTCACAACAAAATGGTTGAGCAAACACATTTGTACAGAGACTATCAACATCAAGAATACCACGAAGACAAAGTTCACCGAAGGGTACTTTCAATTTCAAAAGCAACACGGCCAAGTCAGCGTCTGATTTGCAGTCTTTTTCTTTCAGTTCACGCTATTCCTGAAAAGCTTGCCCAACGTTTACTCGTGTCTGGCCTCTCTGTCGGTCAGTCTCCCTTTTCTCTTCTTCTGTTCCTCCGACATTGGGTTTCTCTGTCTCTTTTTAGTCGGCTGATCTATGATGAATGTAACAATCCCTTAGTTACTTGTGTTTTTATGTTTATATCGAGCCATTTCCGTGTTTGGGGGTCTGTGCCGTAAAGCAATTCGTTACTTCGCGAGACCCGAGACTCCCGCGAGAGTGGGCGGCGGGTCGCCGGCAGAAACCTATTCCCTTTCTCCGCCAAGATGCGCAAGGGGGAGTCGAAACAACGAACAATCTAACAAAAATGTATAATAGAACCATCGCAATGACTCTTAGCCTGTTATATTAAGGTAAATCAAGCCAAAAAAGTTGCATAGTTCCCCTTTCACTCGTCTCTTTTCTGGTCCAACTTCGTTTTATTCTTCTTTTGTTCCACCGACAGTCGCCTCTTGGGCCCCTTATCAGCCGATTTATCCATGATGAATTCAACAATTGCCTTGCAACTGGCTGTTTATATCTAGCCGGTGCCATGTTTGGGGGTGTGTCTGTGCCGTAAAGCATTTTCGAAACTACAATCTGACTACATTTTCGAGGCGCGATTGGATACTTCCGCTGCGTCACATCCGGATTGTGTCGGTCCGAACAGAGCAAGTTGCATATGCGCTTTTTCCTTGGAGAGGCAACATGGGGCAATGACACACCGACCAAATGACCCAGAAATGGTTGCAGAACCATCAGAATAACTCTCAACCTGCATAATTAATGTAATTTTGGCTAAAAAAGTTGCATAGTGGGCATTTAATAATCTATTTTGAATCATATGTTTGGTTAAGAGCTCCCCCTCTGGAGGATTCAAGTAATAACACCTCAAAATGATATATGTCTGGCTGCTGTTTTGTTTCCATGTCCAGCTGTAAAGATTAATATGGCATGTCTGTTAATTAAAATGACAATGAAAAACGAAAAGAAAATATATTGCGTAATAATCAGTTAACACAAATTAGGATAAATAACCACTTAAACATCTTCACAAGAAAGTTGGTCAGTGAGTTAGTCAGTTGGCCTAACTGAGGATGGTCAGAGGTTGACCAGGTCGGATAGTCAGAAACTCTGGCTGAGTAAGCTGTTCACTGTTCACACCTGTAGAGAATACAAGCTTTTGGTCATGAATGAGACACTTCAAATATGAATAAATGTGTTTTTTCATGATGCCTCACCAGAGCCAGCAGCCAGGAGCAGCAGCAGTAAAGCTACAGAGAACATGGTTTGTGTTGAAGCTGAACTGGAGGAAGATGTCCTGTTTTACACCTGACACCTTATAAGGCTCAGCGAGAGTAGAAACACCCCCAGTCTTATTTGCAAATTTCAATTAGGAGGAAAATGTTGGTTGAGATGATACACGAGCCGGATGGGGAAGGATCACAGATCATTTACACGTTTTTTTGCATTATTTGATAGTGTGTTACTTAAACCATATTACTATAATATTTAATATGAATATTTTTAAGTGTTATTAAAATGTATAATCATACACATCATTATTAATATTGGCTTTTTTTGACAAGAAATAACATGAATAAAATGTCACGTGAGAATAAAAGCAGTTTTAAGATGTAAACTGTTATTTTGCGTATGCTGTATGTCTTGTAGGCTATGGATCATCATGATATATGTAGGGCTAACTTTTTGTTTATGTTAACGTCAGGTTTCTGTCCTTTTATATCATTTTATTTCTAGGTCTAAATTTGGAGTGTTGTAAGGCAAGTTATCTTTCTAATAATAAGGTGTTATATGTGTTCTGTCTTGAATTAAAAAGATATGTGTCTGGCTGATCCCAGCTGTGGAGATTTAAGGTTCACTTTATGAGGTTTCCTAACGTTAATATGAGTTCCCCTAGACTGGCTATAGTCCCCCAGTAGCTACAAATGGCGTTAAGTGTAAAACGAGCATTAGGTATCCTGCTCTGCCTTTGAAAAAACATAGCTCAGACGCGCCGATTTGCAATTTTCCCCATATGTCGTCACACGCTGACATGTTACCTCCCCTTTCTCTGCTTTGCCCGCCCAGAGAATTTGGCCCGCCAATGAGACAATGAGCCACGACCGTAGGAGCCCCACGTGTGTGTGTGTGTGTGTGTGTGTGTGTGTGTGTGTGATCACACACACTGTTACGCAAGTGTTGTACACTTCTTCATTATTTGGATAACCTCGGGTTCTCTGTGACTCTGGCATCTCCACAACGAGACTCGTAGTGGGGGTTATCTCAGCCATGGTTGAGAAGGAATTGGGGGAAAGGAGCTTTGGCTTTGACGCCCTGAAGTAGATGAACCGCGACATGGAGGAGAATGGGATTGTTGCCCGCGATTGTCTCCCGCCGGAGCCCCGCTGCCGAGGCACCACCGCCGTGAGGCACGACCGCCGCGAGATGTTGCCTCGGCGCTGCTCGCTGCCAAGGTGGTGGTGCCTCTGCAGCCGGCAGCGGGGCTCCAGCGGGGGACAATGTCGCGGTTCAGTCTACTTCAGATTGATGTGGAAGTGGAAGAACCAGAGACGTCTGAGAACCCGACACAACCCGTTGTTTGAGATTGATAATATTGTCTGGAGGCGCACACAGCTTTTGACCGTGATCAGTGGTGTTGTCTATTTTATTGTAGTGGGTATATTGTGATGATTCCCTCCCAGCCTCGTACAAACCCGTCCCACCGGTACGTGTACGTGTGTGGCGCTTATGGGGTGTCGCACCACACTCACCAACGCAGGGGTCTACAACCCGCTGATTTAAGAGTAGGCTATTACGATCAACAATCAACAATCATGGAATGCTGAATAGGTTTATCAGTTTTAATAACAGTATGAAGAAATAGAACACAAAAATTATAAGTTGTCCTTTGTCTATCTATAGTAGCAATAGCACATGCTAAACAAGGACAAAATCTACTCAAAATAATTGAATGAACTGTTTACAACCATGGCTAACCAGTGCATGAGAAGGAGATGAAAGGAGACTAATGATTCACTCTTTCAATTGCTCTAATTTTAGCTCTTACTGTTGGTATCTAACATACCATAGTTATTGAATTGTGCAAAAGTGTGAAATTACTGCACCTTAAAAATGACATGAATTAGCTATACTCTCATTTGCATAGTGATTAACTATGAATTTTAATTGTGTATACCAACATGCATGTTGGCTGACATTTACCTAACTTTTTTTCCCTCCACTCTAACCAAGGATGCCTGTTTTTAAATTCCCTAGCCTGACACCCAGTCCGAAAGGCTGGCCAGAGGTTCTCATCTAAAAGTAACAAGGAGATATACAGTGGGATTAAAACATTGTCTTCTGCTGACTACTTGTTATGTGGTTTACACATTAATATGGGAGGACTGGACACACACACACACACACACACACACACACACACACTTTTCTGTTGTGTCTTTGTAAGTCTCCGTAGCTCTGGTAGTGGCATCTGCTGCTGCAGGGTCAACTTAAGCGGCAGCAGTAGATTTTGGGCCAGGCTTAAAACTATCTAAAACCACTGAAATAGTGTAGTTT
The DNA here is from genome assembly GCF_902167405.1 of Gadus morhua. Classification (NCBI taxonomy): domain Eukaryota; kingdom Metazoa; phylum Chordata; class Actinopteri; order Gadiformes; family Gadidae; genus Gadus; species Gadus morhua. The sequence goes on along the minus strand of NC_044049.1, from coordinate 11,678,715 downwards.
GCTTTTCATATTGTAATGTTGAATGTTATTGTAGCATGTAGCCGGGGACTCTTTAAGTGTTTGTGTTGTGTTTATCGTTTTATCCAGTTGTTTTAACTGTTATGCCAATTGTTCCCACGTCTAACTTTCAATCTGTGTGGGTTGCTAAGCTCGGCCCGCCAACTAACATGCAGAGATGCAGGGGCAGCTGCGCGCTGCCCCTGCATAGGAGATAACTTCCCCTGCTAAAAGTATTGCAGTTATACCCAACCGGTATTTGCGAAAAATAAACACAGAAGTGAAAGATCGGTCACAAGACAATTGATACGTATCCGTGCACATTTTTAAGTGGGTATACGCAAATCCTGGTGCGTTCCTAGTGGGTATACGGCGTATACCTGCGTATCACGTAGACTACACCACTGGCTGTGATAATATATACTATATGATATAGATATCTATGTATAATGATATCATTGATATAGAGCTCCAGGACTCCCGCCGGAGCACCCGGAGTGTTCTAGAATATTTAGAGAACACTGCCAAAAACTTGGTGCGCCTTGCCATTGCGATACATCAACTGTAACAATTAAAATGTCAATGAAAAAATCATAATGAACGTTTAACACTGTAACGGGTTCACCGGAGTCAGGGCACAGTTCTTTGTGGAAATGGAGCAAACTCCAAAGTCACACGAACAAAAGGACAACGTTCAATGTTCAATCCGTCCGTCTCCTGGTCGTACGACGCTCTCTCTGGCTCGCAGAGAGCGTCTTCCTTCTCTCTCTCTCTCTCTCTCAACCCCTGACTGAAAGACAAGCAGGCACATAAATATACACTTCCTGATTGGGTCAGATTGCAGACACCTGTCCGCAATCAGACCCCATCACCCCAGCAGACCCGGTGCTCCATACTCCCCCTGCAGGCCAGACGCCGCCCCACCTGTTACGGTTGCGGGTGCAGGCAGGTAAGGTAGGACCCAGACGCAGACGGTTTAGGGAGAACAGCACTTTATTTATGCCTAAAGGCTAAGGCAAGGAACCAGGGAACTCAGGTGACAACAGGGAGCAGGGAACACGCAGGACGAACAACCACAATGATAGCACAAGGAAAAAAGGAAAGACAAGGGCTTAAGCAACAAACACAACGAGGAACAGCTGAGACACATTAGGGGAGGGAACAGTAATCACCAAAACACGACAGACCATGACAGTACCCCCCCCTTAAGGGTCGACTCCCAGGCGACCCACGAAAAGCAAAAAAACGAGGAAAGTCAAACCCAAAACGGGTGGGTGGAGGGGCGCCAGGAGGGGGGAATAAAAAAAAAAAAGATGGACTGGGGCAGAGCGGAGGGACGTCAGGCGGGCGGCCAGAAAACTGCCCCAGGGCATGGCAGGGAGCCTCAGGCGGACGGCCTGGGGGGCAAGCAGAGGCAGAGTGAAGGCGGAACCCTTCAGGAGGCCGGCGGCAAGGACGATGAGGGCTCAGTCCCTCAGGAGGCCTGCAGCGGCACGGAAACCCCTCTGAAGGCCAGCAGTGGCGAAGGCGGAAACCTTCAGGAGGCCGGCGAAGACGAGGTAGAGGGCGGGTCCCCTCAGGAGGAAGGCGAGGTGGAGGGTGGGTCCCCTCTGGAGGAAGGCGAGGTAGAGGGTGGATCCCCGCTAGTGGAAGACCAGGTAGAGGGTGGGTCCCCTCTGGTGGAAGGCCAGGAAGAGGGCGGGTCCCCTCTGGTGGAAGGCCAGGAAGAGGGCGGGTCCCCTCTGGTGGAAGGCCAGGAAGAGGACGGGTTCCCTCTGGTGGAAGGCCAGGTAGAGGGCGGGTCCCCTCTGGTGGAAGGCCAGGTAGAGGGCGGACCCCCTCTGTAGGAAGGCCAGGTAGAGGGCTGGTCCCCTCTGTAGGAAGGCCAGGTAGAGGGCGGACCCCCTCTGTAGGAAGGCCAGGTAGAGGGCTGGTCCCCTCTGGAGGTAGGCGAGGTAGAGGGCGGACCCCCTCTGGAAGGCGGGACCCCTCAGGAAGGCAAGGTAGGGGGCTGGTCCCCTCTGGAGGAAGAGGTTGTGCCCCTTCCAAAAGGTTTGGAAGGCGGGATCCCTCTGGAAGGCCTTGAAGAGGAACCCCCCTCGGGAAGGAGTGGAGGAGGACCCCCACAGGCAGGAGCGGAGGGCGTGCCTCCCCTGGACGGTCTGGAGGTCGGGCCCCCTCCGCCAGGAGCAGAGGCCGGTCCCCCTCTGGAAGGAGCAGGAGGCGGACCCCCTCAGGCAGGAGCGGAGGGGGCAGAGGCCGGTAGGGGAGGACCGGGGACAGAGGCTGGTAGCTGGGGGCCGGGGACAGAGGCTGGTATCTAGGGGCCGGGGGCAGAGGCTGGTCGCGGGGAACCGGAGGCAGAGGCTGAGAGCGGGGAACCGGGGGCAGAGGCTGAGAGCGGGGAACTGGGGGCAGAGGCTGAGAGTAGGAGCGTGGAGGTTTAGGCCGGTCACAAAAGTCCGGTGGCACCGGCATGTAGCTCTCAGGCCAAAAGACTGTGGGGCTGAGCAGCTCAACTGCCCACTCGGGCAAGGCGTCCAACTCGGGCCTTGAAGAGACAGCCCTGCGTGTACGCCCCACGATAGCCTCCTGCTCCTTCCTGCTGGGAATGTTCTCCCAAAAATCCATTGCTTTCATAATGAACCATAATAAATCCTCCAACTCACGGCTAAATTGATCGTCCGCTGGGTCCAATGTTGGTGCTATCATTCTGTTACGGTTGCGGGTGCAGGCAGGCAAGGTAGGACCCAGACGCAGACGGTTTAGGGAGAACAGCACTTTATTTATGCCTAAAGGCTAAGGCAAGGAACCAGGGAACTCAGGTGGGAACAGGGAACACGCAGGACGAACAACCACAATGATAGCACAAGGAACAAAGGAAAGACAAGGGCTTAAGTAACAAACACAACGAGGAACAGCTGAGACACATCAGGGGAGGGAAAAGTAATCAACACAGGAGGGAAACACAGGGAAACACACCAAAACACGACAGACCATGACACCACCTCCACAAACACAAATTAAGATAATGAAATACGCAAAGATATTCACACAAAATAGTTGCATGAGTTGTTATCAAAATATATTTCTCCCTGTTTGTGTATTTCAAACAAGTTGGTCGGTAAGTTAGTCAGAAGGTGTTAAGAGTTAGCGGATGCAGGCAGGCAGGTAGGAGCCAAAGGGGAATTTATCAAATCAAAAGGCAAAAAGACAAGGAACACCGAGAACTAGTGATGTTACGTTTTGCGTCGAGGCATCGGGGCGTGTGTCGAGTACCTCGGCTCCTCCCCCAGCGAAGCTCCGCTTCGAGTAGGATTCACATTGGCGAAATGACGTAGGGTGTGACGTTCGAGGCTTCGCCTCGGGCTACTGCTTCGAAATATGGGTTCAGTATTGGCGGGAGATTTCGACTTTAATGGCTATTAAATTAATAACTCCTTCTCAGTTGTCATGCAGGGTGGCTCGGCTTAGCTCAGGAGGTAGAGCAGTTGACTTGTAACCGGTGGCTAGTTCAATCCCCAGGTCCTCCAAGTTCAGTGTTGTTGTGTCCCTTTCACTTTGCTCCTGACAGCTGACTGTCGCCTTGCATGGTTGACTCTGGCGTCGGTGTGTCAATGTGTGTATTTACCGATGTAAGTCGCTTTGGATAAAAGCGTCTGCTAAGACACACTTTTGCCAAATGATTTATTTTCTAGCATGAGCTCTGTGCCATTTTATGAATGGCACACTCACACACATGTATCACTGAAATGACTTCAATTCTCAAATGATTTAAAGTGGAAATGAAGCACTGAGAACTGTGTCAATTTTTTGTTTGTTTTTTCATTTTTGGAAACACATGGATTTTCATCAATACTGAAATTCAAGTAGTTTCACCGTAAAATGACATGTTTATAACGACTTTCGCCTCTAGGGCGCAGCCATGTTTTAAAAACGCAGGCGCTACGTCATCAGAATGGTTGGCTCTTTAAAATAAACATGTCGGATATTGGAAGAAGAACAGGGGGGTCCTTTTGTATTGCCCCTGGCTGTTCAAACGAATTTTATCGGTTAAAGGAGAGCGGTAGAATAGTTCATTTCCATGTAATTCCCGTCAAGAAGCCTGAAGTGCTCCGAAGATGGTTAGCTGCATTGAAACGCCTCAGCCCCCCAATGGGACCAGGGCAGAGAGTATGTAGCGACCACTTTATAGAGGCTGATTACATCGAAGAGAGAGCTTTTTCTGAAGATGGGAGATTTGTTCGCCGTCCCACCAATCGCCTGAAGCCAGATGCTGTGCCAACTATTTTTAATTTTAGTGGATATGCAGTGGAGACACGGACATACCCGTCAGATCGGACCCGGGCGCTGCTCTTATGCGCAGCGAAAGAGCGCAGAAACGTGCTTGCCAGGCAGAGGAACGAGAGGTACACTTAGCCTCTACTACTAGAGAAACAGATAAATTAGTACAAGTACACTCACTGTTTGAAGATTGTCTTGTTTGCAGACTAGCTCGCTCCATGCGCTAGTCTGGAGCGAGCTATAATGTAATAATATATAATGTGCAATATATATACATATCTTACACTGCATTACTACAGGTTAATTTCATGGCAGCAGACACTCTCCATGTCAGTGGACATAGGGACACAAACCCCACACAAGCACCACCGATTGTTTCCTGTGCGCTCAGATACATCTCTCTCTCCTTCATCTATTTCTCCTCCATAGTCAGGCTCTGTTGGGGGCACTAAAACTCCGACTTCTCTTACTGGCTCAAAAGCATAGGCAATTGGATGCATGCCCGCATTGGTGGGTCTATCCAATTCGTCCATATCCATTTCTTTGAGGCAGTAAGCTACCTGTGAGGCTATGAGCCGCTATGTAAACAACATAGAATGTTAATACCAACCATTCTCGTGACGTCATCGTATTCTGAAAACAGAGATGGCGGCGCACAGGCTGAAAACATTGTGATTAATGCAACGTGTTTGTGCTTCATTCTGAATAACGGGACATATTTCCGACTTTATTTGTATTTATGGTATATTTAAATATTTAACTAGTGCTATAGACATGTTTTATTTGATTGCTTCCTTTCCACTTTAATGTTGTATCGGCACACGAAGCAAAAATCACATTTTGGGTTGGGTTGTCATAATTTCATTCACCACTAGATGTCCCTAGGGTACTCATTTGAAGCTTCGAGCACGAACCACTTTGGTGGTTCATCTGGCTGAGAGGCTTTGACGTTTCATGAGGCATCATCTCGGCACCACTACCGAGAACACCGAGAACACCGGTAACACAACTCACCACAAACCACAATGATACGACGAGGAACAAAGGAAAGACAAGGGCTTAAATACAAAACACAGGGCACGCAACGATGAACAGCTGAAACAGATTAGGGGAGGGAGCAGTAATCACACAGGAGGGAAACTTGACAGGACATGGGGAGAAACAAGACAGAGATACCAAAGTAAAACAGGAAACACAGGGAAACACACCAAAACAAGACAAGGAAACAGACATTCCATGACAGTACCCCCCCTTTAAGAGTCGACTACCAGGCGACCCACAACAAGCAAAGAAAAAGAAGAAAGTCAACCCTTCTGGAGGCCGCGCAGCTGACCAATAGGTAAAGAAACGCCTGAGGTCCGCACGATGGTTGGGCAAACCTGGGTGTGGGCTTGGGATCGCTGGACTTAAAATAGAATAGAATAGTAAGCTTTATTGTCATTGTACAAAGTACAACGAAATGCAATGAGCAGCTCCATAAAAGTGCACACATGTTATCGAATATAAATATATAATAATTAACAAAAGCAATATATAATATAAATAAATAAATAAATAAATAACAATTTAAAATACACAGTAAAACTTAAATACACAGTAAAGACTACAAACAGACAACAAACATCAGTGCAGATCTGAGTTCAGTATGGTGACAGCTTTGGGAAAGAAGCTGTTCCTGAGTCTATTTGTTCTGGCATATATGGACCTGAAGCGCCTGCCAGAGGGCAACAGGTTGAAGAGATGGTAGCCGGGGTGGGTGGTGTCCTTCAGGATGCCTCTGGCCCTGCTGAGAAGGCGGGAGCCGTAGATGGTGCTTAAGGAAGGCAGAGGGCAGCCAATGATTTTTTGCGCGACGTTTGCCACCCTCTGCAGTCTCTTCCTGTCGGCCTCCATGCAGCTGGAGTGCCACACTGACACAGCGTAGGTCAGCAGGCTCTCGATGGTTGAACGGTAGAAGGTCACCAGCAGCTGTGTGTTTAGATGCTCCCTCCTGAGCACCCTCAGAAAGTGTAAAACGAGCACTAGGTAATATCCTGCTCTGCCTTTGAAAAAACAAAGCTCAGACGCGCCGATTTGCAATTTTCCTTGGTCTTGGTGATGTTCAGTGCCAGGTTGTTAGAAACACACCACTCACCAAGTTTCAGGACCTCATCTCTGTAGGCCGCCTTGTTTCCCCCTGTTATAAGGCCCACCACCGTTGTGTCATCAGCGAATTTGACAAAGATGTTCTCTGGGTGGATGGGACTGCAGTCAGATGTGTAGAGGGAGTAGAGTGGTGGGCTCAGCACACAGCCCGGGGGAGAGCCAGTGCTGAGAGTGCGGGAGGAGGAGAGGTGAGGACCCAGTTTCACCTGCTGGGGTCGGTTGACCAGAAAGTCTTTAATCCAGGAGCAGGTGGGTGGTGGGAGCCCCAGGTTGATTAACTTGGGGATCAGAATGTCTGGTATTATGATGTTAAAAGCTGAGCTGAAGTCAATGAAGAGCATCCTGACGTAGCTCCCCTCTTTCTCCAGGTGACTCAGCGCTGAGTGGACAGCGATGGCTATTGCGTCGTCGGTGGATCTGTTAGTCCGGTATGCAAACTGGTGTGTGTCCAGGGTGGGGGGGAGACAGGCTTTGATGTGTCTCCAAACCAGTTTCTCAAAGCACTTGGTGATGACTGGGGTGAGTGCTATGGGGCAGAAGTCATTGAGGCTGGTAGTGGGTAACTTCTTAGGGATTGGGATGATTGCTGATGGGGGTTGTAGTGGTGGTTGGAGTGATGTGGCTGAGTGCTGTGTTTGAGACTCAAAGCGGGCAAAGAAGCTGTTCAGCTCCTCTGCCAATGCCGCATCTGAGTCCCCGGGTGTCACAGCACAGCCTCTCTAATTGGTGATGGTCTGTATGCTCTGCCACACCTGCCGGGGATTGTTGAGCTGTTCCTCTATCCTCCTCTTGTATTCTACTTTGGCCCACCTAATGCCTCTCCTCTGGTCGACGCGAGCGGCGCTGTACAATGCTCTGTCACCTGATCTGAAGGATGAGTCACAGGCCCGGAGGAGCGTGCAGACCTGGCTTATCATCCATGGTTTCTGGTTTGGGAACACCCGGATGCACTTTTCCACATTCCCAATGCAGTACTTGATGTAAGACAGTACTGTGTCTACGAATGTAGCCAGGTCTTCATGGTAGAAGGCTTCCCACTGTGTTTGTTCAAAGCAGTCCTGCAGTCGGGGGAGGGCATCCTCAGGCCAGGTGGTAATGGTCTTCTTTGTGGGCTTTGTTTGTCGACAGAGGGGGGTGTATGCGGGGGTGAGGAGCAGTGAGAGGTAGTCTGACCGGCCCAGGTGGGGGAGGGGTACGGCTCTGTATGCACACTTGATGTGGGAATACACATGACCCAGAGGGTTTTCTCCTCTTGTTGGGCATTTTACAAATTGATAGAATTTTGGTAGAACAGTCTTGAGATTTGCTTTATTGAAGTCCCCTGCAATAATGTGGGCGCCATTGGAGTGGGCGCGCTGGTGGTTATTGATTGCATTATGCAGCAGAGAGAGAGCCGTGTTTACATTAGCGTCCGGTGGTATGTTGACTGCAGTGAGGACAACAGCAGCTTTTTCTCTAGGTAGAAAGGGTCTGCATCTCACTGACATGAACTCAAAGTCAAAGTCAAAGTGTGTTTATTGTTGCATGTACCAAATTGCTTCAGCACAGCAAAATTCTTACGACTTGGCAAGCATCATTCATCTACGCAGTAGACGTCATACATATAACAAAAACTCCAGGTCAGGAGAACAGTGTTTGTCCAGAATAGTGCTGTTGTTACACCAACCTTCATTCACATAGATGCAGAGCCGTCCTCTGTTTTTTCCGGAGTCACTGTTCCTATCCCATCTGTGTAGCGTGCGTCCTGCTAGTTGCACCGTGGCATCAGGGAATTGTGTATGTAGCCATGTCTCTGTGATGATGAGCATGCAGCATTCGCGGACATAGCGATTTCCAGCCAGCTGTATTTCCAAATCGTCCGTTTTGTTTACCAGGGATCTGGCGTTTGTAAGGTAGAGGCTCAGCAGCGGACGTTTAACAATCCACGGAATGGATGTTGTGAGTGCAATGAAAGTCACTGGCGATGGTCATCTTCTCCATAAACTTCAGTTGGAAACCGATATCCAGCAAGTCCAGACGACTGTAGCGTTCATTAGAAAAAGCTATATATATTATGACCTCCATAAGCAGCTTCTGTTCGCCTCTGGAAAAGATCCCTCTCGGTCCTTTTTGGACATTTCTTTCTCAAAACTCCGGCCAGAGTGGAGATTTTGGAAAAAAGCTAGATCCCCACATATAATAACCCTTTTTGAGTTCTTATATGCTATATATAGCTCAACCCCCTAAACCCCCCATTGATTCTACTGCTGTCGGAACGACATTGATGCCCGCATATAAAGCATCAGGTGTGAATCACCCTCAGGGTTGAATATCATGATACACAAATGCGGCGAAAATGTGGAGGACATGTGTGAAAACGGCTATATTGGATGACATTACAGGTGGAAAATCAGTGGTTAATACCCCTAATATGACTCACTGCTAGATGCTTCTGAAATTAAAACTGGATTACAATTGGTTAATATTCCTCTTATTACAACTTCGCTATAATCCATTGGTTAATATCCCACATTTGTAGTGGTGGCTGCTGGTCTGTCAAAGAGGGGAAGCTAATTTCCGGCCTGCATCAAATAAATCATATAAAGTCAATTTATTTATAGGTTAATTCTGCTCCGTTCCTTTTCAAGGAAATGCTCTGGGGCCCTGTCATACCAACTAGCTGTCTTGACTTGACCAGTCTCCTCTCATTGGCCAGCATTCTTTAACGGCCTTGGCCTATTGTGTTACAGGGGTAGGACTTGAGCTGCTTTAAACAGGAGTAGCTCTTTTCTAGACCTACAGATGTAGCTCCAAATTTCACTTTATGAGATTTTCTAACATTAATATGACTTCCCCTAGCCTGGCTATAGTCCCCCAGTAGCTACAAATGGCGTTAAGTGTAAAACGAGCACTAGGTATCCTGCTCTGCCTTTGAAAAACCAAAGCTCAGACGCGCCGATTTGGAATTTTCCCCATATGTTGTCACACGCTGACATGTTACCTCCCCTTTCTCTGCTTTGCCCGCCCAGAGTATTTGGCCCGCCAATGAGAGAATGATCTACGACCTTGCAATCGCCACGTGTGTGTGTGTGTGTGTGTGTGTGTGTGTGTGTGTGTGTGTGTGTGTGTGTGAACACAAACACTGTAACGCAAGTGTTGCACACTTCTTTGTTATTTGGATAACCGTTCTGCTCGTTATGCGTCAGACCATCTGATGCATAACGTATGAAATACCAGAGACGTCTGACTCGTGGTGGGGGTTATCTCAGCCATGGTTGAGATGGAATTGGGGGAAAGGAACTTTGGCTTTAACTCCCTAAAGTACATGAACCGAGACATGGAGGAGAAAGGGATTGTTGCCCGCGATTGTTGACCGCCGGAGCTCCGCTGCCTGCTGCCGAGGCACCACCGCCACAAGGCACCACCACCGCGGGGCACCACCACTGCAGGGCGGTGGTGCCGAGGCAGTGGGCAGCGGGGCTCCGGCGGGAGACAATTGCGGACAACAATCGCAGTCAATAATCCCTTTCTACACCTTGTCACGGTTCAGTCTACTTTAGATTGATGTGGAAGTAGAAGAACCAGACGTCGGAGAACCCGACGCAGTCGTTTGAGATTCATAATATCGTCTGGAGGTGCACACAGCTTTTGGCTGTGATAATATATATTATATGATATAGATATCTATGCATAATATGATATTTTTTAGGTATAGAGCACCAGGACTCCCGCCGGAGCACCCGGAGCGTTCTAGAATATTTACAGAACACGGCCGAAAGCTGTGTGCAACGTAAACACGAGCGCATGGTACCGTGGCCGCAAGCTGCTCAGTGCCACACCCCCACCCTCCACCTTGACCCGCCTCTAAAAAATGACACGTTTGTGGAAAGCTCAGTGTGGGACTGGTTAATAGTGGTTGTAAGTACTGTATTAGGGACTAACTAACATCTATATAAAAGCATTCATAAAGTAGCATGCCCTGGGACCTTTAATACATTTCCCTGTAATGCTTGTCAATCTTCAATGCTTATCAACAACCATTTCTGCAGGAGCCCCAATCATGCCTCAGGGCTCAGTATTTGTACAGCCGAGCAGTCTTCTGTGTCAATGTGCCTCTCTAGCACAATAATAAAGAGCTGAGTCCTCTGGCTTCAGACTCTTCACATTTAAGTAAACCTCCTCTCTGGTGCTGTCTTTGGTAATGGTGAACTGCCCTTGAAGAGACGCTGCAAAAATTGTTCCAGTTCCACTATCTATCCGTCCAATCCACTCCAGGCCATGTCCTGACCTCTGGCGAATCCAATGAAGATAAGTGAGAGAGACTCCGGTCACGTGACAGGACAGTGTAACCGGTTCTCCTTGCCTTTTGACCACCGATTCTGAGGAGGTGAGTTGCTGGCCACGAACCGCTGAAAAAGGAAACAAAACCAAACAGAATTTTGATAGGGGAGAGTCTGGAGGATTTCTCAGCACATACCAGCTGGTTCTCCTCTGTCCTACCCATTGTAGAGAGTCGGTGGGGTGAAGCTCACCTGAAAGAAGGGCCATGAGGAACAAACTATCTGAGACTTTCATGGTGGGAGTGTTGCAGACCCAGGGCAGTGGCAGTGAAGGACTGATGCCAACAGTTTGTTTTTTCGGAAATATATGTTAGAGTCAAATGGGAGGAGACTCAATTTGTATATTCAGTTACAAGTCAGGCGGGGCATTCGTAGGAATATGTAAATATATTAACCCTAAGATTGATTGTGCCATAACGCTGCTATGAACAAAATAGTTCTTATTTTGTTATTTTTCTTTGGTCTACATGCATTCTTTAAATCTAATACTATGCAATTACTGTTTATAATGTAATGTTTTCGACCAAGATATTCTGGTTTTATATTTTTCACATTTTTCACAAAACAGCAGAGAATGTATTTTACTCTGTAGCAAGGTTTATGCCACTGCTGGGGTACATGGATGAAGGTAGGGTTTGCTATAATAAATCAACTTTATACCCACCTCCAACCAAATACATGTAAGACCAAGCAGTCATTTCACAAACTTTGAAATGGTTATTTTGCACCAGCTTCCTTTCTTTTCTTTAGGCGCTAACTGCAGCATGTTTCCACGAATCAGATCTGTCTATCATATCTTTTAAAATATTTGCTTGTATTTAAAAAATAACATTAATACAATTAAAAAGGTAATTTGCCTGTCCACCTTACACCCCCAGTCCGTCGGCCGTGTATGTCTGGCTGATGCCTTGTTTCCATGTCCAGCTGTTAAGATTGTACGGAAACTCTGTTAATTAAAATGACAATAAAAAAAAATATATATTGCATAATAATTATTTAACACAAATTAGGATAATGAACCACTTAAACATCTTCACAAGAAATATAAGAAGTGTAAACAAAACATATTTTTACCTATTTATATATTCCAGACAAGTTGGTCGGTAATTTAGTCAGTAGGCCTAACTGATCAATGAATGAAAAAGTAAATAAATTACTCCAGCGAGCTTGGCATTCATCTCCCCCTCTATTATCAGCTGATGTTCATGAGTTAAATAATCTATTTTGAATGATGTGTTTGGTTTAGAGCTCCCCCTGTGGAGGATTCAAGTAATAACACCTCACGGTGAAGGATTTTTGTTCATCCTTGACAACAGTTTGTAATGCTGTGTCTCTCTGGCACAGTAATACACAGCTGAGTCTCCAGGCTGCATGTTCTGCCCTTGCAAAGTAATTGTTTTACTGGCCACGTCAAGGGTGAGACTGAATTGACTATTTAGGGAGTCTTTCACTCCTTTCCAAACAGTACTAATCCCTCCAATCCATTCCAGTCCTTTTCCATCAGGTTGTCTTATCCAATGTGTGCTGTAGCTACTAACAGAATAAGAGACCTGACAGCGGATGATCAGAGGTTGACCAGGTCTGACGGTCAGAGACTCGGGCTGAGTAAGCTGTTCACAATTCACACCTGTAGAGAATACAAGCTTTGCGTCATGAATGAGATACTTAATCTATCAATATTTTTTCTATGGGTTGGATATTTTCTCAAGACGCCTCACCAGAGCCAGCAGCCAGGAGCAGCAGCAGTACAGCTACAGAGAACATGGTTTGTGTTGAAGCTGAACTGGAAGAAGATGTCCTGTTGTACACCTGACACCTTATAAGGCTCAGCGAGAGGAGAAAGACCCACAGCCCTTTTTGCATAATTCAAAGAGGCGTCAAATGTTGGTTGAGATGCTATATGATCGGGGGGCAGGATCAGATCATTTACATGTTTTTGCATTATTTGATAGCGCGTTATTTAAACCATTTTTTTATATTTACATATTTTTAAGTGTTATTAAGATTTACAATCATATCATTATTAATATTTGCTTGTATTAAAAAAATAACATTGATGTAATTAAAATTGTTATGAGAGAATAAAGTCGGTTTTAAGGTGTAAACTTTGTGTTAGTGTGCAAAGTCTTGTATGGATCAGGATATATGTAGGGCTAACTTTTTATTTTTAATAGCGTGAGGTTATCTGTCGTTTTATACCATTTTATTTTCAGATATCAATTTTGAGTCTTGTGATGCATGTTATTTGTCTGATAATTAGGTGTTATATGTGTTCTGTCTTGAATTAAAATGACATATGTCTGGTTAATGCTTTGTTTCCAGGTCCAGCAGTAAAGATTCATATGCCAACTCTGTTAATTAAAACTACAATTTAAAAATATGCAACGAGGAACAGCTGAAACACATTAGGGGAGGGAGCAGTAATCACACAGGAGGGAAACTTGACAGGACATGGGGAGAAACAAGGCAGAGATACCAAAGTAAAACAGGAAACACAGGGAAACACACCAAAACCAGACAAGGAAACAACAGATAGACCATGACAGTAGGTCTAACTGATCAATAAATAAAAGGTTCAAGCGAGCTAGGCATTCATCTCTCCCTCTATTTATCAGCTGATGTCCATGAGTTAAATGATCTATTTTGAATTATGTTTTTGGTTTAGAGCGCCCCCTCTGGAGGATTCAAGTAATAACACCTCACGGTGAAGGGTTTGTTCATCCTTGACAACAGTTTCTAACACTGTGACTCTCTGGCACAGTAATACACAGCTTAGTCTCCAGGCTGCATGTTCTGCCCTTGCAAAGTCACTGTTTTACTGGAGTCGTCAACGGCAAGACTGAATTGACTACTAAGGGAATCTTTCACTCTTTTGCCCCCGGTCTCAATCCATCCAATCCATTCCAGTGCGTGTCCTTCAGGTTGTCTTATCCAATGTGTCCAGTAGGTACTAACAGAATAAGAGACCTGACAGCGGATGGTCAGAGGTTAACCAGGTCGAATTGTCAGAGACTCGGGCTGAGTAAGCTGTTCACAGTTCACACCTGTTGAGAATTTTTGTCATAAATAAGCTTTTCAACTATGAATCAATATGTATTCTTATTGGTTGGATATTTTCTCATAAAGCCTCACCAGAGCCAACAGCCAGGTGCAGCAGCAGCACAGCTACAGAGAACATGGTTTGTGTTCAAGCTGAACTGGAGGAAGATGTCCTGTTGTACACTTGACAACTTGACAAAGGATGAGCTAGAGGAGAAAACCCCACAGTCCTTTTGCATAATTCAATGAGGTGTCAGATGTTAGTTGTCATGCAACATGTCATGGGACAAAGGAATCACAGATCCTTTACACATTTTTGCATTTTCTTATAATGTGTACGTTTACTTACACACTATTATTATAATCATTATTAATAATATTATTATAAGGCTGTTTGAAGATCTAAACTCCTGTCGGCCTACCTTCTTAGTTTTTTATCAAAATGTTGTTTTCCATCTTTTGATTAAATTGTATATGCAGTTCTACATTTGGAATGTTGTAAAGCATGTCATTCATCCAAAAATATCATGTTTTATGTATTCTGTCTTATGATACAATTATATATGTCTGGCTGCTGCAATGTTTCCTGGTCCAGCCGTGAAAATCTATAAGGCAAATATATAGGTGAAACAATTAAATGGTGTGCTTTCACGCTACTTTATGTTGCCTCAAAGTCTAAGGCCACAGGGATATGTGAATGATGTGTGCCTACGGTCCACACTGAACTGGGGTGAAGGCCTTACAGTGCTCTGCTCCCTCTGATTGGAACTGCGTGGACAAAGATAAGATCTTGACTTTGTGTTCTTGTGTGTATGTATCATGTATCATGTTATTCAAAGAAAATAAAGGTACATATCTTTTTGTTTGTATGCCTTGTTATAAAATGTAACAGTCTGACTGCTGCTATCTTTTCCCTGTTCCCACTCAGAGGATCTTTACAGACACTGTTTAAAGTGAAGCAAAAAATTCATATCATACAATAATCATACTCATTAATCATTATTAGTATGATAGCAAACCACTTAATCATCCTACAATGAAAAAAGCAGTGTGATTTTTTTCCAATTGTACATTTGCCACCTTTAAATATTAACAACCAATTTGTTTAGCTTTTGTAACTGGGAAGCTTTATCCAATTTTTCTATTTGAATTCCAGCCTTGGTAATGAAGTTATATATTTTTCAATGGATTGTCATACAGCCTGCATGCAACAACACAGTAAGAACACATGGGGCAAAGTTTCTAAGATGCGTTTCAGTAGCCCATCTTTGAACATTGTGGTTACACCACGGCAGCCTAGTGTAAGTGCAGTCGGATCATTTTAGCCTACGGTCGAATGGAATTACATTCTATTTAGTTTTTCATTCCGGCTTTTCTTTGACCTTGATTGAAAACGCCATGAGGTCAAGGAAAGATGTAAAGGAGAATGCATAGGTGCTTGGACTGCGAACGGAGGAAAGTACATAAGATGTAACTATTTTGACGTTGATCTGTCCTGAACCTACAACTTTCCGAAGATAGTCTCCTAAGCGCACATGTTAAGATACTTTGCATTCTTTGAGTTGCTTCATGCAGGCTATATAACCCAGAGAAAAAATATAACTTCATTACCAAGGATCTGAAATTAAATGATAGGCACAAAGGTGAACGGAATTGATTGTCACATCGTGAAATGGTTTCTAAAGTTTAACCTCCCGTCCATTCATAATTATCGACATGAATCCCAGTTATGACATAAATATGATTGTATGACATAACTGTCGGTCATGTTGATTGAACCGCCGATTGATGAATTTCTTAAAATGTTCCTGCCGCAAGGAATTGTGGGACAGCATTAGCTCCTTTTCTTTCCTAAAGGATGGTCCAGTAGAGATGGGAATCGAGAACCGGTTCTTATTCAGAACCGGTGTCGTGTCAAACCGATTCCTTGGAATCATTAGCAAGCCTGCTTAACGATTCCGTTTATCGGTTCTGGTCGCGGCAAATGACGTCACACACACGCTGCTTTTGTTTTGGTTCAGAACACAGCAGTCATTCGACCCGATCATCTGTTGCCAGGCAGGTTTGGAATGGATTACGTATGGATGACGTGCCCCGTACAAATTTGGCGCCCGGTACAAATTTGGCGTGACAGCGCCGCCGAGGAAGAAGCGCATTGTGCGTTCACACAAAACGCGACAAGCGACAAGATCCCATACAAAGTGAACGTATAGACGCGTATCGCGCAAATTTTTCGCGAGAGAAAACCGGCAACAAGTTTTTTTTTCCGGATGGCCGTAGCGTGGGGAGCTCTCATAGGGATTGGGCTTCTCGGGGTTTGTTTACCGGCGTTGCTATGGTTTCCGGTCTTGTGTGTTCCTAACAGTTTATTAGGTAGGCTCATCTATTAAATCTCTGTCTAATCAATACTTCATTTTGTTTATGTCAGTTGAATTTGCTTACAAGTTGAATGCAAATGAGCGCTGTTAGCATTCCAAAAGGCACAAGCTCTTACTTGGCTCTTTTCAGTCTGTGTTTTTAGTTTTATGGCACATAATGATGGCATTTGGGCTTAAAAAGCCACACGTATATTTTTTTGTCTAGACCAATTGATTTGAAAATGTACCATTTCCTAATACTAGACGCACGACGAGGCTGGATCGGGGAACTGTGTTGGAATGCGGAGGCCACGCCCCCGCACATGAAACACTGAGACAGCAACAAACAGGGACAGACAAGACTGACAGAGGGCGGTACTAGTGGAAGCTAGGATCTGGTGGGAGACCGTGACAACAAGGGCCACACTACATGCATCCGTGTTTCCATGGTTGTTTTGCTGTTCGTCTGTCTCGTCCCCCAGATACAAGCTATATCCCCGAATCCAGGTTCTTGTTTATTTAGATCACTAGACCGCTATTCGAATGCCTCAGATTTTCTAAAGAGTGTAGCCTATATCCTGTGATATGTCCGGCTGGCCATATAATGCTGTACCCTGCACGAGAGCTGCTGTTACCATATATTCGTCTGTAACAGAACTGTTACGAGACGTAACAGGTGACCCTCTCCCAAGAAGCAAGACCCAAGACAGCTTTCTGCACGGGCCGGGGTTTGTGGCAGTTCAAAGTCCTTAGTTTTGGACTGTGTAACGCTCCAGCCACCTTCGCCCGCCTGATGGACTGGGTTTTGTCAGGCATCCCCCGCCAACAGTGCCTGGTATGCCTGGACGATATCCTGGCGCATGGCAGCTCCTTTGACTCCGCCCTCGAGTCCCTGCGCCAGGTGCTGGAACGGATCCGTGCAGCGGGCCTGAAGCTGCACCAAGAGAAGTGTCACTTTATGCGCAGAGAGGTACAGTTCTTGGATCACACGGTGGGGGAGGGCTAATCAGAAGCAGCTAAAGAGGTTCCTGGGCCTGGCTTCCTATTATGGGCTTCTGCAAAAGGACAATGTCTTTCTATGGACTGAGCAGTGCCAGGGGGCGTTCACCAGCCTTCAGCGTGCCCTGAGCGAGTCCCCCATGCTGACCCCAGCTGACCCCTCACTGCCGTTCATGCTGGACACCGATGCTAGTGGCGTCGGGCTGGGAGGGGTGCTCTCCCAAGTGGGTCCTGATGGAGAGAGAGTGGTGGCGTACTTTAGCCGGGCCTTTAACAAGGCGGAGCGGCGCTACTGTGTTACCCGCAGAGAGCTCTTGGCCGTAGTGCTCTTCAAGTCACTTGAAATACTACCTCTGCGGCCTGCCTTTTACAGTGAGGACCGACCACTCAGCTCTCCAGTGGCTCATGACCTTCAAAGAGCTGGAAGGGCAGGTGGCCAGGTGGTTGGAGGAACTCCAGGCCTACGTCTTCAGAGTGAAACACCGGGCTGGAGCCCAACACACCAACGCCGACGCGCGCTCTCGGCGAACCTGCGCTCTAGAGGGGTGTCGCTGCTGCGAGAGGAAGGAGGCCCGCAAGAGAGAACTGCAGACAGAGGAGGAGGGATGCGCCGCGGTGCAGAAGGTGGAGGTCGTCTGCCGAGGGCTGGAGACCATAGAGGGAGGCGATTGGAGAAAGCATCAGGAACAAGATACCGACCTTCAGCCGGCGTTGCAGTGGATGGAGGCGCAGCGATAACCACCGTGGGAACGGGTGGCCGCCTTCTCCAGAGTTGTCAAGGGACTGTGTGCCAAGTTTGGGGTCCTGCGCCTCTGCCGGGGCATGCTGCAGCAGGCCTGGAAGGAGCCGGCCAAGGGCGAAGAGAGGTGGCAGGTTGTGGTCCCCAAGGGCCTACAGGGGGCAGTGCTCGAGGCCATGCATGGAGCCGCAGGGTCGGGGCACTTTGGGGTTACTAAGACACTCCAACGCCTACGCCAGGGTTTTTACTGGGGCCGGTCCCGGAGGGATGTCGAGGACTTTTGCCGGCGGTGTGACCCCTGCACCGCACGGAAGGGCCCCACTGGGCGCTCACATGCTCCCCTTCAGCAGTATCTGGTGGGCGCACCTATGGAGAGGGTGGCGGTAGATATAATTGGGCCGTTGCCCCGCTCGGACCGAGGCAACCGCTATGTTCTCACGGCCATGGACTACCTCTCCAAGTGGCCCGAAGCCCATGCCATCCCCGATCAGGAAGCTGAGACCGTGGCCGACGCACTGTTGGAAGGCATGTTCAGCCGTTTTGGGGTGCCAGAGACCTTGCATAGCGACCAGGGGAGAAACTTTGAGTCCCGGGTGTTCTCCGCCATGTGTGAGCGCCTGGGCATTCATAAGACCCGCACCACTCCCTAGAGGCCGCAGAGTGATGGACTGGTGGAGCGATTTCACCGCACCATGGGCCAGCAGCTGGCCATCCTCACCTCCCAGCACCAGAGAGACTGGGATAACCACCTTCCCCTGGTTCTCATGGCTTGCCGCACCGCCGTGCAGGTGTCTACGGCATGCACGCCGTCCCTTCTCATGCTGGGAAGGGAGCTACGTACCCCAGCAGAGTTAGCGTTTGGTCGACCACCGGATGCCCCAGACTGTTCCCCTGGCCCTGAGTATGCCAGGAGACTACAAGATCGCCTGGAGTCGGCCCACCTATTTGCCCAGGAGCAGCGGCAGAGGGCAGGGGCGAGGCAGAAAAGAAACTACGATGTAAACAGCAAAGGCCGGCATTTCCAGGCGGGAGAGCTATTTTGGGTGTTCAATCCCCAAAGGAAGAAGGGGAGATGCGAACTGGACAGTCCTTGGGTGGGACCCTGTCGAGTTAGAGGCTGGGTGAGGTGGTGTATCGGTTACACTTACCACCTAAAGGAAGAAGGGTGGCACTGCACCGAGACAGACTGGCTCCGTACTGAGGGGGTGCCGCCCCACTGGCCCAGGGGGGTCCAGCGACTCCTCGCTGCCGCCCTGCCTCCTCACAGCCCACCCCCCCGGCTACACCGGCGGGGCATCAGTCTGTCGCCCTTCCCCCAGCTACCGGGGGTTACCAGCCCTCCCCTGTATCCGATACCCTTTGCCCCCTGCCCCCCTTCCACTCCCAGGGGCTAAAACCCCCATACCCTTTACTCCGGAGTCCTGGGGAGGGGGTTCTCGACGGCCCAGGGGGCCACCAGGGCACTTAAAAGACTTTGTTTGCTATCTGTAGGATAAGAAATGTAATGTTGTTCAGTGTTGTGCCTGTTGGTATATTGGGGGTTGAAGCTCATTATGTTAAAGGTAAGTTAAATTATTCTGAGTGCTGTGTTGTTGTTTTTTTGTGAGTCCTCTGGGCGAGGAACTTTGTGAAGGGGGGGTAATGTAGCGTCACAGGGAGGTAGGGGCGGGCCATCTGAGAGGGGGTTCCGGGTGTTTCCTTATGCGCGGGAGTTGTTGTTGTTGTTGTTTTCCGGTCGAGCTGTTCCTGCCTGTCCCAGTTGTGGAATTCAATAAACCCGCGGTTAAGCTTCCTTCGCTCACTGCCTCGCCTGTGGTTATTACATATATATATATATATATATATATATATATATATATATATATATATATATATATATTAGTGCTGTCAAGTGATTAAAATATTTAATTAATGTCATAGTTAACTCACGACTAATCGCAAAAAAAAATTCTATGCTTAATATCCCTTGCTAAATATCCCTTGATTTCTTTGTCCCATTAATTTTTCTCATTTCAATGCTTTTATCAGAATGGAGAAGTGCATAGGCTGGCCTTGTGCAAAAGTGAATCGGCTTGCCTTGTGCAAATCATATACTGCTGAAAACAGGACAAAAAAAAAAAAACCTATGGTGCAATTAAACGATGAACATACAAACAAACTGCCTTGAACATAGCAGTCAGGCTACTGCTTCTTTGTTTTGAAGAAGAAACATAAATAAATTGCGTTAATAGCGCGATAAAAAAATAATAATGCTGTTAAAATTGGTTTGCGTTAACGCCGTTAATAACGCGTTTAACTGACAGCACTAATATATAAATTACGGCCCAGAGATCTGGGGCAGATCCCAAAAGATCCGGGGCTATAGCCTTGAATGCCCAGGTCCAACGACGCACCTGCTCTAGGGTCTATAGCATATAACCGCGTTATTACAGTTTAATGTAACAGTAAGCTGACAAAATCGCTAATTACCACCGCAACTGCATATTAACCACACAGAGATAACCATGGCAACCGGTCAAACAAATGCTTTTTTTGCCATCATTCTGCGTGCGCATCCGCCGTGTTGATAAACAAATAATCCCACCAGGAAAAGTGTCACGAGGAAATCCAGAGAACCCTCAAGAAGATGCTACACAATAGCCATAAGGCAAAAAACCAACATGATGAATTTGAAAAATTGTCTAATCTAAGATTACAATTTGGTCATTTAGCAGACGCTTTTATCCAAAGCGACTTATATTCGTTAATAAGAGTCAACCATGCAAGGCGACAGCCAGCTCGTCAGGAGGGTTAAGTGATGTGCTCAGGGACACATCAACACTCAGCTAGGAGGCGCTGAGGATCGAACTAGCAACCTATCGGTTACAAGACAACTGCTCTACCTCCTGCTGACCCATAAGCTATATCACTGACTAACTAACTAACTAACACTAACCCCGTCAACTATAAGAAAGGACAGGTTTATTGTAACACAAATACATCATTTCAAAATGTATAACCTTGTCTACTCTTTATGAACGCCTACCTCGGACAAGGCTTCACGCATTCACCGGCTTCTTTGAAAACAAATGCACATGGCTAGCGTAGAAGTGGATGGGAAAGGGTCATCAACGAGTTGTTACGACAGTGTTGTAAAATATTTACGAAGCTGTATGGGGAGCTGTGTAGGGAAAAGTGCGAGCGCAAACCGAGAACACAGAAATGGCCGATACTGCATAGTGGGCCTTTGAATATCATTATTAATATTTGCTTTTATTTATAAGTAACATTAGTATCATATACAATTTTACTTGAGAATAAGGCTAACAAATGTCGGCCTACCTTTTTAGTTTTTCAATAAAATGTTGTTTTCTATTTTGATGAAATTGTATATGCAAGTCTACATATGGAATGTTGTAAAGCATGTCATTTCTCAAAGAATATCATGTTATATGTATTCTGTCTTGTAATACACTTATATATATCTGGCTGCTGCAATGTTTCCAGGTCCAGCCGTGAAAATCTAAGGCAACTATATGGGGAAACTATTACATTACATTACATTAACATGTTTACTATTACATTTAAACATGTTAATGTCTGGCTAATGCTATTTCCTCCTTTTCCTGTTTATATATAACAGTCTGTAAGTTGGTCATCCATTAGTTTCTGACCAACTGATCGATTAACGTTAATTATTTAATAGTGATTTGAAGTACGTCGGCATTCAGCTATCACTATAGTATATTTATCAGCTGATGTTGATTAAAACAATCTATTTTAAATTATGAGTTTGGTTTAGAGCTCCCTCTTTGGAGGGTTTCTGATGTAACACCTCTTGGGTGAAGGGTTTTTGTTCATCCTTCACAACAGTTTGTAACACTGTGGCTCTCTGGCACAGTAATACACAGCTGAGTCTCCAGGCTGCATGTTTTGTCCCAGCAATGTCCCTGTTTTACTGGCCTCGTCAAGGGAAAGACTGAATTTACTACTTAGGGAGCCTTTCTGGTATTTTGCCCCAGTATAGATCTGTCCAATCCATTCCAGTCCATGTCCTTCAGGTTGTCTGATCCAAGCTATGTAGTGGCTACTAACAGAATAAGAGACCTGACAGCGGATAGTCAGAGATTGACCAGGTCGGACAGTCAGAGACTCTGGCTGAGTAAGCTGTTCACTGTTCACACCTGTAGAGAATATAAGCTAATGGTCATGAATGAGCTACTTCAACTATGTATCAATATTTTTTGTTATTGGTTGGATGTTTTCTCATGAAAACTCACCAGAGCCAGCAGCCAGGAGCAGCAGCAGTACAGCTACAGAGACCATGGTTTGTATTGAAGCTGAACTGGAGGAAGATGTCCTATTCTACACTTGACAACTTATAAGGCAGAGCGAGAGAAGAAGGACCCACAGTCCATTTTGCATAATTCAAAGAGGCGTCAAATGTTGATTGAGATGCTACATGATCGGGGGGCAGAATCACAGATCATTTATACGTTTTTGCATTATTTGATAGTGTGTTATTTAAACCAGATTAATATTATAGATTTTTTATATTTATGTATATTTTAAGTGTTATTAAGATTTATAAACATCCATATCATTGTTTATATTTATTTGTATTAAATAAATAAAATGTATATCATTTATAATGTCATGGTAGAATAAAGACCGTTTTAAGATGTAAGCTTTGTGTTATAGTGTGTAGGCTGTAAGTCTTGTATGGATCATGATATATGTAAGGCTAACTTTTTGGTTTTCAATAACGTGAGGTTTTCTGTCCATCTATACCATTTTATTTTCAGGTCTAAATTTTCATTCTTGTAATGCATGTTGTCTGTCTAATAATAAGGTGTTATATATGTTCTGTCTTGAATTAAAATTACATATGTCTGGCTGATGCTTTGTTTCCAGGTCCAGCTGTGAAGATTAATATGCCAACTCTGTTAATTAAAGCTACAGAAAACCAAAATAAAGTATGTTTCATAATAGTCATTGACACAAATTAGGATAACGAACCAGATAAACGTCTTCAAAATAAATAGCTGAATGAGTTGTTAACAAAATATATCCCTGTTTGTATATTTCAAACAAGTTTGTCGGAAAGATTGTCAGTAGGCTTCACTGATCTATGAATAACAAAGCAAATAAAATGTTCCAGAGAGCTTGGCATTCATCTGCCCCTGAATTTCTCAGGAGATTTTCACAAGTTAAATAATCTATTTTGAATGATGTTTTTTGTTGAGAGCTCCCCCTCTGGAGGATTCAAGTAATAACACCTCACGGAGAAGGGTTTTTGTTCATCCTTCACAACAGTTTGTAATGCTGTATCTATCTGGCACAGTAATACACAGCTGAGTCTCCAGGCTGCATGTTTTGGCCTTGCAAAGTTACTGTTTTACTGGCCTCGTCAACTGCAAGACTGAATTTACTACTAAGGGAGTCTTTCACTCTTTTGTCATCGGTACGAATCCAACCAATCCATTCCAGTGCGTGTCCTTCAGGTTGTCTTATCCAATATGTGTAGCTACTAACAGAATAAGAGACCTGACAGCGGATAGTCAGAGGTTGACCAGGTCGGATAGTCAGAGACTCTGGCTGAGTAAGCTGTTCACATTTCACACCTGTAGAGAATATAAGCTTTTGGTCATGAATGAGCTACTTCAACTATTAATCAATATGTTTTCTCATGGGTTGTATATTTTCTCATAAAGCCTCACCAGAGCCAGCAGCCAGGAGCAGCAGCAGTACAGCTACAGAGAACATGGTTTGTGTTGAAGCTGAACTGGAGGAGGATGTCCTGTTCTACGCTTTACAACTTATAAGGAAGAGCGAGAGGAGAAAGACCCACATTCCTTTTTGCATAACCCAATGAGGCGCCACAGAGTGGCTGAGGTGCTGCACGACTCGGGGGACAGGAATCATAGATCATTTACAAGCTTTTGCATAATTGGATAGGGTTTTACTTAAACCATATTACTATTATAATTCTTTATATTATTTATATTTTCTTATTTTAAAGGGTTATTAAGATTTATAATCATACATGTCATTATTAATAATTGCTTGCATTTAAAAATAACTTCAATATAATTTAAAATGTCATGTGAGAATAAAGGCTGTTTTAGGATCTAAACATTGTGTTATTGTGCGTACGCTGTAAGTCTTGATCATGATATTTTTAGCCTAATTTTTTTTTTTCAATAACGTGAGTTTTTTTGTCCTTTTATACCATTTTAATTTCAGGTCTAAATTTGGAGTGTTGTAATGAATGTTATCTGTCTAATAATCAGGTGTTCTATATGTTCTGTATTTAATTAAATGATATATGTCTGGCTGATGCTTTGCTTCCAGGTCCAGCTGCGAGGATTAAGTATGTTAATTAAAACTACAATTGAAAATAGAAATAACGCAAGTTTGATGAAAGTCATTTAACACAAATTAGAATAATGAATTAGGTGAACATCGTCACAAGAAATAGCTGCGTGAGTTATTAACAAAATATATCCCTGTTTTCTATTTCAAACAAGTTGGTCGGTAAGTTAATCAGTAGGCCTAAATGATCAATGAATAATAAAGTAAATAAAATGTTCCAGAGGGCTTGGTATTTATCTCCCCCTCTATTTCTCAGTTGATGTTCATGAGTTAAATAATCTATTTTGAATGATGTGTTTGGTTTAGAGCTCCCCCTGTGGAAGATTCAAGTAATAACACCTCACGGGTGAAGGGTTTTTGTTCATCATTTACAACAGTTTGTAATGCTGTGTCCATCTGGCACAGTAATACACAGCTGAGTCTCCAGCCTGCATGTTCTGCCCTTGCAAAGTTACTGTGTTACTGGAGCCGTCAACGGCAAGACTGAATTTACTACTGAGGGAGTCTTTCACTCCTTTCCAACCAGTATTAATTCCCCCAATCCATTCCAATCCTTTTCCATCAGGTTGTCTGATCAAATGTGTGTCGTAGCTACTAACAGAATAAGAGACCTGACAGCGGATGATCAGAGGTTGGCCAGGTCGGATAGTCAGAGACTCGGGCTGATTAAGCTGTTCACAGTTTACACCTGTTGAGAATTTAAGCGTTTGGTCATAAATGAGCTACTTCAACTATGAATCAATATGTATTCTTATTGATTGGATATTTTCTCATAAAGCCTCACCAGAGCCAGCAGCCAGGAGCAGCAGCAGCACAGCTACAGAGAACATGGTCTGTGTTGAAGCTGAACTGGAGGAAGATGTCGTGTTTTACACTTCAGAACTTATAAGGGTGAGCAAGAGGAGAAACCCCACAGTCCTTTTGCATAATTCAATACGGTGTCAGATGTTGGTTGAGATGCTACGTGACATTGGACAAAGGAATCACAGATCCTTTACACATTTTTGCATTTTCTTATAATGTGTATGTTAACTTACACACTATTAATTTAATCATTATTAATAATATTATTATAAGGCTGTTTGAAGATCTAAACTTCTGTCGGCCTACCTTCTAAATTTTTCATCTAAATGCTGTTTTCCATCTTTTCATTAAATTGTATATGCAGGTCTACATTTGGAATGTTGTAATGCATGTAGTTTATCCAAAAATATCATGTTTTATGTATTCTGTCTCATGATACAATTATATATGTATGGCTGCTGCTATGTTTCCTTGTCCAGCTGTGAAAATCTAAAAGGCAACTATATAGGTAAAGCAATTAAATGGTGTGCTTTCACATTACTTTATGTTGCTTCAAAGTCTAAGGCCACAGGGATATGTGAATGATGTGTGCTACGGTCCACACTGAACTGGGGTGAATGTCATGATCTGTCTGTTTCCTTGTCTTGTTTTGGTGTGTTACCTGTTTTACTTTGGCATCGGTCTTGTTTCTCCCCATGTCAGGTTTCCCTCCTGTGATTACTGCTCCCTCCCTAATGTGTCTCAGCTGTTGCTCGTTGCGTGTGTTTGGTATTTAAGCCCTTGTATTTCCTTTGTTCCTTGTCGGATCATTGTAGCTTGTGGTGAGTTCTGTCCCCTGTGTCCCCTGTGTCCCCTGTGTCCCCTGTGTCCCCTGTGTCCCCTGTGTCCCCTGTGTCCCCTGTGTCCCCTGCGTCCCCGGCGTAACCCGTGTTCCTTGCCTCTTTGAGTTAATAATTTATCCTTTTACACGAACTGTCTGCGTTTGGGTCCTACCTGCCTGCCTGCCACCCGCTAACCGTGACAGTGAAGGCCTTACAGTGCTCTGCTCCCTCTGATTGGAACTGCGTGGACAAAGACAAGATCTTGACTGTGTTCTCGTGTGTATGTATCATGTATCATGTTATTCAAAGAAAGTAAAAGTAAATATTTTTTTGTTTATATGCCTTGTTATAAAATCTAACAGTCTGACTGCTGCTATCTTTTCCCTGTTCCTACTCGGAGGCTCTTTACAGACACTGTTTAAAGTGAAGCAAAAAATCATATACAGTAATCACTCATTAATCATTATTAGTATGATGGCAAACCACTAAACCACTATTTTTTCCAATTGTATATTTGCCATCTTTAAATATTATCAACCAATTTGTTTAGCTTTTGTGACTGGGAAGCTTTATTCAATTTTTCTATTTGAATTTCAGCCTTGGTAATGAAGTTATATATTTTTCAATGGATTGTCATACAGCCTGCATGCAACAACACAGTAAGAACACATGGGGCGAAGTTTCTAATATGCGTTTGTGTAGTCCATCTTTGAACATTGTGGTTACACCACGGCAGCCTAGTGTAAGTGCTGTCGGATTATTTTAGCCTACGGTCGAATGGAATTACATTCTATTTCCTTTTTCATTCCGACTTTTTTTGACCTTGATGGAAAACGCCATGAGGTCAAGGAAAGATGTGAAGGAGACTGTGAAGGAGACTGCATAGGTGCTTGGACTACGAACGGAGGAAAGTACATAAGATGTACCTATTTTGACGTTGATCTGTCCTGTTGAACCTACAACTTTCCGAAGATGGTCTCCAAAGCGCACATGTTAAGATACTTTGCATACTTTGTGTTGCTTCATGCAGGCTATATAACCCAGAGAAAAAAATAGAACTTCATTACCAAGGATCTGAAATAAAAGTATAGGCACAAAGGTGAACTGAAATGATTGTCACATCGTGAAATGGTTTCTCAAGTTGAACCTCCTGTCCATTCATTTTTATCGACATGAATCCCAGTTATGACATACATATGATTGTATGACATAACTGTCGGTCATGTTGATTGAACCGCCGATTGATGAATTTCTTAAAATGTTCCTGCCGCAAGGAATTGTGGGACAGCATTAGCTCCTTTCTTTTCCTAAAGGATGGTCCAGTGTACCCTATACTCGATACACTCGAAAAGAAAGGAAGCATTGAAGCCTTTTTCCTTAGCATTTTATTCTACCGTACCCCAGCAGCCACTGTATTATATATAGACTGCATAGAGCAGTTTTCCCAAAGACTGGGTCGCGACCCACGAGATTTTAATTGGGTCGCCAAATAAATGTTTATGAATAAATAATATTTTTTGCTTTTTACAGACATACTATGGCACTATTTTGGCATCTATCTCTACAGTTTCAGTGTTGACTGTCTTACTTCTTGCTGCTTAAACAACCGAATTTCTCCCCTGTGGGATTAATAAAGTTTTTTATCTTATCTTACGTTAACTAATTGATTGATTGACTGTTTGATAACAATAGCTGCCCCTAAATACACGCCTACATGTTTAAAAAATCTTTTAACAAGAAGCATGTGATTGATAGTACTGTTTTTTTCGGCTTGTTACCTGTTAGGGAGACTTTTATACCGGTACAATTGTACAGTCTGTACAATGTTTATTTAAAACATTATTTTTTTAAGAGTGTGTTCAACAATTAGGAACTTAAAGATATACGCTCCCAGCAACATGATTGGTCTCACACATACGGAGCGAAAGAAAGTTCAATGCCACTGTTTGTGTGTGGTTGTGTGTGTGGTTGATGGCTGGTTTAAGCAGCCTCACCTGGCCAGGGCCCCGTTTCCCGATAACGATGGATCTTCGCTCATAAGATCATTCTCCCGATGGATCTTTCGAACCATCGATTATTTCTTTGTCGCGTTTCCCGAAACTCCTCTTAACGTGAACGCGCATTCGCTGCACTCACGACATCGTAGGATTGTAACTGTCTACAGACACGGTGCTGAAATGGGCTCCGTAGGAGGGGGAGACGCAGGAATGTTGCAGGAAAATTGTGTTAAAAAGGGTTAAAATATCTGCCCATCAAGGACAACAGCAGAGTAGCCTACGAAAAAAATAGACTGCAATTATATGAATGCTAAAGACATTAAAACACAATTGATTAGGCTTAAGCCGACATACATCAGTAGTAATGAATGCACTGTGCGTTTCATGGCATTTTCCCCCCTGAAATAATTCCCTATGACAAAAAATTTAAAATCGGCAATGATGTTTGATATAGGCCTACCCTTAACAAATTAGCTGTTTAACATTACCGAGTGTCTGATTGATTGTTAATCATGTGTTGATAGTGTAGTGTTGTAGGCATGACGCATCAAATTAACAATCGTTGACAGGTTTGATTAATTAGTCTCTGAACATAGGCCTATATAATGCAAGGGACAATGCAGTACGTCAGTACAAATAATGGCTGGGAGACAGCGTGTGCTAGCGCTCCGTGCGCAAGAGGGAGAGGAAGAGAGAGAGAGAGAGAGAGAGAGAGAGAGAGAGAGAGAGAGAGAGAGAGAGAGAGAGAGAGAGAGAGAGAGAGAGAGAGAGAGAGAGAGAGAGAGAGAGAGAGAGAGAGAGAGAGAGAGAGAGAGAGAGAGAGAGAGAGAGAGAGAGAGAGAGAGAGAGAGGCGTCCCCGGAGTCGCCTTGTTGCGATCAATGGCCGAATCCGGGACAACTTTGACCCCCTCGAGGTCTACACTGACGCGGCAGTCATACAGCGCTGCAGGCTGCCCAGGGAGGCCATCAGATAGCTGCTTGGGGCGATCAGGCAAGACCTCAGACGTGCTACAAGGAGGAGCTTTGCGCTCACACCGCAAGTGCAGCTCTTGGCCGCCCTCCGATTCTACGCCACAGGGAGCTTCCTGCAGGTGGTAGGAGATGGCCAGGGCCTGTGCAAGGCGTCAGTGTGCAGATCGTTCCAGGCAGTGACATACAGCCTCCTTCGTCTCGTACCGCGACACGTCCGTTTCCACAGCAGAGACGAGATGGGTGCGACCCAAGAGAACTTTTTTCGGTCGTTCCGCATCCCACAAGTGGCGGGAGTCGTGGATGGAACTTTGATTCCAATTCTCACGCCCCACGTTGATGGCCACGTCTACATCTGTCGGAAGGGATATGCCGCTGTCAACTGCCAGGTGGTGTGCGACCATCAGGGCATCATCCTGGATGTCGTAGCGAGATGGCCTGCAAGCACTCACGACTCCTTCGTGTTCCCCGAGTCCTCCATCGGACGGCTGGCTGCAGCCTCCAGGGGAGAGTGGCGGCTCCTCGGAGACAGTGGCTATCCACTTAGGCCTTACCTGTTCACCCCAGTGGCTAACCCGGGAGACGTCCACGAGGAACAGTACAACGAAGCCCATCGTCTGGCCCAGTGCATTGTCGAGCGCACGATCGACGATCGGAAGTTGCGCTTCCGATGCCTCCACAAGTCCGGCGGAGGGCTCCAGTTTGCGCCAGCCAAGTCGTGCGCTGTGATCTGCGTGACAGCAATGTTGCACAACATTGCAGCCAAGGCTGGGGTGGCGTTGGGTGAACCGGACGAGGACGAGACGAGGACTAGGAAGATCCGAATTTGGTTTGGAATCACGCCGAAGAGTGATCGTGGCTTTTTTTTAACCCCCCCCCCCCCATGTCACTAAACATCCCCGTCAACGTGACCAATCCCCACCATATCCCAGCCTTTTGCCTGCTCCTTTTGCCTTTAATTTTTTTTCATTTCTTTCATTCATTATTTTGTTTAATTTTAATTTTTTTGGGTTGTTTTAGGCTATGTTTTATGAGTAGCCTATGTCACAGTCTGCACAAATCCCCCCACTTTCTCTCACACATTTTGAGTGCCCTGACTGCGCAAAAGATTTCTGGACTGTCCCGTTTTATTTTGGCCATTTTAACATCTTTATTAATAAATAAATTAATAACCTTTATTAATCACCAAACTAAGAACATAAAGGCGCAATGCGTTTTAATAAAACATATCCAATACACGGAATGTCCGATGGTGACGCCACTGAGGCTATAGCTAACGATGCTCTTAGCGTCCTACGAGTACCTACGAGTACCCCTGGAGTACTCGTTAGTTCCGAGCGTTTTCACGACGTTCGTTGCCGACGATGCTTTCGGGAAACGCAGTGAAAACTCTACGATGCCCTTTCGACGCACTTCACGATCCACTTAGGCTAACGACGCTTTCGGGAAACGGGGCCCAGGTCTGGGGCTGGGTGAGGCTGCACACCAGTTGCACATTGAGTAATCAGTGTGCACAGGTTTAACCAGCAATCTCCTGACAGCCACCACCCAGTTCTACCAGTGCCAGAGATAGATCTAAGTGTGTTAGTTTATGAGAGAACTGCAACATTTGCGGGCATCTTAAAGGAAAGGATAAATAACACTTGGGGAAAGTACATACAAATTTACACTGATGGGGCTCAAGACCCAAGAACTGGGAAGTCTGGGTTTGCTTTTTGCATCCCAGATTTGGATGTTATCAAGTATAAGCGACTGGCTGCGGCGGTTTCAGTTTATACCACAGAGCTGCTTGCAATAACCTGGGCTATGCAGTGGGCGTAGGAGGTCAGGCCAGGGCCAGTTGTGATATGCTCTGACTCTGCATCAGTGCTGATGACATTAATAATAATAATAATACATTTAATTTAGAGGCGCCTTTCAAGACAGCCAAGGACACCTTACAGAGCATATAGTCATCATAAATCATTTAAAAAATAAGACATTGTATAAAGAAATGGTTTGAATAAATAAAAAAAATAAAAAAAAACAAGACAAAACAAAAAAAAAAAACAATCAAAACAGTGATCAGTTAGACGTTGTGTGCGAGTTTGAACAGGTGAGTTTTGAGTTGTGACTTGAAGGTTGTAATGGTGTCTGACTGTTTTATGTGTGGGGGGAGGGAGTTCCAGAGCCTGGGTGCTGAACAGCTGAATGACCGGGCACCCATTGTAGTGAATCGTGATGTGGGGATACATAGTAGTCCAGCAGAGGTTTAGCGGAGGGAGCGGGAGGGAGTGTATTCTTGGAGGAGGTCGCAGAGGTAACTGGGGGCTAGGTTGTGGAGAGCTTTGTAGGTGAGGAGTAGGGTTTTGTATTGGATGCGGTAGTGTACTGGGAGCCAGTGAAGTTGGATGAGGACAGGGGTGATGTGGTCAGATGAGTTGGTGCGGGTCATGTTCGGGGCGGCTGAGTTCTGAATGATCTGCAGTCTGTTGATGAGTTTGGTGGGGAGTCCGGTGAGGAGGGCGTTGCAGTAGTTTATGTGTGATGTGACAAATGAGTGAACTAGGATTTCAGTGCTGGATTGGGTCAGTGATGGGCGGAGTCTGGCGATGTTGCGGAGGTGGAAGAATGCAGTCCGGGTGATGTAGTGAATATGGGGTGCGAATGAGAGGGTGTTGTCCAGGATGACGCCGAGGCTCTTGACTTTGGAGGAGAAGGGTACTGGGAATCCATCGATGATTATGAGTGGAGCTGGGGTGTGTTGTGATTTAGTGAGGATTGGATTTGGATCCGATGAGCAGGGCCTCGGTCTTGTTTCCATTGAGTTTCAGGAAGTTCCTGCTAAACCAGCTCCGGATGTCTTCCAGGCACGTGATGAGGGTTTAGTGGAGATGTAGACCTGTGTGTCGTCAGCGTAGCAGTGAAAATGGACCCCATGTTGACGGAGGAGGACATTGAGGGATGGAGGGCTTGGAGCCAGGTCAGACCTCATGGTGAAGATCTTACCCTGACTTACAGTATTGAGCAGGCGGGAGTCAGTGGGGTTCATATGGGTCCCAGCTCATGTGGGGATAGAGGGGAGCTAGCTGATGGGGCAGCGAAAAGGGCTTCACGAACGGAAGAGGTGGACGTAAAAGTGAGGCTGGGGTTAACTGAGTGTAGGTCAATCATCAAAAAGAACCTCATGGCTGTGTGGCAGGAGGAGTCGGATCGGGAAAAGAAGGGGAGGCATTATTACAGCTTGCAGAAACAGTCAAAAATAACTTATTTGTTATTTTTGTAAAATGAGGAAATCTTTGAGTATCAACAATAGTTTTAGTCAAAACTTTTTTGGGGGGGAAATTAACCAGTGTGTACAAGTTTAAATACGTTTGTGGGCAACGGTCCAGAAAATTCCAAAACCGACAAAAGGACAGTAATGTAAATCATTCTTGATATTAAAATGTGAAGCATATTTCCCTTGCTGCCATATTTAGTCTCGCACCTGGTGTCTTTACTGCACCACTGAAGCGACCAAGTTTCACTTCTGCTTTCCAAGAGGCTTTTTCAGGCCTGTGGTGATGCTTTATGGTCCTGCCTGCTCAGCCCTGTCCTCCGCTAACGTGTTCAAACAGCGCTCCTCCTCCTCTTCCACCTAAAATACGCCAACTAGCATGAATTCAAGAATATGGAACACTTGCTAAATAGTTATCTTTAGGTTACAGATTTAAATGGGGGAGATTAAATTATGTAACTCATCTATTGCGGCTTTATTGATCGGACAATTGAAAACAGAAAAACATTTCTGAATTCCTCTCTCATGTTTCTCTGTATTTTTTGATTTTCTTTCTATGCCTCTAAACGGATCCTGGTGTGATGTGTGTTTGCTGTGGCCTGTAGAAGGTGGTGTCACCTTACATTATCCCTATTTTGGAACACAATACAGATATCATACAAAGTCATTTAGTAGCAGCATACTTTAGTGTCCACGTGACCTACTAATGAGAAATGTATAACATTAAACCACATATTAGAACATTGGACATAGGTCTAATGCTCTATTCCACTTTTCCCTCACCTGGTTAGGTTCTTGGCAGGAGGGGCAGGGTCTAAACTTCTTTCGAGCCATGATGAAATTTACACAACACGCACGCACGCACGCACGCACGCACGCACGCACGCACGCACGCACGCACGCACGCACGCACACACACACACACACACACACACACACAGACACACACACACACACACACACAGACACACACACACACAGACACACACACACACACACACGAAACAACATCAGGTAGACATGATATATTTTTTAACAAAGAACAGATGAAGAGATTTCAGAGGCAAAAAGGCTGGCACACAGAAAATAATACACACACACACACACAAGATTTGATTATTATAAAATCGATTATTTCCTTAAATGCTATCTTAATTTGAGCAGAATTGATTGAGCAGCTAGACCACTTATATCCATCTCTATCCCATGTATTTTTAACAGTGCACTTTAGAGATTGTCAACAAACAAAACATAACTCGATAATTTTTCATGTGTCATTTTCTAATTCGCATTTTTGTAAGCCAAAGTCAGCGCATACATTGACGGCATCGCTGATGATGGACTTGATTGGCCAACAGAGATACACAAAGTGAGAATATTCAAATATATAGTTATTATTATATCATCATCATCATCATCATTATTATGATTTGTTTTACCTTACGTTACCTATACCAGAGCTGAATACAATTGTGAAAGATTAAAGTAACCTAAGGTTAGGGAAGAGGATTAGGGCCACAATTCTTCTTCCACACTTGTTCTCAGAATTCTGAGCAAAAAGGCAGAATTCTGACTTTAAAGTCAGAACTACGGGTACCATTAACCGGTTTGTTAATGGGAGACCAAAAGGTGAGTGAAATTGGCACCAAAACAACACATGTTCCAGTTTCACTCAACTTTTGGTCTTCCATTAACGAAATGGCTTCTTCTGGAACCCCTCAAACCCGCAAGAAGTCGCTAAAGGAAGCCATCTCGGCACAAGTAGGCTAGGGCTACTGGCTACTCTGCGTGTGGTTTCCTCCTACTGCATGAAGCAAAGTGTCTCTCCCACAGAGGTTGGTCCTTACAGGTACCCGGAGTTCTGAGATTAATGTCGGTATTCTGAGATTAAAGTCAGAATTCTGACTTTTTTCTCAGAATTCTGAGAATAAAGTCAGATTTTTTATTTATTTTTTTCATGTGTGGCCGTAATCCTCTTCTGTTTAAGGTAGATGGCTCTGATGGTCTGCATATATTTTTTTTAGATCATGTCAAACAAATCAATAGTTGCATAACGTGACGTCATCACCGTTGATAGACATTGATTTCCTTTCGTGTATCCAACGGTGAGGCATTAACATGATTGTCTGACGGACCCCCACGTCGAAAATCAACGCAAAAGGTACACATCTTTCGTCGGAATTTGAGGCCAGGGATCCATGGCCATGCGTCACACATTTGATAGTCTCGCAAAGCCAGACCAAACTACAGCAAGTAGAATGGTCTGGAGCCACGCTACCTCGAGCCATCTATCCGTGGGAAAACTGGGCGGGCTTGTTTTTATTTCTTTAACCAATCACAATCGTCTAGGGCGGGGCTAAGCCCGGGAAGCAGCAGCGGTGTCCATGCAAAATAGAACATCTTTCTTCCTCAGCAAATGCTGTAAGCAAATCTTTTGCAGTTCTTTGCAATTTTCGACGGAAATAGCCAAACATGCCAACTTTACAGCGCCGTCAAAGTCCTCTTCAAAACTCGCCATACTGCCTAGTTTCCGAGTTTGAGGGGGAGCACAATACGGGAACGCCAGCAACCGGAAGGGGAGGAGTCGCGGCCAAATCCGACGCTAGGCAATAGACGCTGTCCACTTCCGTTCAGCCAGACTACACATTTGACGAGTAGGTAGTGAGACTGTGTTGTTCTGTGAGACTAGGCTAGTTGTACATCCTGGTACTTAATGTACTTACTTATTATGTGTCATATTTAGTTATAGTGCTTACTTATGTAGCATGTTAACATATCTATCTTTGTTGAATACGGGGGATGGGTTAACCTAGTGATTGTTGGTGCTTTGCACTTGGTGCTATGAACATTCTTATTGTACCAACAGCGATATATTGTTTCACTTTTCTGATGTACTTATTGTTAGTCGCTTTTGATGAAAGCATCTGCTAAATGCCCTAAATGTAAATGTCTTGTAATAACATTGCCGTTGCTTTTCCAGCAGCAACTCAGATCTTTATACGGCGGTTTCTAAAAGTTTGATTAATGAATTAATGAAAATGTATTAATTCTTATAAAAAAGGTTTTGATAGCAAACCAGTTCCTAATCTCCAGAATACAAATGGCTGTAGGATTTATTAATGCATATATATGCCCTGTTTATGTTTTCAACTAATAACGTAATTGTTTGTTCTTCAGAGTTTGACTTTCTGTATTTATTATCGTATATTCTGAGAAAAATAACTAATGAGATGTTTAAAAGCCTTCCTTCTGGGGGTTCATGCTATGACAGCTCATGGGTGAAGGGTTTTTGCATACGCTTCATAATAGTTTGCAACGCAGTGGTGCCTGGCACATTAATACACAGCTGAGTCTCCAGGCTGCATGTTTTGTCCTTGTAAAGTAGCTGTGTTGCTGGCCTCTTCAAAAGAAATACTGAATTTTCTACCTAGGGAGTCTTTCAGATTTTCTTCATCGCCTATCCATTCCAGTCCGTTTCCATCAGGTTGTCTGAACCAAGCTGTGGCGAAGGTACTAACAGAATAAGAGACCTGACAGTGGATGGTCAGAGACTGACCAGGTCGGATAGTCAGAGACTCGGGCTGAGTAAGCTGTTCACAGATCACACCTGTAGAGAATACAAGCCGTTGGTCATGAATGAGCTTCTTAAACATGAACCAATATGTTCCTTATGGGTTGGGTGTTTTCTCATGAAGCCACACCAGATTACCAGTTACAGAGAACATGGTTTGTGCTGAAGCAGAACTGGAGGAAGATATCCTGTTCTACAATTGACAACTTATAAGGCAGAGTGAGAGGAGAAAGACCCACAGTCTTATTTGCATAATTCAATGAGAAGGCAAATGTTTGTTGAGATGCTACGTGACATGGGGGACAGGAATCACAGATCACAGATAATTTTATAGCGCGGACATTTACATACACACTATTATTATAACCATTCCTCCTCATCATCCTCATCGTCATCCGCTTATCCGGGGTCAGGTCGCGGGTGGAGCAGCTCAAGCAGGGGGCCCCAGACTTCCCTTTCCCGGGCCACATTGACCAGCTCTGACGGGGGGATCCCGAGGCGTTCCCAGGCCAGTGTTGAGATATAATCTCTCCACCTAGTCCTGGGTCTTCCCCGAGGTCTCCTCCCCACTGGACGTGCCTGAAACACCTCCCAAGGAAGGCGCCCAGTGGGCATCCTTACCAGATGCCCGAACCACCTCAACTGACTCCTTTCTAAGTAAAGGAGCAGCGGCTCCTTTACTCCTTTCCTCATCCGTGAGGAATCCGAGTTCCTCACGGATGGCTGAGCTTCTCACCCTATCCCTAAGGGAGACGCCAGCCACCCTTCTGAGAAAACTCATCTCGGCCGCTTGTACCCGCGATCTCGTCCTTTCGGTCATCACCCAGCCCTCATGACCATAGGTGAGGATAGGAACGAAGATCGACTGGTAGATCGAGAGCTTTGCCTTGCGGCTCAGCTCTCTTTTCGTTACAACGGTGCGGTAAAGCGAACGCAATACCGCCCCCGCTGCTCCGATTCTCTGGCCAATCTCACGCTCCATAGTACCCTCACTCGCGAACAAGACCCCGAGGTACTTGAACTCCTTCACTTGGGCTAAGGACTCATTTCCTACCCGGAGTAAGCAATCCACCGGTTTCCTGCTAAGAGTCATGGCCTCAGATTTAGCGGTGCTGATCCTCATCCCAGCCGCTTCACACTCGGCCGCCAGCCGATCCAGTGAGTGCTGAAGGTCACAGGCCGATGATCCAATGAGGACCACATCATCTGCAAAAAGCAGTGACGAGATCCTCAGACCACCGAACTGCAACCCCTCCCCACCACGACTACGCCTCGATATCCTGTCCATGTATATCACAAACAGGATTGGTGACAAGGCGCAGCCCTGGCGGAGACCAGCACCCACTGAGAACGAAACTGACTGGCTGCCGAGAACACGAACACAGCTCTCGCTTTGGGAGTACAAAGATTGGATGGCCCTGAAGATAGACCCCCTTACCCCATACTCCCGCAGCACCTCCCACAGTTTCTCCCGGGGGACCCGGTCATACGCCTTCTCCAGATCCACAAAACACATGTAGACCGGATGGGCATACTCCCAGGCCCCCTCCAGGATCCTTGCGAGAGTGAAGAGCTGGTCCGTAGTTCCACGTCCGGGGCGAAAACCGCATTGTTCCTCTTCAATCTGAGGTTCGACGATCGGCCGAACCCTCCTTTCCAGCACCTTGGAGTAGACTTTACCAGGGAGGCTGAGAAGTGTGATACCCCGTTAATTGGCACACACTCTCTGGTCCCCCTTTTTGAACAGGGGAACCACCATCCCGGTTTGCCACTCCTTTGGCACTGTACCCGACTCCCACGCGATGTTGAATAGGCGTGTCAACCATGACAGCCCCTCAACACCCAGAGCCTTTAGCATTTCTGTCTGGATCTCATCAATCCCTGGGGCTTTGCCACTGCGGAGATGTTTGACTACCTCAGTGACCTCCACCAGGGAAATTGACGACGAAACACCATCAACCTCGAGCTCTGCCTCCAACATAGAGGGCAAAGTGTTCCTTCCAACGTCCGACGACCTCCTCAGTTGAGGTCAACAGAGTCCCATCCTTACTGTACACAGCTTGGATGGTTCCCCGTTTCCCCCTCCTGAGGTGCCGGATAGTCTTCCAG
Organism: Gadus morhua; assembly: GCF_902167405.1. Taxonomy (NCBI): domain Eukaryota; kingdom Metazoa; phylum Chordata; class Actinopteri; order Gadiformes; family Gadidae; genus Gadus; species Gadus morhua. The sequence goes on along the minus strand of NC_044049.1, from coordinate 11,640,954 downwards.
AAACACTTTGGTGCCGACCGAAAGTCCTTCTCCATGGCCTCTCCGAACTTCTCCCACACCCGCTGCTTAGCCTCTGACACGGCAGCCGCTGCAGCCCTTCGAGCCTGTCGGTACCTTGCAACCGAGTCAGGAGTCCTCCAGGATATCATATCCCGGAAGGCCTCCTTCTTCAGTCGGACGGCTTCCCTGACCACCGGTGTCCACCACGGTGTCCGAGGGTTACCGCCCCTTGAGGAGCCTAAGACCCTGAGGCCACAGCTAGCCACCGCAGCTTCAGCAATGGAGGCTTTGAACACCGCCCACTCCGGCTCAATGCCCCCAACCTCCACAGGAATGCCAGAAAAGCTCCGCCGGAGGTGTGAGTTGAAGATACCTAGGACGGGGGCCTCCTCCAGACGTTCCCAGTTCACCCGCACTACTCGTTTGGGCTTACCAGGTCTATCCAGAAATTTCCCCCATTCCCTGATCCAACTCACAACCAGATGGTGGTCGGTTGACAGTTCCGCCCCTCTCTTTACCCGAGTGTCCAAAACATGCGGCCTCAGATCAGATGACACGATCACGAAATCGATCATCGATGATATAACCATTCCTTTTTAGGCAAATTAAGATTCATTGTTATGAAAACCATTATTGATATTTGCTTTTATTTTAAAAAGCATTATAATTTCAAATATAATCTTAACATTGTGTTATTGTTGTATGCTGTCTGTCTTGTATGTAACATGTTATATATAGGCCTACCTTTTTAGTTTTTACATTTTATAGGCAGGTATACGTTTGGAATTTTGAAAAGCGTGTTATTTATGTAATAGTACCATGTTACATGTATTCTATTTTGCAATACAATATGAGGCTGCTGCAATGTTTCCAGGTTCAGCTTTGAAAATAAAAGCCAATAAATATTCAAATTTAAGCATCTGATATGTCTGGCTAGTGCTATTTTTTGCCTGGTCTCTGCCAGACAATCCATACACGTTAACTGTCATTTTGAGAACAGAAATGTATTTTACCATTAAAATATAAAAATTCAGTAAGTGACCAAATGATCAAGTGACGTTAATTATTGTATAACTTCTCAACGTTGCCAAACCATATTTTGATTTAGTCAAAACGGCCCTTCCATTGTCAGATTTCACACCGAAGCAATGATAATCCAAATTATGTTAATATTCTCGTGCTGAGTGCATTGGCGACAGTTTAGTTTGAAATGTGCTGGGGACAGAGACGCATTTGGAAGTGCATTTTCAGAAGTGCTGGGTACAATGAGGATGCCCTCCGTTTTCTCTCTTTAGTGCTGAAAGGTTCTGAAAGACGGCATACCCATGTAGCTAATTACTAAGGAATAAAATGTATACAAAATCTGTCTGGCACGTTTTATGAAGAAAACGTTTCCAAGATGCATCGGACATATGACCCACTATGTTCTTCTGCTTGTATCCAATGTTGACAACGTGACATGACATGGCTAAGGTAACAACATAAACAAGAGGAGCTAGGAAAGGAAAATAACTGTGTTTAAGTTCAGAAGGGCCAAACGTGTGGCTACACACAGCACTACAAAAGTCGTCAAGATTGAAAAAGAAAAAAATATTTGTTGCACAGCTGAACACTGTATCGCATCATGAGTTGGCCATAGGCGTCGATTACGCCGGGGACGCGTCCCTACCAGATTGTGTCAGGATTAATTTTGCACCCACCACTTGTAAATAAAGAAGAAAAGAAATTTGAGTTGAATTATAATGGATTTTTACACGGGTCTTCTCAATGCCGTGGAACGCTCCGTTCACTTGCATGGGCTCTTCACAACTTCCGGCGGTGAATTATATTTGATAATTCACCTTTGCTAAGTATAATTGACCGCTGTCATGGAAAACAAAGGACTTTTTGCCTATAATGACGTCTTTGGTACCACTCCTCAAGTAGTCTCGTAACTTTTCAACCCCAGCGTCTTCGGTTGCTAAGCAGTCAACGTCTTTGGCAGACTATTTCTCTGCTGATCAACACTACGAATGCTGGTAACAAATAAATTGTAAAGAAAGACACATGTTGCAATCTCTGCCTCCCACTGGCGGCTTGTTGGGAAAATGTGTGTGTAGAGCGCATGTGTGTGACGTAGTAGAACAGGTTTGTTGTGGGTAGGGAAGAACGATTGACAGCGCGGGAATCAGTCTGAGTCTACGGTGCAATGTGATAGAAGTGTAATCCAATATTCAGCTGAAAGCTAGCAAGCAAGTGCCTTTGTTGCTTTTAAATGTACCACTGTGAAGGAATAAAGCCTAGTTCATTGCTGCAACCAACCAACGCCTCACCGTTTGTGCTTCGGCTCTTTTAACCCGGACCACTAGACGCAAGTTACCTGCAACGAGCCAAGTCATTAGTATGCGACCAGGTCGCTCCCAACTACGGTTCGGAGCATGGAAGCTGTGAAGGTAACACTGGGGGCTTGTCCGGGATTAAACAAAGCAAGAAGAAAAGTGATAGGAAAAGAAAAAGTTGGACGGTCGGACGCAGAATGACAGCCCTCGGAGCTAAAGCTAAAGGTACCTCAAATGCTAATGCTTGGAATAGGAGGCCTGTCGAGATGGAGTACTCAAAAGTAAGCACCAACACATTTTTAATGGATGTAAGAGACACTGATATGGACCCAGTTAACCACATGGATGGCCGATATGCCGACGGCACTAACCCCTTCGTGGCTAGCATGGAGCTAACGTTAGCCGCGGACGGAGGGATGGTTCACGGCCTGACGCCGTCGCTCGACCCAGCTTTGCCGCCAACGCCACCGCCATCATGGTTGACTAACCCGTTCCTAACGCCCCTGGAATATAAAGCAAATGGTGAGTCCAAGTACTTTAATAGGCAAACCTGTGACTGCTCCAAACATATGGTAGCCAACCCGGTTGCAGCTTTACCTTACGGGTCGGAAAATAGCCCTGGTCAAATGTTTGCCCCACATGCCGCTTACCAGCTATCTAACCCGTTCACCCCTGTGAATTGTACGGCGCAAAACCCTTCTGCCCGGCCCATGTACTGTTCCCCCACTTCACATCAACACCTTTTCCACCCTCTATGCCCCAGCCCGTGGAACATTGTGGAGTAATAAGCTATGATGATAACTATGCCCCACCCCGCGACACCTACCAATACGGCGAGTCAGCTGTGAGAAGGGCCAAGTCGGCGCCACGGCCATCACACACAGCGGCAGATGTTGTGACAATGGAAAATAGTGACATTATGGATACAGAGAGAGGATTCCAATATTGAATCCAGGTCATTTTGATGGAACGGGCTCCTGGAAAGACTTTATTCAGCGGTTGGAAAGCTGTGCTAGGGCAAATCATTTGTCAGATGCAACAATGGCGGTGCAACTGAGATTCAGCCTGAATGGCGCGGCTGGTGCTATCGTCCATAAAAATCCCAGATCTGACCGCTGGAGCTACCGGCAGATTGTTGCTGGAATAGTGACTGCCTACGGGCCGCGCTCTGAGCAGGCAGCAGCCATCGGCATTGAATTGAGACAGCGGGTTAGGGGGCAGAACGAAGCGCTGCACCTCTTAAGGGATGATATCTACGAGAAAGTGTCCATCGTGTATGCTGACCGTACAGAGCTGGAGCAGGACGCCATCAGTGTGAACTACAGGAGAAGCAGCCGCACACTCTGTCCAGAGCATATGACATCACGCACAGCTACGAGACCATCAGGAGCGCCGCAAGAATAGTCACACAATTCATGCAGCCTGGCCAACGCAGCATTGTAAATCAGAGAGCCAAGGCAGCCACGGTACGTGAAAATAACAGAATGCCAGCTTGTTTGGAGCCAGTGGGGGTAGCTGTCTGGTCCGTCGCCTCACCAGAGAGGGCTCCGAGATTTAATCAGCAGTGGCGCCAGAAGAAAGATACAAATGTCAAAATGCCTATGGGGTATGTTGCCACAACTGCTCCGGTCTAGGGCATATGCAGAGAAACCGCCCTTCACCCCATCGACCCTGACAGCAAGCTCGGACAGTCATTAAGAACACCGCACCCGACATAGGTATAGTGGTGACCTGTACTGCAAGTCAGGGAGATGACATGTGTGTTAAAATATTGATACATGGACTGGAAATGTGTGCTCTGCTTGACTCTGGTGCTCGGAGGAATGTGTTGCCCCTCCATCTTTTCAACTCCATTCCCACAGAGTCCAGACCCCCAATAGAGCCATCTGTCGCGCAGTTCCTGCAGGGCATCGGCCCAGGTGGTCTGGCGGTGCTGGGGGAAGTCAACCTACCAGTACAAGTGGAGAGACGAGCTACCAATGTCAACTTTATTATGGCCGACACAGCAGAGAGCACCGAGGTTATCCTGGGGCACCCTTTTCTATATCAGACAAGTGCCCGGCTGGACTATGGTTGCCGTGAGATAACCCTCTGCGGAGAGAAGGTACCTTGTTTTAACCCAAGCCATCAGTCCCGGCTGCACATTGTCAGAGTGGCCCGCACAACAGTGTTGGAATCGGGGTGTGAGTATGTAGTCCCCGGCACCGCCGACCTCCGCCATGCTGCTGACAGAGACCTGATGCTGAGCCAAACTAAAGGTTTCATCGAAAAACACCACGTTCTAGTGGCTCACATCATCGTACAGGCGCAGCGGTCCACCAGCGTTCCCATCAGAGTCTTCAACCCTGGAGCCTTACCTGTCACATTGAAGAGAGGCGCTGTGGCAGGGATCCTACAACCATCAACGCTGTTGGAGAATCTGGATCCCCAGCCACCCCTCGCCCCACCGGAGCTAATTAACTCTGTCTCTGCTTCTTTACCCTACCACCTGCAGGTCCTGTATAATGAGAGCTGTGCTAGTCTGCCCAAGGGGGACCATGAGAGGTTGGCCCGCCTGCTACGGTTATACAGTGACGTCTTCTGTACGGGGCCCACTGACCTTGACCGTACTGGCCTCGTGCAGCACAACATCCTCACCACCCCTGGTCCACTGGTGAAACAGCTACCACGCAGGATGGCTAGAGACAAACCAACTGCAGCAGACCAGCAGGTGCAGCAGAGCCTGGAGTTCGTTATGGTGCGGATGAAGGACCAGACTTCGCGACTATGTGTCGACTACAGGCCTTTAAATGAGTGAACCATTAAGGATGCTTATCCACTGCCCCGCATCCAGGACACCTTAGACCAGGGATGCCAGGGTGAAATTGGTCAGGGGGCCAGATTTTTTTGAAGTGAGATCTCAGGGGGCCGGATTACACTATCGGACTGAAAAGGCCTGAAAAGGCCAAAGACTGACTCAACACATGGATAGGTAGGCTATTTTAAATTATGCTTGAAGGCCTACCGATCGAAAATAAATTGCATTGGCCCCAAAATAGCCTCACAATGAGGCCTACAATTACATAGCCTAAAGCAGGCCTATGTAATAGTAGCCTACATTTATAAATGATAAATAACACCACTGTAAACTGTTAATAAATTTTATTTTATTTTTATTTATTTTATTTATTTATTGAAGGCTTGCATAGGTGAACTAGGCGATCGCCTAGGGCGGCAAATGCGTTGGGGGCGGCAAAAGTGTTGGGGGCGCCCCCTGGTGGCGGCCTTAATCAATTTTAATGAAACAAGCGTGTTTTCTAAACACGTTTCGAAATGGAATGGAGAATGGGGGATGAAAAGTTATTGAATCGTAACAGACCATCAGCAGTAACATACCAACTGACGGATTCCCAAAAAAAAAAAAAAGTATTTACATTTTTTTTTTTTTTATAAAAATTAAAAAAATACATATATTCCCCCCTTATCACCCGCGGGCCGGATGTGACATACAGTCGGGCCGGATACGGCCCGCGGGCCGTCACCCTGGCATCCTTGCCTTAGACACATTGTCCACCGCCAGGTACTTCAGCACGCTGGACTTAACATCAGGATACTGGCAGGTGGAAATGACGCTGAGAGCCCGAAAAGCTGCTGCTTTCTGCACCCGTAAGGGCCTGTTCGAATGGAATGTGATGCCTTTCGGACTATGCAATGCGCCGGCCACATTCCAGGCTCATGGACCGTGTCCTGGGTGGTCTGCAGTGGGAGACCTGTTTGGTATAACTCGACGACATCATTGTCTTGGGGCGGGACGGCACCGAAATGTTGGAGCGGCTAAGCCAAGTGTTCAACAGACTACGCGCAGCCAACCTGAAACTTAAACCTTCTAAGTGTTTCCTGTTCCGTGAGCGAGTGGCTTACCTGGGGCACATCGTCTCCGCCAAAGGTGTCGCCACTGATCCCCAAAAGATCCAAAAGGTGACTGAGTGGCCCACACCCCAAAACGTCTCTGAAGTGCGTCAGTTTGTCGGCCTGGCTTCATACTACCGACGTTTCGTCAAAGATATCGCCACAGTTACCAAGCCCCTCCACAAACTCACAAAAATGTATGCACATTTTAACTGGACGGATGAATGCCAGGAGGCGTTGCCGGTTGACGTCAGCGCCGGTGCTGGGTTATCCCCTCGACAGTGGCCAACTGTTCCTCGACACAGGCGCCAGTGACTGTGGAATCCGAGCAGTCCTCTCCCAAGTGCAGGAAGGTGTGGAGAGAGTGCTAGCCTATGGGAGCAGGCGAATGTCGGCCACTGAGCAAAACTACTGTACCACCAGACGAGAACTTCTGGCAGCTGTCGAGTTCACCTCTCATTTCTGGCAGTACTTGCTAGGGAGATCATTCATCATTCGGACTGACCACAGCAGCCTGCGCTGGTTGACCCGGATGAGGGAGCCTGAGGGCCAGCTCGCTCACTGGCTTGAAAAACTAGCGGAGTACGATTTCCAGGTGATCCATTGTCCAGGGAGACACCACCAAAATGCGGATGCGCTCTCCAGAAGACCCTGCAGGACATCGTGCCCATGCACAGTGCCAGAGCCTCAGTAACCAGCCCCAGCACAAGGGGACTCAGTGCAACATGGACGGGAGTCCAGCTGAAGAAGATGCCGGAAAAACTCCTGCAGGGCAGCCTCCAGTGGGGGTAGTGGTTTCCGAAGACAGCTATAGAGGCAGCTCCGCAGTCAAGTTTGATTATCTTCCAGTGGGGGTAGCGGACGCTTTCAGTGACAAGCTGGCTCACTGTTCCGTCCAAGTGTCTGCAGGGTGAGTGAGCCTGCCCAAACCAACCTGGTCGGTGGTTGGACCCAAGTGCAGTTAATCAGTGCCCAAGAAGCTGACCCAGATATAGCACCAGTGAGGAAGTGGATGGACGAGGGGAAGGATAGGCCACCCTGGGCCGACATAGCACCCTACTGCCCTGCCACCAAAGCCTACTGGTCACAGTACTGGCCCAGTCGGTGGCCACTTTGAAGGAGAAAGGACACTCGCACATCTCAAGGCCCGGTACTACTGGTACAATATGAGGGATGACGTCACTCTTTGGTGCCGCACCTGCACCAGCGGTGCTGCAAAAGCCCGCCCAAAGAAAACACCTAAAGCCGCCATGGGCACAGTGTGAGTTGGTGCCCCCTTTGAACGCATCGCAGTCGATAAAATGGGACCCCTAAATGAAACCGAAAGGCGCAACCGTTACATAGTACTAGTACAAGACTATTTCAGCAAATGGATGGAAGCCTACCCGGTTCCCAATGAACAAGCAACAACAGTGGCCAAAAAAAAGTTGTTTCCGAGTGGGTGTGCAGGTACGGAGCTCCACAGTGCCTACACAGCGACCAAGGTACCAATTTCGAGTCAGCTGTGTTCCAGAGAATGTGCGAAATGCTGCGAATCTACAAGACACGGACAACGCCGTTTCGGCCGCAGACAGACGGCCAAGTAGAACGTTTCAATGCCACCCTGCGGAAAATCATAGCCACCACTGCAGAACGATGTCACTGGGACTGGGACATTATGACCCCATATGCAGTCAGGGCCTACCGTGCATCCAAACACAGCTCCACGAGCCTGACGCCTAACATGATGCTGTTCAAACGGGAAATTGCAGAGCCAGTGGATCTTGTTGCTGGGTTGCCACCTGACCCGGACAACACTACTACCCCTCCATCCTATGTCGTACAGCTCCGGGAAAGGCTCGCGCTATCTCACTAGTTGGCCCGGGAGGCGCTGGGAAAATCTGTTGAGCGTTCCAAACGACAGTATGACAAAAATGTTTGCAGAGTCCAACACAAAGTCGGTGATGCAGTATGGTTCCTAATCAAAGGCACCAAGAGAGTGAAGAATAAAGGGCGGAAGTTCCTGCCTTCCTATGAGGTTCCGTACTTCATCGTGGGAGCACTGGACGACTTGGTCTACCGGATTAAAAGGGGTCTGAGGATGAAGATAGATGTCGTTCATCACGACAAACTCAAAGCTTACCACTCCAGGACGGCACTAGACAACGGCTGGGTCCTTCGAGAGTCTGAAACGTGGACACCAGTGGAGAAGGCACCCCCATCGTCAGACCCCAGCTCTTCAGAAACCGACATCAGACCCTTTGACCTTTGGGGCACGTCACCAGAGACGGAGGACCCTGTTGTGGAGGCCCTTCCAGGCCTCTTCTCTCCACCACCATCACCGAGCAGCAGCCAGCTCCCTTGCCACCCCACTGAGCCTTCACTGGAGGAGGCTTGGACCCCGTGTACGGCCAGGGGAGAAGTTGCTCATCCTCTTTTGAACCCCTCAGCGTCGACCCCGGAGGATCCGCAGAGCTCCTGACATGTTTGGTGACTGGATTGGTAACTAAGCATAGTTGCCTTATGTTGGGTTTAGACGGATCGCTGCCCTCCTCAGAGGAAAAGTGTTCCGGTGTTGTCAAAACAAAAAGAAAAAAAATAGAGTTCCTGTGTTGTCAAAACAAAAGAATTTTTTTTTCCAGTAATGTCAAATACTGGAACGTCCCCAATACGTTCCAAATACTGGAACTAGGGATGCAAATTATCGAGTAATTCATTAATCGATAGTTTCATCTTATCGATCGATGATCGATTAATTGATAAGCGGAAATTCTTCTGAGAAGCTGAATTTCCTTCTGAATGTGACACATTTAGGTGGTAATTCAACAAAGTCGTTTAGTTGTTGTACTTTAAAATACTTCCACATATTGTGCATTTGGCGTCTTTGTCGTCATTAACCAACTTAAAGTGACTACATACTGCACTCCGTTTTGCCCTCTTCATCGTGTCCCGCTTTTTGTTTGTCTTGTCCTGCTTTGCTTGTGTTCCCGCTTGTGTTCCAGCGCGTGCGTCAAGTACGTCTGGCGTCAAGCGCGCCCTCACGTGGACGGGTGGGGAATTACGGGTTAAAAACGCGATTAATTGCAAGTAATTTATTTTTATCGAGTAATCTCTTATCGACAATTAATCGATAATCGATTAATTGTTTGCATCCCTAACTGGAACGTATTTTCAACGTCCCCAAATTCAAAAGGCCAAATTCAGCTGCAAAATGCAATGTGTGAGTTTCAGTGTTAACATAAGAGGACCCAATTAAGAGCAGTTGATCCTACATGCTAGATTGCGGACAAGCAAGGAGAGCAAGATGGAATAAGAGCGTCACTCGTTGGATACCCGTCCGACTCTGATAAAGGAAGGCATGTGCAAAGCAGGTTTTAGCCATGGCCTACGGCAACAGCTGTTACAGCGAATACCGCTGTTCCATTTTCTGCATCATGCACGAGTTTGAAGCGTGCAAAGGCCTAAAATGTACCATTTGAATCGTCATCGATCACTCGGAATTGGTGCATTTGTATTGTGACAGTGTGCAATAGGATGTTGAGTGGCTGAAGAAAAGCGTTTGATAGCCTCTTAGGTGGCAAAATGAGAGCGCAACGAGCGGGCAGAGCCGTATTGCGCACTGAGTGGCATTTTACCCATATGAGGATGACTAATTAAAATCAGGTTGTGGTCGGGCGCTTCTTCCCGAGGCATAATTCAATGAGGCGTCAAATGTTGGTTGAGAGGCTACATGACCGGGGGGCAGGATCACAGATCATTTACACGTTTTTGCATTATTTGATAGTGTTATTTAAACCACATTAATATAGTATTTTTTTTATATTTATACATATTTTTAGTGTTATTAAGATTTATAATCATAGCTTTGTGTTATAGTTCGTAGGCTGTAAGTCTTGTAAGGATCATGATATATGTAGGGCTAACTATTTGGTTTTCAATAACGTGAGGTTTCTGTCCTTTTATACCATTTTATTTTCAGGTCTAAATTTTCAGTCTTGTAATGCATGTTATCTATCTAATAATAAGGTGTTATATATGTTCTGTCTTGAATTAAAATTACATATGTCTTGATGATGCTTTGTTTCCAGGTCCAGCTGTGAAGATTAATATGCCAACTCAAACTACAATTGAAAACAAGTATGTTTCATAAAGTCATTTACACAAATTAGGATAACGAACCAAATAAACGTCTTCAAAATAAATAGCTGAATGAGTTGTTAACAAAATATATCCCTGTTTGTGTATTTCAAACGAGTTTGTCGGAAAGATTGTCAGTAGGCTTCATTGATCTATGAATAACAAAGCAAATAAAATGTTCCAGAGAGCTTGGCATTCATCTCCCCCTGAATTTCTCAGGAGATTTTCATCTTTTTTGAATGATGTTTTTTGTTGAGAGCTCCCCCTCTGGAGGATTCAAGTAATAACACCTCACAGGTGTAGGGTTTTTGTTCATCCTTGACAACAGTTTGTAAAGCTGTGTCTCTCTGGCACAATAATACACAGCTGAGTCTCCAGGCTGCATGTTTTGGCCTTGCAAAGTTACTGTTTTACTGGCCTCGTCAACGGCAAGACTGAATTTACTACTAAGGGAGTCTTTCACTTTTTTGCCATCGGTACGAATATAACCAATCCATTCCAGTGGGTTTCCATCAGGTTGTCTTATCCATTGCGTGTAGCCGCTACTAACAGAATAAGAGACCTGGCAGCGGATGTTCAGAGATTGACCAGGTCGGACAATCAGAGACTCTGGCTGAGTAAGCTGTTCACAGTTCACACCTGTAGAGAATATAAGCCTTTGGTCATGAATAAGGTACTTCAACTATGAATCAATATGTTTTCTTATTGATTGGATATTTTCTCATGAAGCCTCACCAGAGCCAGCAGCCAGGAGCAGCAGCAGTACAGCTACAGAGAACATGGTGTGTGTTGAAGCTGAACTGGAAGAAGATGCCCTGTTCTACACCTGACACCTTATAAGGCTCAGCGAGAGGAGAATGACCCACATGGCCTTTTGCATAATTCAAAGAGGCGTCAAATGTTGGTTGAGATGCTACACGACCAGGGGGCAAGATCAGATCATTTACACGTTTTTGCATTATTTGATAGCGCGTTATCTAAACCATTTTTTTATATTTACATATTTTTAAGTGTTATTACGATTTACAATCATACATATCATTATTAATATTTGCTTGTATTAAACAAATAACATTGATATAATTAAAAATGTCATGTGAGAATAAAGTCTGTTTTAAGATGTAAACTTTGTGTTAGTTTGCAAAGTCTTGTATGGATCATGATATATGTAGGGCTAACTTTTTATTTTTAATAGCGTGAGGTTTTTTGTCGTTTTATACCATTTTATTTTCAGGTATAAAGTCTTGTAATGCATGTAATTTGTCTGATAATAAGGTGTTATATGTGTTCTGTCTTGAATTAAAATGACATATGTCCGGCTGATGCTTTGTTTCCAGGTCCAGCAGTGAAGATTAATATGCCAACTCTGTTAATTAAAACTACAATTTAAAAATATGCCGAGCTCCAGCGAGCACGGCATTCATCTCTCCCTCTATTTATCAGCTGATGTTCATGAGTTAAATAATCTATTTTGAATGATGTGTTTGGTTTAGAGCTCCACCTCTTGAGGATTCAAGTAATAACACCTCACGGGTGAAGGCTTTTGTTCATCCTTTACAACAGTTTGTAATGCTTTGTCTCTCTGGCACAGTAATACACAGCTGAGTCTCCAGGCTGCATGTTTTGCCCTTGCAAAGTTAATGTATTACTGGAGCCGTCAACAGCAAGACTGAATTTACTACTAAGGGAATCTTTCATTAGTTTGTCCCCAGTATAAATCCATCCAATCCATTCGAGTGCATGTCCTTCAGGTTGTCTGATCCAAGCTGTCCAGTGGCTACTAACAGAATAAGAGACCTGACAGCGGATGGTCAGAGGTTGACCAGGTCGGAGAGTCAGAGACTCGGGCTGAGTAAGCTGTTCACAGTTCACACCTGTAAAGAATCTAAGTTTTTAGTCATAAATCAGCTACTTCAATTATGAATCAATATTTCTTCTATGGGTTGGATGTTTTCTTATGAAGCCTCACCAGAGCCAGCAGCCAGGAGCAGCAGCAGCACAGCTACAGAGAACATAGGTTGTGTTGAAGCTGAACTGGAGGAAGATGTCCTGTTTTACACTTGAGAAATTATAAGGGTGAGAGAAAGGAGAAAGACCCACAATCCTTTTGCATAATTCAATGCGGTGTCAGATGTTGGTTGAGATGCTACGTGTCATGGGACATGGGAATCACAGATCCTTTACACATTTTTGCATTTTCTTATAATGTGTACGTTTACTTACACAATATTATCATAATCATTATTAATAATATTGTTATAAGGCTGTTTAAAGATCTATCCTACCTTTTTAGTTTTTTAACAAAATGTTGTTTTCTATCTTTTGATTAAATTGTATATGCAGGTCAACATTTGGAATGTTGTAAAGCATGTAATTTCTCCAGAAATAGCGTGTATTATCCTACTTCATTTAAGAATGCTCGATTCTGATTGGCTGGGAGGGGTGCATTAATCCGGCATATTGCCCGCTGACTTGTCGGTTCTACTTGCTGCTGACTGAGCACAGTAGATCAATACGCCGCTTGCATCGTTTTCTATCACATACATTTCCAACATGAGGTCCATAGTAAAAAATAAACCAAGGAGTGCATGTTTGATCGATCGTCATTAAAGCTGACTTGATACGAATGTAGCAACTACGTTATTAAACTAGTGTTAGGGTCCAGTTGCACCAGCAGAACGTAAGGTCCCACTTAGGCTACGTTGAACGTAAATCACCCAAATGTTCGACTTTACACTCTACTAAAAAAATAGCAGTTGCACCAAGCAGATAGTTTCAACGTAACACTAAGTTATAACTCATCTTTTACACCTCCCCTCTAGCTGGTGTAAGTTCCATACTAACGATAAAGAACCGTTAAAAGAAAAAAACATAAAAAGATTTCAACACTAACGCAGGGTAAAGATGGCTATTCGTTTTGAGCAATGGGAAGAGGAGTTTCAATGCGATTTGCGCCGGGAACGGATTGTCCGTGACCGTATCGATCCATTTCTTTATTATGATGATGTTGAATTATATGCGCGATTTCGGTTTTGCCGGGCGGAATATTATATTCATTTATTTATTATAAAATCCGCCATCAAATAGCTTAACCTCACGCCTATACCGTCCAAGCAAATTTTAGAGATTAAATGACTGAAACTGTTTTGTTTGCCCTCTCATTTGGGTGCTAACGCGTCTTCACTCGGGTAAGGTGGAAACTTGCCGGTATTTCCTGTTTACATTGTTATCTGTCAATGATTGGCTTGAAATTATCTAAACGTCATTAAAAGCGACACTGGTACACTTTATGCACTACTAGTAACGTTACAACTTAAGTTATGGTGGTGCAACCAAAATTTAGAACACCTTTAGTTTGGCACTAGCTACGTCGAGCGTAGGGTTAAGGCAGACTTTACAACCGAACTTATGATCGGCTTTACGTTCTACTGGTGCAACCGACTGAGATCCAGCCTTGTGTGGTTGCTATAGAAACGAGTTACCTACAGCTGAGCTAACGTTATTCACCGTAGTTCTAAAGGGAACTACTTTTCGAGGGAGATGAACTTAAACAGAGTATACATTTAATAAGCATGCAATACGAATAAGAAAAAGGCTCCACGAGCCGGGCATATCAAACTGTTTATTGCCCGGCCTCTCTGTGATTATTCCTTACATATGTATCCTTTTATAACATTTCATTTTAAGGTCTAAATTTGAAGTCTTTTCAGAAATATCATCTCTCTAATAATAAGGGGTTATATGTGTTCTGTCTTGTGATAAAATTATATATGTCTGGCTGATGCTTTCTTTCCAAGTCCAGCTGTGAAGATTAAAACGGCAACTCTGTTGATTAACATCACAGTGAAAAACAAAAAGAAAATATATTGCATAATAATCATTTAACACAAATTAAGATAATGAAACATGTAAACATATCTGCATGAGTTGTTAACAAAATACATGTTTCCCTGTTTATATATTTCAAACAACTTCGTCGGTAACTTATTCAGTGGGTCCAACTAATCAATCAATAAAAAACTAAATTAAATGATCCAGCAAGCTCGGCATTCATCTCTCCCTTTATTACCAGTTGATGTTCATGAGTTTAATAATCTATTTTTAATCATGTGTTTGGTTCAGAGCTCCCCCTCTGGAGGATTCAAGTAATAACACCTCACGGGTGAAGGGTTTTTGTTCATCCTTTACAACAGTTTGTAATGCTGTGTCTATCTGGCACAGTAATACACAGCTGAGTCTCCAGCCTGCATGTTCTGCCCTTGCAAAGTTACTGTTTTACTGGCCTCATCAAGGGAAAGACTGAATTTACTACTCAGGGAGTCTTTCATTAATTTGTTCCCAGTATAAATCATTCCAATCCATTCCAGTGCGTGTCCTTCAGGTTGTCTGATCCAAGCTGTCCAGTGGCTACTAACAGAATAAGAGACCTGACAGCGGATGGTCAGAGGTTGACCAGGTCGGACAGTCAGAGACTCGGGCTGAGTAAGCTGTTCACAGTTCACACCTGTAGAGAATACAAGCTTTTGGTCATAACTTAAACATGAACCAATATGTTTTCTTATGGGTTGGATGATTTCTCATGAAGCCTCACCAGAGCCAGCAGCCAGGAGCAGCAGCAGTACAGCTACAGAGAACATGGTTTGTGTTGAAGCTGAACTGGAGGAAGATGTCCTGTTCTACACTTCAGAACTTATAAGGAAGAGCGAGAGGAGAATGACCCAGAATCCTTTTTGCATAACCTAATAAAGCGTCACAGAGTGGTTGAGATGCGGTGCGACTCGGGGGACAGGAATCCTAGGTCATTTACAAGTTTTTGCATAATTTGATAGTGTGTTACTTCAACCATATTACTATAATAATTCTTTATATTATTTATATTTTTTTATTTTAAAGGGTTATTAAGATTTATAATCATACATGTGATCATTAATAATTGCTTGCATTTAAAAATAACATTAATATAATTTGAAAATGTCATGTGAGAATAAAGGCTGTTTTAAGATCTAAACTTTGTGTTCTTGTGCGTACGCTGTAAGTCTTGTATGGATCATGATATCTTAGCCAATTTTTTTTTTTTCAATAACGTGAGGTTTTCTGTCAATTTATACCATTTTAAATACAGGTCTAAATTTGGAGTGTTGTAATGAATGTTATCTGTCTAATAATAAGGTGTTATGTATGTT
This sequence comes from Gadus morhua, assembly GCF_902167405.1. NCBI lineage: Eukaryota > Metazoa > Chordata > Actinopteri > Gadiformes > Gadidae > Gadus > Gadus morhua. The sequence goes on along the minus strand of NC_044049.1, from coordinate 11,625,449 downwards.
CTGTATTTAATTAAATGATATATGTCTGGCTGATGCTTTGCTTCCAGGTCCAGCTGTGAGGATTAAGTTTGTTAATTAAAACTACAATTGAAAATAAAAATAACGCAAGTTTGATGAAAGTCATTTAACACAAATTAGAATAATGAATTAGGTAAACATCTTCGCAAGAAATAGCTGCACGAGTTCTTAACTAAATATATCCCTGTTTTCTATTTCAAACAAGTTGGTCGGTAAGTTAGTCAGTAGGTCTTACTGATGAATGAATAATAAAGTAAATTAAATGTTCCAGAGAGCTTGGCCTTCATCTCTCCCTCTATTTCTCAGCTGATTTTCATGAGTTAAATAATCTATTTTGAATGATGTGTTTGGTTCAGAGCTCCCCTCTGGAGGATTGAAGTAATAACACCTCATGGGTGAAGGGTTTTTGGTTCATCCTTTACAACAGTTTGTAACATTGTGACTCTCTGGCACAGTAATACACAGCTGAGTCTCCAGGCTGCATGTTCTGCCCTTGCAAAGTTACTGTTTTACTGGAGCCGTCAACGGCAAGAATGAATTTACTACTAAGGGAGTCTTTCACTCCTTTCCAATTAATCCTCATCCCACCAATCCATTCCAGTCCTTTTCCATCAGGTTGCCTGATAAAATGTGTGATGTAGCTACTAACAGTAAGAGACCTGACAGCGGATGGTCAGAGGTTGAGCAGGTCAGATAGTCAGAGACTCGGGCTGAGTAAGCTGTTCACTGTTCACATCTGTAGAGAATGCAAGCTTTTGGTCATGAATGAGATACTTCAAATATGAATCAATATGTTGACCTCCCCCCTTCTGCCCTCACCACCTTCTACAGGGGGGCTATTGAGAACATCCTTACCAGCAGCCTCTCAGTCTGGTACAGCTGCTGCCTTGCTGCGGACGAGAAGGCGCTACAGAGGGTGGTGAAGACAGCGGAGAAGATCACCAGATCAGCCCAACCATCTATCCGGGAACTGTACCCGTCCCCCTGCTGCAAGAGAGCCACCACCATCATCAAGGACGCCTCCCACCCAGCAAACAAACTGTACACCCTCCTACCTTCTGGCAGGCGCTAGCGCAGCATACGGTGCAGGACTACCAGACTCAGCAACAGCGTTTCCCCACCGGCCATCAGACTCCTTTACCCCCTCAAGAACATTCCGTGAACTTTCTAACTATGCTCTGCATATGCACAATAACTTATCTGGACAATTAAAAAATATCTATCTCCATGCTGCTATTCGGCACTTTTGCACTTATGTTATATTGCACCTTATTGGTGTGCATTATAACAAAAACATAAATAAAACATAAGATCCCCTCCCCCCCTCACCTTGTTATTAAATGTGTAAGGAATAATCACCGAGAGGCCGGAAAATAAACAGTTTGATATGCCCGGCTCGTGGACGGCTTACTGCCCGAGACGAAGTCGAGGGCGGTAACCTTCCGCGAGCCGGGCATATCAAACTGTTTATTGCCCTGCCTTGAGGTGATTATTCCGTTTATTCTACTTCGCGCCGGCCAACATAATAAAACAATTCAAATACTTTAATAATTAGCCTTTTTCTTATTCGTATTGCATGCTTATTAAATGCATGCTCTGTTTAAGTTCATCTCCCTCGAAAAGTAGTTCCCTTTAGAACTACGGTGAATAACGTTAGCTCAACTGTAGGTAACGCGTTTCTATAGGAACCACACAAGGTTGCAACTGATCACTAGTTTAACAACGTAGTTGTTGCATTCGTATCAAGTCAGCTTTAATGACGATCGATCAAACATGCACTCCTTGATTTATTTTTTACAACGGACCTCATGTTTGAAATGTATGTGATAGAAAACGATACAAGCGGCGTATTGATCTACTGTGCTCAGTCAGCAGCAAGTAGAACCGACAAGTCAGCGGGCAATATGCCGGATTAATGCACCCCTCCCAGCCAATCAGAATCGAGCATTCTTAAATGAAGTAGAATAAGCTTAATTAATACATTTGATTTGATTAGTATTTTACAGACCCATACAATGGACAGGGCGTTTAATACGGTGCAACACCGTTGCTTCTTTCAGTCAGTGTCAGTCAGTGTTAAATAACGTTGATTTACCTTAGAGCATTTCCTATTATAGGCTTCGGTGCAAAATACTGTTTAGAAGAACTTTTGTATCAACAAAGAAAGACCCATCATCACAGCCTTTGCCGTTGGAGCCCAGCTCATTTACGGCTTGCGTCTCCAACGCCGACAGAACCCTTGTGGAAGAGCGAGGTTTAAGCCGGATGGTGATTGCCGCTTCAGCTACATAAGCATTGTGACCTCATATTAGCCCGACACAGTGTAGCCTGCTAATAAATCCAAGGATAAGAAGAATGGGACACAATGAACAAAGAGCAACAATGTAGGACGTCCAATATGGATGGCAAACTTTTGCGCAACAATTTCTTCAATAAACAAAGCTTTCGCTGTTGCCCGTAAATACTTTGCGGGTACTGTGTTTATTTGTTATTATCCCCCTAACGCACCGAAGTGAAAATTCTGTTGAGCAATCAATGGACGGTGTGTGTAGCTCAAACTTGTTGGCACCCTTTCAGTCTAAGTCCTCAACGGAGGAGCACTGAGAGATGAGTACGGCGCAATACGGCTCGGTCCACATCACGCCCACTTTTGGTGGTGGAAAACGCTACCCGTGCCGTACCGTTGCATAACGAACTGACCGGCACCCGCCGGTGGAAATGTGCCATCATTCCCGCTCGCTCTAGTTGCTTGACCACGATCTAGCATCGACGATCGATTGCTCTTGCCTGGGTCCCCGGATGTTACCACTGAATTTAATACATTGAATTTTGCAGCTTAATTTGGCATGTTGAATTTGGAGATGTTGAAAATATTTAAGTTGAATCTTTTACATTGTATTTTCATCTGAATTTTGCACATTGAATTTTTTTAAGTTGAATATTAGATTTGGAATTTGTGAACATTGAAAAATAAAGTTGAAAATGATTTGTGGAAAATTTAAAGGGTTAAATTCAGAGGCAAAAAATTCAGATAAGTTACTTCAATGTATAAATATTCAATGCTTCAAATTCAACGGCTTTTTATTTTCAAAATCCAAAGAGATGGATTTACTTCCATAATTTTCAAAGAAATCTTAACTGTGTTCATGTTGTCTGCCTACTGTTTAACATGTTTTGGGTATTTTGTCTGGCTTGTAATAACATCTTAAATGTATAAATGATGCCATCTTCTCCTGGTCCCTGTCAGACGATCTTAGTTAATCTTTGATCTAAAGTGTAAAAGATGAATAACTGAAATAATAAAATGCAAATATATTTAATGTTCAAAATTGCTGAAAATGAATGGATCATTTCTGAAAAAAATTCTAGTTTTTTATTTAAACACAACTAGTCAGTCTAACTTTCTGATCGACTGAAAAAATAACGTTAGTTATTTAATAATGGTTCCAGAAAAATTGGAAATCAGCTATCACTGTAAATTAAAGGCATCATACAGTCATTCATAATCTGATGATCATGAGTAAAATTATTGATTATAAATTAATTGATTGGTTTAGAGCTCCCCCTCTGGAGGAATCATGTAATAACACCTCAGTTAGTCAGTAGGCCTAACTGATCAATGAATAAAAAAGTAGTTAAAATGTTCCAGCGAGCTCTGCATTCATCTCTCCCTCTCTTTATCAGATGATGTTCATAAAAATCTAGTTTGAATGATGGGTTTGGTTTAGAGCTCCCCTTCAGGAGGATTCAAGTAATAGCACCTCATGGGTGAAGGGTTTTTGTTCATCCTTTACAACAGTTTGTAACACAGTCTCTCTGGCACAGTAATACACAGCTGAGTCTCCAGGCTGCATGTTGTGCCCTTGCAAAGTTATTGTTTTACTGGCTTCATCAAGGGAAAGACTGAATTTACTACTAAGGGAGTCTTTCACTTTTTTGCCATCCGTACGAATCCATCCAACCAATCCATTCCAGTCCTTTTCCTTCAGGTTGTCTGATCCAAGCTGTCCAGTAGCTACAGTACCAACAGAATAAGAGACCTGACAGCGGATGGTCAGAGGTTGACCAGGTCGGACAGTCAGAGACTCGGGCTGAGTAAGCTGTTCACTGTTCACACCTGTAGAGAATAGAAGCTTTTGGTCATTAATGAGCTTCTTAAACATGAACCAATATGTTTTCTTATTGATTGGATATTTTCTCATGAAGCCTCATCTGAGCCAGCAGCCAGGAGCAGCAGCAGTACAGCTACAGAGAACATGGTTTGTGTTGAAGCTGAACTGGAGGAAGATGTCCTGTTCTACTATTCACAACTTATAAGGCAGAGCGAGAGGAGATGGACCCACAGTCCTTTTTGCATAATTAAATGAGGTGGCAGATGGTGGTTGAGATGCTGCGCTGCTCGGGGGACAGGAATCATAGATCATTTACCCGTTTTTGCATTATTTGAAAGTCTGTTACTTAAACCATATTACTATAATATTTGTATTCATTATTTATATTTTCTTATTTTAAAGGGTTATAAAGATTTATAATAAAACACATCTTTTTTTAATATTTGCTTGTATTTCAAAAATATCATTAATACAATACATAATACTTTACTGTGCCATATTAATGTTATTGTGCGTATCTTGTAAGTCTTGTATGGATCATGATATTTGTAGGCCTAACTTTTTTGTTTTTTAATAATGTGAGGCTTTCTGACCTTTTATAACATATCATTTTCAGGTCTAAATTCAGAGTCTTTTAAGAAATGTTATCTGTCTAATAATAAGGGTTTACATGTGTTCTGTCTTGTGATAAAATGATGTATGTCTGGCTGATGTTTTGTTTCCATGTCCAGCTGTGAAGATTAATACGGAAAATCTGTTAATTAAAATGACAATTAAAAACGAAAAGAAAATATATTGCATGATAATCATTTGACACAAATCAGGATAATGAACCACTTAAACATCTTCACAAGAAAGTTGTGAAGATCTCCCCCTCTATTTATCAGCTGATGTTCATTAGTTAAATAATCTATTTGAATGATGTGTTTGGTTCAGAGCTCCCCCTCTGGAGGATTCAAGTAATAACACCTCACGGTGAAGGGTTTTTGTTCATCCTTCACAACAGTTTGTAATGCTGTGTCTCTCTGGCACAGTAATACACAGCTGAGTCTCCAGGCTGGATGTTTTGCCCTTGCAAAGTTACTGTGTTACCGGAGCCGTCAACGGCAAGACTGAATTGACTACTTAGGGAGTCTTTCGCTCCTTTCCAATTAGTCCTAATCCCTCCAATCCATTCCAATCCTCTTCCATCAGGTTGTCTGATCAAATGTGTGATGTAGCTACTAACAGAATAAGAGACCTGACAGCGGATGGTCAGAGGTTGACCAGGTCGGACAGTCAGAGACTCTGGCTGAGTAAGCTGTTCACAGTTCACACCTGTAGAGAATATAAGCTTTTGGTCATGAATGAGCTACTTCAAATATGAATAAATATGTTTTCTCATGAAGCCTCACCAGAGCAAGCAGCCAGGAGCAGCAGCAGTACAGCTACAGAGAACATGGTTTGTGTTGAAGCTGAACTGGAGGAAGATGTCCTGTTGTACACCTCAGAACTTATAAGGGTGAGCGAGAGGAGAAAACCCCACCGTCCTTTTGCATAATTCAATAGGGTGTCAGATGTTGGTTGAGATGCTACGTGGCATGGGACAAAATAATCACAGATCCTTTACACATTTTTGCATTTTCTTATAATGTGTACGTTTACTTACACACTATTATTATAATCATTATTAATAATATTATTATAAGGCTGTTTGAAGATCTAAACTTCTGTCGGCCAACCTTCTTAGTTTTTTATCAAAATGTTGTTTTCCATCTTTTGATTAAATTGTATATGCAGGTTTACATTTGGAATGTTGTAAAGCATGTAATTTACCCAAAAATATCATGTTTTATGTATTCTGTCTTATGATACAATTATATATGTCTGGCTGCTGCAATGTTTCCTGGTCCAGCTGTGGAGATCTATAAGGCAAATATATAGGTGAAACAATTAAATGGTGTGCTTTCACGTTACTTTATATTGCCTCAAAGTCTAAGGCCACAGGGATATGTGAATGATGTGGGCCTACGGTCCACACTCAACTGGGGTGAAGGCCTAACAGTGCTCTGCTCCCTCTGATTGGAACTGTATGGACAAAAATAAGATCTTGACTTTGTGTTCTTGTGTGTATGTATCATGTATCATGTTATTCAAAGAAAATAAAGGTACATATTTTTTTTTTGTTTTTTTATGTCTTGTTATAAAATGTGACAGTCTGACTGCTGCTATATCTCTTCCCTGTTCCCACTCAGAGGATCTTTAAAGACACTGTTTAAAGTAAAGCAAAAAAAATCATATCATACAGTAATCATGCTCATTAATCATAATTAGTATACTAGCAAACCACTTAATCATCCTACAATAAAAAAAGCAGTACGATTTTTTTCCAATTTTATATTTGCCATCTTTTAATATTATCAACCAATTTGTTTAGCTTTTGTCACTGGGAAGCTTTATCCAATTTTTCTATTTGAATTCAAGCCTTGGTAATGAAGTTATATATTTTTCAATGGATTGTCATACAGCCTGCATGCAACAACACAGTAAAAACACATGGGGCAAAGTTTCTAAGATTCATTTGAGTAGTCCATCTTTGAACATTTTGGTTACACCACGGCAGCCTAGTGTAAGTGCAGTCGGATTATTTCAGCCTACGGTCGAATGGAATTACATTCTATTTTGTTTTTCATTCCGACTTTTCTTTGACCTTGATGGAAAATGCCATGAGGTCAAGGAAAGATGTGAAGGAGAATGCATAGGTGCTTGGGCTGCGAACGGAGGAAAGTACATAAGATGTAACTATAGTCTCCTAAGCGCACATGCTAAGATACTTTACATTCTTTGTGTTGCATCATGCAGGCTATATAACCCAGAGAAAAAATATAACTTCATTACCAAGGATCTGAAATAAAAGTATAGGCACAAAGGTGAACGGAAATGATTGTCACATCGTGAAATGGTTTCTCAAGTTTAACCTCCTGTCCATTCATAATTAACGACATGAATCCCAGTTATGACATAAATATGATTGCATGACATAACTGTCGGTCATGTTGATTGAACCGCCGATTGATGAATTTATTAAAATGTTCCTGCCGCAAGGAATTGTGGGACAGCATTAGCTCCTTTCCTTTCCTAAAGGATGGTCCAGTGTACCCTATACTCGATACACTCGAAAAGAAAGGTGGCATTGAAGCATTTTTCCTTAGCATTTTATTCTACCGTAGCCCAGCAGCGACTGTATTATATCATCATCGTCATCCTGGACAACACCCTCTCATTCGCACCCCATATTCACAACATCACCCGGACTGCATTCATCCACCTCTGCAACATCGCCAGACTCCGCCCATCACTGACCCAATCCAGCACTGAAATCCTGGTTCACTCGTTTGTCACATCACGCATAGACTACTGCAATGCCCTCCTCACCGGACTCCCCACCAAACTCATCAACAGACTGCAGATCATTCAGAACTCAGCCGCCCGGATCATCACCCGCACCAAATCATCTGACCACATCACCACTGTCCTCATCCAACTTCACTGGCTCCCACTACACTACCGCATCCAATACAAAACCCTACTCCTCACCTACAAAGCTCTCCACAACCTAGCCCCCAATTACCTCTGCGACCTCCTCCAAGAATACACTCCCTCCCGCTCCCTCCGCTCAACCTCTGCTGGACAACTATGAATCCCCATATCACGACTCATTACAATGGGTGCCCGGTCATTCAGCTGTTCAGCACCCAGGCTCTGGAACTCCCTCCCCCACACATATAGCAGTCAGACACCATTACAACCTTCAAGTCACAACTCAAAACTCACCTGTTCAAACATACAACGTCTAACTGATCACTGTCATGATTATTATTATTATTTATTTTTTTCAATGCCTTGTTTTTAAACGATTAATAATGATTTTATGCTCTGTAAGGTGACCTTGGGTGCCTTGAAAGACGCCTCTAAATTAAATGTATTATTATTATTATTTATTATATATAGACTGCATAGAGCAGTTTTCCCAAAGACTGGGTCTGTAAAAAGCAAAAAATATTAGTTCTTCATTCACATTTATTTGGCGACCCAATTAAAATCTCCCGCGACCCCCCACACACACACACACACACACACGTACACACACATAAATGCACACACACACACACACACATAAATGCACACACACACACACACACACACACACACACACACACACACACACACACACACACACACACACACACACACACACACACATCCATAAGAAGAGAATCTGTGCAAAGTCGCGGGAGATTTTAATTGGGTCGCCAAATAAATGTATATGAAGAAATTATATTTTTTGCTTTTTACAGACATACTATGGCACTATTTTGGCATCCATCTCTACAGTTTCAGTTTTGGCTGTCTTACTTCTTGCTGCTTAAACACCCGAATTTCTCTCCTGTATATACATATATAAAAAAATATATATTATGTTAACTAATTGATTGACTGCAATAGCTGTCCATAAATACACGCCAGCTTGTTACCTTTTAGGGAGTCTTTATAGCGGTACAATTGTACAGTCTGTACAATGTTCATTTTAAACTTTATTTTTTTAAGAGTTTGTGTTCGACAATTAGGAACTTAAAGATACGCTCCCAGCAACATGATTGGTCTCACAGATACGGAGCGAAAGAAAGTTAAATGCCACTGTTTGTGTGTGGTTGATGGCTGGTTTAAGCAGCCTCACCTGGCCGAGAATGAGGCTGGGTGAGGCTGCACACCTGTTGCACATTGAGTAATCAGTGTGCACAGGTTTAACCAGCAATCTCCTGACAGCCCCCACCCAGTTCTACCAGTGCCAGAGATAGATCTAAGTCTGTTAGCTTATGAGAGAACTGCAACATTTGCGGGCATCTTAAAGGAAAGGATAAATAACACTTGGGGAAAGTACATACAAATTTACACTGATGGGGCTCAAGGCCCAAGAACTGGGAAGTCTGGGTTTGCTTTTTGCATCGCAGAATTGGATGTTATCAAGTATAAGCGACTGTCTGAGGCGGTTTCAGTTTATACCACAGAGCTGCTTGCAATAATCTGGGCTATGCAGTGGGCGGAGGAGGTCAGGCCAGGGCCAGTTGTGATATGCTCTGACTATGCATCAGTGATGATGACATTGAGGGAGGGAGGGCTTGGAGCCAGGTCGGACCTCATGGTGGAGCTTCTTACCCTGATGTACAGGATTGAGCAGGCGGGAGAGTCAGCGGGATTCATATGGGTCCCAGCTCATGTGGGGATAGAGGGGAATGAGCTAGCGGATGGGGCAGCGAAAAGGGCTTCACAAAGGGAAGAGGTGGACGTAAAAGTGAGGCTGGGGTTAACTGAGTGTAGGTCAATCATCAAAAAGAACCTCATGGCTGTGTGGCAGGAGGAGTCGGATCGGGAAAAGAAGGGGAGGCATTATTACAGCTTGCAGAAATAGTCAAAAATAACTTATTTGTTATTTTAGTAACATGAGGAAATCTTTGAGTATCAACAATTGTTTTGGTCAAAACTCTTTTGGGGGGGAAATTAACCAGTGTGTACAAGTTTAAATACGTTTGTGGGCAACGGTCCAGAAAATTCCAAAACCGACAAAAAGACAGTAATGTAAATCATTCTTGATATAAAAATGTGAAGCATATTTCCCTTGCTGCCATATTTAGTCTCGCACCTGGTGTCTTTAATGCACCACTGAAGCCACCAAGTTTCACTTCTGCTTTCCAAGAGGCTTTTTTAGGCCTGTGGTGATGCTTTATGGTCCTGCCTGCTCAGCCCTGTCCTCCGCTAACGTGTTCAAACAGCGCTCCTCCTCATCTTCCACCTAAAAATACGCCAACTAGCATGAATTCAAGAATATGGAACACTTGCTAAATAGTTATCTTTAGGTTACAGATTTAAATGGGGGAAATTAAATTATGTAACTCATCTTTTGCGGCTTTATTGGTCGGACAATTGAAAACAGAAAAACATTTCTGAATTCCTTTCTCATGTTTCTCTGTATTTTTTGATTTTCATTCTATGCCTCTAAACGGGTCCCGGTGTGATGTGTGTTTGCTGTGGCCTGTAGAAGGTGGTTTCGCAGTAAGCGAGGGAACCGCGTTCCTCGAGATACTTTTACCTATTTTGGAGCATTTTATGTACTTACATAATCATGCAAGAATGGCTTTATAGTGACTGGGTCTGAATTCTGTGATCTGCCTTTAGCAGAAACAGAGAGTTCAGTAGCACGCATAGGTTTTATTTACAACCTAGCCGGTCGTATATGTAAATAAATGTACATGAGCGCCCCGGTCAAAAATAAAGTCTATTCCATGCATGTCAGTCAAATGACAAAGAAATATAAATCATTTGTTACACCAATGCCTTCTATGCCTAACTCAAATTTATTCGCTAACAGATTACACTTTTTTTTGTAAAATTAGTTCCTTGTCCTATCACACAATATTAATGAAAGTGAAGCAAATCATTAATGCTTAATGAAATATGAACTTTTATACCCCTTCCGCCCACTTCTTGTCCAGGGACACCGTTGTGGCCGTTGTTTTTCCTTTGTTTGAGAGAGCTGTGAAACAAGAGCTGCAGGTTTTTAGGCCCAACTGGGTTGGTAAAAGTATACCAAAGTGAGACATCATAATAATAATAATAATACATTTTATTTAACAGCGCCTTTCAGGTCACTCAAGGACACTTTACAAGTTTAAAACAATTTAAAACAAGGGCAAACAAATAACAAAACCATTAAAAGTGCAAGTAAAAAACATGACAACTACAATGAAAATGCTATCCTGAAAAGGTGGGTTTTGAGAGAGGATTTGAACTGAGGGAGGGAGTCAATATTTCGGATGTGAGGTGGGAGTGAGTTCCAGAGTTTGGGAGCAGAGCGGCTGAAAGCTCTGCTCCCCATGGTGGTGAGCCGGGCAGAGGGGACAGTAAGGTGGATGGAAGAGGAGGATCTGAGGGAGCGGGTGGAGGTGGCAGTGTGAAGGAGATCAGACAGGTAGGGAGGGGCAAGGTTGTGGATGGCTTTAAAGGTATGAAGGAGAATTTTGAAGTTGATACGGAAATTGATTGGAAGCCAGTGGAGTTGTTCTAGGATTGGGGTGATGTGGTGGAAAGAGGGGGTTTGGGAGATGATACGTGCAGCTGAATTCTGGACCAGTTGGAGCTTATGGAGGGATTTCTGGGGGAGACCAAAGAGGAGAGAGTTACAGTAATCAATACGGGAGGTGACAAGGCTTTGTACAAGAATAGAGGTGGTGTGGGGGGTGAGGGAGGGACGGAGGCGATTTATGTTACGAAGATGGAAGTAGGCAGTGCGGGTGGTGATGTTGATGTGGGATTTGAAGGAAAGTGAGCCATCGAGGATGACACCCAGACTCTTCACCTGGGGGGAGGGGGAAACTATGGAGCTGTCAAATGAGAGGGAAAAACTGTAAACTTTGAGTAGAGATGATTTAGTACCAACTAAAAGGATTTCTGTTTTATTGCTGTTAAGTTTGAGGAAGTTTGAGGTGAACCAGGTTTGTACTTCAGAGAGGCAATCTGTTAGGGATGAGGGAGGGAGGATGGAGTTGGGTTTGGTGGAGAGGTAGAGCTGGGTGTCATCCGCGTAGCAGTGAAAAAGAATATTAAATTTACGGAAAATAAGGCCAAGGGGAAGGAGGTAAGTAATGAAAAGGAGGGGACCCAGGACAGAGCCCTGGGGGACACCAGAGGAGACAGGGGAGGGTTGGGAACGGAAGGATTTGAGTTGGATGAACTGAGTGCGGTCTGTGAGATAGGAGTGAAACCAGTCAAGGGGGGTGCCTGTGATGCCGATGGAGGATAATCTATTGAGGAGGATGGTATGGGAAATTGTATCAAAGGCCGCACTCAGGTCAAGGAGGATGAGGATGGAGATTAAACCAGAATCAGCTGAAATAAGAAGGTCGTTGGTGATTTTCAGAAGGGCCGTTTCAGTGCTATGACGGGGACGGAAACCAGATTGAAACTGTTCATATAGACTGTTTTGAGATAGATGGGAATGGAGTTGAGAAGCAACGATTTTCTCAAGTATTTTGGAGATGAAAGGTAGGTTGGAAATTGGACGGAGGTTATTAAAGTTGTTGGGATCTGAACCAGGTTTTTTTTTAGGATTGGGGAGACAGCAGCAGTTTTGAAAGGTGAGGGAACTGAACCAGTAGTGAGAGAGGAGTGGATGATGGCAGCAATAAGAGGGAGCAGTGAGGGGAGGCAGGATATGACCAGGGCAGTAGGGAGGGGATCTAACTGGCATGTGGATGGTTTTGATTTACAGATGAGATCAGAGATAGCAGAGGGATCAGGGAGATGGAAAGAGGAAAATTGCAGACTGTAGGGGAGAGGTTCAGAGGAGGGGGAAGGTGAGGGAGTGGGGCACAAGTGCTGGTGGATTTGTTCAACTTTCTGATTAAAAAACAGAAGGAGGGAGTCACACGTGTCCGAAGAGTACAGATGGGGGGGTAGGAGATCTGGGGGTTGAAGGATTTTGTTGAGTGAAAAGAGTGCCTTAGAGTTGCCATGGTTGGAACAGATGAGACTGGAATAGTAAGTAGATTTGGCTGAAGCAATAGAGTCCTTATACTGTAAGATATGATTTTTGTACATGTCATGGTGGACAGTGAGACCAGTCTTATTATGGAGACGCTCAAGTTGACGTCCTTTGGACTTGATGGAGCGGAGTTCAGGGGTGAACCAAGGGGCAGAATGGGAGAACGAGACAGACCGAGTTTTAACAGGAGCGAGGGAGTTGAGAATGGTAGTGAGCGAGTTATTGTAGTTGAGAACCAGTTCATCAGGGGAGGAAGAGTAGTCCGGGTCCGGTATAGATGCAATGGTGGAGGAGAGGGAGTGAAGATTTATGGCCTTGATATTACGGAATGAGATGAGACGTGGTGGCTTAGTCGTAGAGAGGCGGAGTGTGACATTAAATGAAAGGAGGAAGTGGTCAGTGATGGGGAGTTGATCAGCTGTGCAGTTGGAGGGAGTGAGACCAGTGCAACATATTAAGTCCAGAGTATGTCCTTTAATATGGGTAGGGAAGTCGGTGAAGATGTGGTAACCAGAGCTCTCAAGGCAGGATGAGAAGTCACAGGTGAGGGGGAGAGTGGTGTTGTCCAGGTGGATATTGAAATCGCCCAGCAGAATCACATTAGGGGAAAGAGTGGAGAGATGGGCGAGTAGAACAGCAATGTCATTTAAAAACTCAGAGTGGGGCCTAGGTGGACGGTAAACAGTGGCCACAATGGTGGGGGTATGACCAGGCAGTGTACAGGCAATGCACTCAAATGAGCTGGATGCAGGGACAGAGACGGGAATCACCTTCCACTTCTCGCGATGAATTATCGCGAGACCTCCGCCGCGACCTGAGCCACGGGGTTGCGAGATGTAAACAAACCCAGGAGGGGTAGCGTCGTTGAGTTGTGAAAAGTCATTAGGCTGCTGCCACATCTCTGTCAAACAGAAAAAGTCAAGCTTACGGTCGGTGAGGTAGTCCTGGACGAGATGGCCCTTGCTCGTGAGTGAGCGGATGTTCAGAAGCCCGAAGTTGACGGTGGAGCTGTCGTTCAGGACAGTAGCGCTAGTCACAGATCCACAGTCACAGCAAAGAAGTACAATCAAGCAGAGCCGGACAGTAACGGAGTACATTTACTTGAGTAGAGTACTTAAGTAAAATTTTGAGGGATCTGTACTTTACTCGAGTATCATTTTTTGAGAGTACTCATGTAGGCAAATATTGTACTCTTTACTCCGTTACATTTCTATCCATAACCGTGAGTACCCGTTACTCCTTCTGAAAAATTAAAAATAAAAGGAGAAAAGAAAAATCACGGAAACCCTCAATTTGTTGTTTCCCTCTCAAACGTGATTCCCTCTCAAACTGATTAGGACAGCCTTCAGCCTATCAGCAATCACCTTCGCTTTCCGCCAACTCCATGGTCAGAATTAGATGAGAGACGATTGTTGATTTGATTGATAAAAAAACGGAGAAACTCACACATACATAGAATTGTTAGCTGAATTTTCTTTTCTGATATTGCATATTTATGTAAGCTGAGCAATTGTTTTTATGTTCTTGAGTATACTGTTATACTGTATACTATTGTGCTATTGCCATGGTAAAAAGATGAAAATTACTTGATTTTACTTTCAATTCCTTTTACATTCTCCAAGGTGTTAACATTTTTCATAACTCCATGTAGGACGTTTCTATACATAAATGTAAGCACTGTGGCAGTAGTAATGCAATATTTAGAAAAAATACTCTTGTACTCTTGATACTCAAGTACTTTTAAAAACAAGTACTTCAGTACTTTTACTTAAGTAGACATCTGACTGTAGTACTTTTACTTGTACTTGAGTAAAATTTAGCAAGGGGTATCTGTACTTTTACTCAAGTAAGGAAGCTGTGTACTCTGTCCGCCTCTGCAATCAAGATACAGCGTTTAATTTGGCTGTATACAGGAAAGAGGCACAAATGAAGCACACTGCAATTCAGAATATGCATCTCTGGATTGACACAGGATCATCCAGAGTTTAAGTAAGTACACAACAGATCATGGCAAAGGATTGATAATCATACAGTGAAAGTGGCAGAGCTATGAGACACCCGGGCTACTCTAATCAATGACGCCTATGGGCGTTTGGTGAAAAACAAGCAATCAAAATTAATATCAATCCAGACATCTTAAATTATCCCTTTTTTGGAACACAGTACAGATATCATACAAATTCATTTAGTAGCAGCATACTTTAGTGTCCACGTGACCTACTAATGAGAAATGGATAACATCACACCACAGGGCCTAAACTTCTTTCGAGCCGTTATGAAATTTACACAACACACACACACACACACACACACACACACACACACACACACACACACACACACACACACACACACACACACACACACACACACACACAACATCAGGTAGACATGATATATTTTTTAACAGAAGAGATTTCAGAGATTTCAGAGGCAAAAAGGCTGGCACACAAAAAGAACACACACGCACACACACACACACGCACACACACACACACACACAGAGAGCAGAAATAGAGAGGAAGAGACAGTAGGAGCAACAACTGTTCTGCACTATTGGTGATGGCACGCACCACCAAATTGCACAGGACAATGTGGGTCAATGTGTTAAAGGCACTTTAATCATTGCAAAGGATTGGTCAGAGACTGACCAGATCGGATAGTCAGAGTCTCGGGCTGAGTATGAATGAGCTACTTAAACTATGAATCAATATGTTTCGTATGGGTTGGATATTTTCTCATGAAGCCTCACCAGAGCCAGCAGCCAGGACCAGCAGCAGTACAGCTACAGAGAACATAGTTTGTGTTGAAGCTGAACTGGAGGAAGATGTCAGTTTGTCATTAGGTCAACGTGATCAATGAATTAATAAAGTAAATTAAAGGGGGCATATTATGAAAACAGCACTTTTCCTGGGATTTGGGGTGCTCTTGTGGGTAGATGGTGCTCCCACACGCATACAAACTTTGAAATAAGTACTTGTGGAAGTACAAGAGACGTCAGACACAATCTATATTATTCATAATATCATCCGAGGCGCACATAGCTTTTGGCCGTGATATTAGATAGATATATAAATACCCGTATATAATATTATTATTATGTTATATAATATAATATAGATACAGAGCTCCAGGAGTCAGCAAAGGGCAACAATCCCTTCTCCTCCATGCTGTGGTTCAGTCTGACAGCTCATTGGTCAATGGGCAGCATCTCATTTGCATCAATGCTACATACACCAGAAACGGCGCATTCTGAAGGGACTGAAACAGAGGGGAATAGCGGTAGACAATTTATTTTTTTCCTAAAAGCTATTTCCAGCAAACAGCTTCAAAAACATGATTTCTGGAACTCAAATTCTATGTTTACTTGTTGGGAAAATACCATAATAATAGTCTCCTTTAAATGTTCCAGACAGCTTGGCATACATCTCCCCCTCTATTTATCAGCTGATTTTCATGAGTGAAATAATCTATTTTGAATGATGTGTTTGGTTTAGAGCTCCCCCTCTGGAGGATTCAAGTAATAACACCTCACGGTGAAGGGTTTTTGTTCATCCTTGACAACAGTTTGTAATGCTGTGTCTCTCTGGCACAGTAATACACAGCTGAGTCTCCAGGCTGCATGTTTTGTCCTTGCAGAATAACTGTGTTACTGGAGCCGTCAACGGCAAGACTGAATTTACTACCAAGAGAGTCTTTCACTCTTTTGCTTGAAGAATCAATATGTCCAATCCATTCCAGTGCATGTCCTTCAGGTTGCCTGATCCAAGCTGTCCAATAACTAAGAGAATAAGAGACCTGACAGCGGATGGTCAGAGGTTGACCAGGTCGGACAGTCAGAGACTCGGGCTGAGTAAGCTGTTCACATTTCACACCTGTAGAAAATGCAAGCTTTTGGTCATAAATTATCTACTTAAACATGAATCAATATGTTTTCTTATGGGTTGGATATTTTCTTATGAAGCCTCACCAGAGCCAGCAGCCAGGAGCAGCAGCAGTACAGTTACAGAGAACATGGTTTGTGTTGAAGCTGAACTGGAGGAAGATGTCCTGTTCTACAATTGACACCTTATAAGGCAGAGCGAGAGGAGAAAGACCCACAGTCCAATTTGCATAATTAAATGAGGTGTCAGATGGTGGTTGAGATGCTACGCGACCCGGGGACATGGGGGACAGGAATCACAGATCATTTACACATTTTAGCATGTTTTTTATAGTGTGTACGTTTACTTGCACACTGTTAGTACAATCATTTTATATCATTTATTTTTTTAAGGGAAATTAAGATTTGCTGTTGATATTTGCTTTTCTTTAAAAAAGCATTATGATTTCAAATGTAATGTGAGAATAAAGCATTTTTAACATCTTAACATTGTGTTTTTGTTGTATGCTTTCTGTCTTGTATGGAACATCCTATATATATAGTCCCACCTTTTTAGTTTTTACATTTTATATGCAGGATTACATTTGGAATTTTGTAAAGTTTGTAATTTATCTAATAGTACCAAGTTATATGTATTCAATTTTGTAATACAATATGTGGCTGCTGCAATGTTTCCAGGTTCAGCTTTGAAAATAAAAGGCAACTCAGTTCGAATTCGAATTTAACATGTGATATGTCTGGCTAATGCTATTTTCTCTCCTGGTCCCTGTCAGACAATCCATACGTTAAACGTCATTTTGTGAACAGAAGTATATTTTCCTATTGAAATAAAAAAAATCAGTAAGTTAGTTCTTAACTTTTTGACCAACTGATCGATTCACGTTAATTATTGTATTGCTTCTCAACGTTACCAGACCATATTTTGATTTAGTCGAAACGGCCTATATATTGTCAGATTTCCCAACCAAGCAATGATAATCCAAATGATGATAATGTTATAGTGATGAGTGGCTCCTTCTATTTGTCTAATAGGGTGTGCTTTCACCTTCCTTTATGTTGCGTCAAAGTCTAAGGCCACAGGGAGTATGTGAATGATGTGTCCGTACAGTCCACACTGAATTGGGGTGAAGGCCTTCCAGTCCGCCACGTCCGTCTTCTCGGGACTGCCTGAACAAAGACCTGAACCTCGAGGAATAATTCTCCCTTGGAAAATTAAAATTCCTCACAACCAGGCGCGTCGTTAGACCTGGGCATTCGGGGCTATAGCCCCGGATCTTTTGGGATCAGCCCCGGATCTCTGCCGTAAAAAAAAAAAAAGAAAGTGTGTGTATATATATATATATATATATATATATATATATATATACACACACTTTTTTTTAATATATATATATATGTATATATATATATATATATATATATATATATATATATATATATATATATAGCTGCTTTCATACACGTAAGTACTGGCTGCTCTTCTGAATATATGCTGCATCGTTGCAGCAACATTGAAGACGATCGCGTTGACTTCTGCGGTCTGTTCTGCCTCCATGCTGTCTGCGTCAAACCAAAACAAATCTGAGTGACAGCGGCCGCACTTATCCCGCCTCCTGCAAATGTACGTAATATCCCTCCCCTTGCAATGCCGGCGCTGGCACTGGCCGCGGGAGCAAGATGTTATTCAAACAAAAATGCATCAATCATTGTTTTATTCTTTCATTACACAATTTCTTTCATTCTTATAAATAAAAAAATAATATAAATACATATATAAATCTAGCCAACTTGTCAATCAAAATTAGTCTTGTCTTTTCCCTCTGGTTGTTCATTCTAAAACACTACAATCTTTTGAGAAGCAAATGGTTGCAGCCTCTATAGGCGCTGATGTGAGTACTGTATGCATGCAATACTACTACTCATAGTAATAATCGGAGAGGGTTGAGAAACAGTGGGTTGACAATCCATTCTGGTACCTCATTTTGAAAATCCCCAAAAAAGAAACTTCACTTAGGACTGTCTTTCGATTTTTAATACATTGCTTTGGAGGTTTTCAATCTAACATCCCACTGGTTTGATTTTACCTAAGAGAATTTTTTTTATTTTTTAAAGCATCCACAGCAGCCATAATAATGAGATTATGAGACAATGAGAATGAAGCGGCAACAGTGTGACTGTGCAGAGTGAGAGAGATGGCTTCAATGGATGACCAGGGATTGGTGGTGGCGTTACCCAGGAAGGGCGGCTGTAGTTAACTGCAAGCAACAGAACATGAATAGTGAAGTGGAGGAAGGAGTCGAAATGAGACTTCATTAACAGATTCATGTACAGCTCAGATTTATATGGAGATAAGCTTCTTAAACAACTTGCATACAGCATAAGCAAGTAACAGAAAGTAACATATTATTTTTTCATTATTTAAATCTACATCCTGGTTACACGTCGCGCGATAGCGCATATCATTTCATGCAAGCGAGTGTTTACTTCCTGGTTACAGGTCGCGCGATAGCACATATCATCTCATGCGATCTTAAAGAGAACTTGACGTGAACAGTTTAGGAATGCATATTCCGGGAAAACATTAGAACTCTGAAATTCTGACTAAATATAAAGCATGTTTTTATCTGTAACATTAAACCTACACTGAAAATAAGTAATAACTTAAAAATGAAACATAAAAGCAGACCACTACTTACTTGCCGTTGCCTGGCTGGGGGAGAAAGGTCCGTCGGAGCAGCGATGGCTTCTTGACATCGGGTAGGTGCACGCAGGCTATATAGGCTATTCTAATGTCTTATTTTTGCCCTGGCACTCGGCATAGGCGACCTATGTGTTGGGGGCGCCCTTAATTAATTAATCGATACATTAATTAATTATTTAATTAATTAAGATACTGTAGCACGCAGGAGTCAGGACGGTGCTCCCCCCCCGGGCTAAAGCCCCGGATGTTTTCAATTGCTAACGACGCGCCTGCTCACAACCTACCATGCCACCATACAGTTAAATCTGTTTTAGTCATTTTCTATGGAAGTCAATCTGTCTTGCTTTGAAAATAAAAAGCCATTGAATTTGAAGCACTGAATATTTATGTATTGAAGTAACGAATCTGGACTTCATGCCTCTGAGTATAACTCTTCAAATCTTCAACAAATTATGTTCACCGTTATTTTTCAACGTTCAAAAATATAATATTCAACGTTAGAAAATTAGATATGCAAAATGCAGATGCAAAACTCAATGTAAAAAAATCAATTGAAGTATTTTCAAGGTCGCCAAATCCAACATGCCAATTTCAGCTGCAAAATGAAATATATGAGATTCAGTGTTAACATCCGAGGACCCAAGTAAGAGTAATCAATCCTAGAAGCTAGATCGCTGACAAGCAAAGAGAGCGATAGGGAATAAGAGCGTCACTCGTTGGATACCAATCCGACTCTGATAAAGGAAGGCATGTGCAAAGCAGGTTTTAGCCATGTCCAACGGCACGACTGTTGGCAGCGAATACCGATGTTCCATTTGCTGCCACATGCACTAGTTTGAAGCGTACAAAGGCCTAAAACGTAGCATTTGTTTCGTCATTGATCACTCGGAATGGGTGCATTTGTTTTGTGACAGCGTGCAATAGCACGTTGATTGGCTGAAGCAAAACGTTTAGCCTCTGTGGTGGTACAATGAGAGCGCAATGAGCGACTAGAGCCGACAGTATTGTGTACTGGGCATGAGTGGCATGATACAGATATGAGGATGACTAAGAGGATGACTGCTGCCGCTACAGTTGCCACGCAGTGCGCAATACTGTCGGCTCTGTGCTCTAGTTGCACAGTGGACAGCGGGCTTCAGATCGCCACAGCATCACACCAAACATAGGCAAAGGGACCGCAATTTGGTTCCCTAATAAATGGGGCTCTTTAACCACTACATTAAGCTGCATACAAATCCACCCAAGTCTCTTCAATCACATACAGACACACTTCACATACAGGCATTAGTTCATGTTAAAGATGTTCAAGATTGCGTGCCCTAAGGCAACGGCTACTCCAGCTCCCGATAGCGATTTGCGTTTAACTTCTATGTTAAATATGTTGTCTACACCATCACTGTCTTGTACGAGAAAGAATAGTCTATAACAGACCGACATTTTTTGGACTACGATACTCAGTCTTTTCCGAGAATCATTCTGGAGTAACACTGCTTTTGGAACCCGAAACACGAGTAACACTGCTTTTGGAACCCGAAACTAGAGCCATTCTACACCGGCAAGTCAGCTGACTCTCCTCCCATCACCGGCCGACACTAGAGGCGGCTGGTGACGTTTTAATATCCATCCGTCTCGGAGCTCCGAGGACGTTGCCTAGCGACACGCACAAACACGCCCCTTTTCCTCGGAAGTCGATCTGGCCATCTTGTTTGAACTCAGCGGTGACCGAGCGAGGCTTCCGAGATAGAATTGAAGATGGATGCGCCCAGTGTGACATTCAGTGAACTGTTTTCATTGTGTTTGGACCGCTTTGTTGGTTTAAATCTCAATTTCAATCACTCGTATTGCTGTAATAACTTACATTTGCAGAAGATACATTGAAACATGAAATGAAGTGAAAATTGCAGAAGTTCAAATGGCTGCGTTTTCGTACGGTGAAAACGCACCGTTTCATTTATATTATTTCGTAGTCCTGAAATAATATAAATGAAAATAGTAGTAGGTAGTCGGCCAATGCTACCGCAACAATAGCTTTCCGGGTGGCGTCCATGTTTTTCTCCGACGACCTACGCTCAAAACATAATAAAACGATTTTAGTGTGGGCGTGGCGTCCGATCCGAGATCCGAGTCGGCTCGCAGAGAATAGTCGAACGCACCATTAGAGGTTAATGAGGGATTGTCTCGCGAGAAGGGGGAGGGGGAGGGAGACAACGTGGGGAGGGTCCGGAAGCAACGTGTGGTTGGAGTTAAACTGTGTTACGGCTAAATGTACGGCGTAGGAGATAAACGTTGGATTTGCTAAATAAAGAGTGGGATTGCAAGCCAGACATCGCCTGTTTATTCAACGCTGCACCACCGTGGGGTGAACGTTACACTGGTGTCAGAAGTAAAAGCGACGGACTGATTCTTCTCCGGTGCTTGCCATTATCCTAGCCGTCTGGATGATCTACCACGGGGTGCCGCTGTTTGTACTGCCAACGGACATGGCGCACGGGAGCGGAGCGCGGCCGAGAGTTAAGGAGGAGGAAGGGAGCTACGGTTATGCCCTTGCGGAGGGTCTGGCGGCGGAGTTTGAGCGCGCTGCGAAGACCAAGGCCCGCTTGAGGGAGACAGGGAGACGCATGGCTTACGACGTGGGTATGAGCACCAACAACCCCCCACAGAGCAGAGGACATGACGGAGGCTTTGTCGCAGGCACGTCGGCTCCACAAAAGCATAAGGCCTCGTGCCCACTACCTCCGTCCGTTGACTGATCCCCATTGACTTTGAATGGGGACGGACGCGCAATGCATTGTGGATCCGTCCGTTCCGTTGGAGCCTTCGGGTCCGTCAAGAAGTTGAAAAATGTTCAGCTTTTTCGGCAGCGACGGATCCGTCATCCAATCAGATCGCGTATGCAAATTTAAGCACTGTGACGCGACTCGGGCTCTGACGATCCTGGAAAGCGGGAAAGCGGGTCATCTTGCATCGCAACAAGCAGGAAGTAGCGGGAAAAACCGGCGAAGCGATTTGATTGGCTGACGGATGCCTCTGCAAAGACTACTCCCCCATCAGTCAGCCACGCCTTCCCAAGTCCGTTGACTGACGGAGGTAGTGGGCATGTAGGGTCAGGGCCGTAGCACCAAATCCTGGGCCCCTATACTATAGGTACTGATGGACCCCCTGCGCCAGATTGTTGACGGGGGGGGGGGGGGGGGGTCCGGAGCAATTGTTGACGGGGGGGGGGGGGGGTTTGTGCGTTTGTTGACGGGGGGGGGGGGATTATTATTTTTATTTTATTTTTTGGTCATGGGCCCCCCCTCTGCCTTGGGCCCCCCCACAACTGTCCCCTTTGTCCCCGCAGTCCGACGGCCCTGTGTAGGGTAACCCTACATGCCCACTGCACAAGTCAACGGACGGATCCACAATGCATTGCGCGTCCGTCCCCATTCAAAGTCAATGGGGATCAGTCAACGGACGGAGGTAGTGGGCACAAGGCCTACCAGCGGAGAGAATGCACAGCCTGTGTGGCAAAGGGGCGGTGCCTATACTTCCCGGGCCCCGTGTAAAACACCAAAGTACTCCGGTAAGGCAGACTGGCAGGTGTTTCATGCCCAATTCGAACTGTTGTCACAAGCTGCAGTCTGGTCGGAGGATGATAAAGCGCTACAGCTAGCGTTATGCCTTACGGACGACGCACGGACGACGCAACATGCCTGTTACTGCTCAGCCCAGAAGAAAAAAAATAATTATGAGGCTGTTGTTAGGGCTCTGCAGAGACGTTTTGGACATTGCGCACAGCCTAAAAAAAATGTTTGGCCAAGTTTAGATTTCTTCTGGTTGCCCGAACGGGCAAGTGGATTTTGGGTGGATGTTAATATAAACGCTATTTATTCAAATGTTTTTCGAAACTGCAGAACAACCTTTTGTTCAGCAAAATCACACAAAATATAAGTATTTGCAATTGATGTGTCTTCTCTTCTCTCGGAAAGCGAGTTAACGGACACGCATCGCTTCAGTGCGAATATAGCCCCGCCTCTGTCACTCACTCGCAGTGCGGTCTCTGGCAGTGATTCGTAGGTGTTAGCTAAAGGTTAGCCAATACAGCTAGCATCTCAAGTGCAGCGCCTCCGCGAACGGTTTAGGTAGAAGGAAAATGGAGTAGTAATTGCAGAGGAGTGCAAGTACTTTGGAAGTACTTTGGATTGAGGCAAATTATCAAGGAAAGTCATATGCAAGAACACGGTTTTGGGTTTCATAACTGCACATGCACAGCAATAGCGATCTTTTTCACGAAATTGGACCCTCACAAACGACTGTAATTTTCGGACTATAAGCTGCGCCTTTTTTCCCATTTTTCGATACTGCGGCATATATGACGTCGCGGCTAATCTGGATTTTTTACAGCTAACAGCCACTCGGAAAATTAGTATTCGAAGCTTAAATCAGTATTCGGAGCTTCGTTGTTTTTTTTCCCACGTACGTGATGTTACCAGAGCGTGGGAGGCAAACTATAAGCGTCAGCGACACCAAGCAGAGAAGCGAGAGAGGTGGAGGAAGAATAGATATCTTGTTTCCCTTTACTTTATAACACAACATTAGCGGGATCTCGGGAGGAAAAGTAATACTTTGCGAAATGCTAACATTAGCTTAGTTGTTTGTTTACGTTCGCTGTACAGCGCCGCGCCAATCAACTGTGACTGGCTTGCTGCAGATCGTGAGCGTATTGGGAATATCCAGTGCGCCTTATAGCGCGGAAAATACGGTATATATTACATGAAAGCTTACTTATTCCACTTATTCCAACAGTCCAAACCATATCATTCTGTGACTAAAACTCGCAAACAACAACTTAAGAAGAAACGTCCCCTTTTCTTTTAACAACCAAAAATTAGGTATTACCTTTGTGATTTTTGTCAACAAAGTTGAGTCTGATCGAATAAAACCACCATAAACCGATTATCCAGTGTCTGGGCCAAATTTTGCAACTAAACATGGTGTTTTCAATCAATGAATAAGACAAGGTTTCTTAGCAAATAGGTAAATTGCCTTCAATCAGAAATCATATTCTTCAGCGCAATCTAGTGGCCATATATTTATTTGTGAGTGTTTGGCTTTGTGCATTCGATTATATTTGCTCTGAACTTTAAATAGAGGTGTCAAGTGTCAAAATTGTAGGATATCTACCTTTATTTGTGTCTCATAGTAAGACAGCCCTCCCAACTGATAACGACCAACTGATAATTATTTCAGGTGGAAATGTTATCTTCCACTTATGCTGTGTTCCATGGCTTTATTCACGTTAACCAAGTATTATCCCCATTTAATATTTCACTTGCACAACTATCCTTCTTTTGGCACAAAGATGGCATTATCACCCTTGCATTTGTGGAGATATACTCCATTTACTTTGGGTATGTTCTTTCCTGAAAAAACCTTTCCCCTGATATCGAAAATGGAATAGAATATCGATATTTTTCCAGGTACAGTGTCGAAGTTAGAAAATCCAGTATCGTGACTGACAACACTACTAGAAACGCAATTGTGATTTTCAGTTAGGGCTACAAGAAACTTGAAAGTTAAAAAATACATACATTTAGTTATGTACATTTGCATAAAATCATGCAGGTCTACATATAACTTGGCGATAGCTTTAATAGGTTGCAACGGTGGACTGAAATCACTTCATGGCACGATGTGACCGCTCGATAAATAAGTAAACAAAGAGAAGTGTGTTATTTTTTAAACACAACATGTGTGGAAGCTAACATTCAGCTTCAGTGTGAGCTAGGATGATTTTTCTGAGCCCCCCCAAAACCAGGCCGGGTGCCTGGCAAAAAGAGGCCCGTTCATGATTCTGATTATAATTTGGGCAAGTGAACATTACCTTCAGGCAAGTTGAACCTGACCTGTACTTGCCTGATGGGCAAGTGCTTTTGAAACCTTAGTGTCAACCCCTGGTTTACCCACCTGTACACATCCATCCTTCTCACTTCCCACCGCAGTCACCTTTCACTGCACAGGGGCGTTGCCCCAACCACCGGGCAGAAGCGCCTGCGTCCCCCACGCGGCCGCGGAGACAGGGACGTCGGCCGGCCCGTTTCAGAGACTTTGTGTAGTCCCACTTTGTTGGGGGGGATCTGTGTAACGAGTTGGGTTATTGTGGTTCTATTATTATGCATTCAGCAGCTATGCAAATGTTCACGTGTTGGATTATGCACTAATGTTATTAGGGGACAACGTGAGGGAGGGTCCGGAAGCAACGTGTGGTTGGGGTGTTACGGCTAAATGTACGCCGTGGTCACGACCAACAGTGATCGGAGATAAATGTTGGATTTGCTAAATAAAGAGTGGGAATGCAAGCCAGACATCGCCTGTTTATTCAACGCTGCACCACCGTAGGGTGAATGTCACAATATGTATTTTCGTCAATAACAACTGGTGTAAAAACGCCTTAATTTTCTCAAACCACTGTTCTGAGGATATAGAATTTCTAACAGTGAAATGCCGCTCATTCTACATTCCAAGGGAATTTGCAGCCATCAACATCACAGCTGTGTTCATTCCTACCAGCGCGAACACTAAGGACGCACTGTCAGGAATCACAGATCATTTACATGTTTTTCCATTATTTTATATTGTGTTACTTAAACCTCATGCTATGACATTTTTTTATATTATTTCTTATTTTAAAGGGTTATTACGATTTATAATCATACATATCATTGTTAATGATTGCTTGTATTTAAAAAAGAACATTAATACAATTTAAAATGTCATGTGAGAATAAAGGCTGTTTTAAGATCTAAACTTTATGTTATTCTGCGTATGTTGTAAGTCTTGTATGGATCATGATATTTGTAGGCGTAGTTATTTTGTTTTTCAATAACGTGAGGTTTTCTGTCCTTTAATACGATTTTATTTTACTCAATTTGGAGTGTTGTAATGCATGTTATCTCTCTAATAATAAGGTGTTAGATATGTTCTGTCTTTAATTAAATTACATATGTCTGGCTGATGCTTGGTTTCCAGGTCCAGCTGTGAAGATTAATATGCCAACTCTGTTAATTAAAAATACAATTAAAAATAAAGTGTGTTTCATAACACTCATTTTACACGAATTAGGATGATGAACCAGGTAAACATCTTCACAAGAAATAGCTGCTTGAGTTGTTAACAAAATATATCCCTGTTTTAAATTTCAGACAAGTTGATCGTAAGTTATTCAGTAGGCCTAACTGATCAATGAATAATAAAGTCAATAAAATGTTCCAGAGGGCTTGGCATTTATCTCCCCCTCTACTTCTCAGCTGATTTTCATGAGTTAAATAATCTATTTTAAAAGATGTGTTTGGTTTAGAGCTCCCCCTCTGGAGGATTCAAGTAATAACACCTCACGGTGAAGGGTTTTTGTTCATCCTTTACAACAGTTTGTAACACTGTGACTCTCTGGCACAATAATACACAGCTGAGTCTCCAGGCTGCATGTTTTGGCTTTGCAAAGTTACTGTGTTACTGGAGCCGTCAACGGCAAGACTGAATTTACTACTAAGGGAGCCTTTCAGTCCTTTCCAACCAGTACTAATCCCTCCAATCCATTCCAGTCCCTTTCCATCAGGTTGTCTTATCCAATGTGTGTAGTAGCTACTAACAGAATAAGAGACCTGACAGCGGATGGTCAGAGGTTGACCAGGTCGGACAGTCAGAGACTCGGGCTGAGTAAGCTGTTCACAGTTCACACCTGTAGAGAATACAAGCTTTGCGTTATGAATGAGATACTTAATCTATCAATATGTTTCTTATGGGTTGGATGTTTTCTCCTAAAGCCTCACCAGAGCCAGCAGCCAGGAGCAGCAGCAGTACAGCTAGAGAGAACATGGTTTGTGTTGAAGCTGAATTGGAGGAAGATGTCCTGTTCTACACCTGACACCTTATAAGGCAGAGCGGGAGGAGAATGACCCAAAGTCCTTTTTGCATAATTCAAAGAGGCGTCAAATGTTGGTTGAGATGCTACATGACCAGGGGGCAGGATCAGATCATTTACAAGTTTTTGCATTATTTGATAGAACGTTATTTAAACCATTATTTTATATTGACATATTTTTAAGTGTTAATAGGATTTACAATCATACAAATCATTCTTAATATTTGCTTGTATTAAAAAAATAACATTGATATAATAATAATAATAAAAATGTTATGTGAGAATAAAGTCTGTTTTAAGATGTAAACTGTGTTAGTGTGCAAAGTCTTGTATGGATCATGATATGTGTAGGGCTAACTTTTTATTTTTAATAGTGTGAGGTTTTCCGTCGTTTTATATCCTACCATTTTATTTTCAGGTAGGCCTATACATTTTGAGTCTTGTAATGCATGTTATTTGTCTGATAATAAGGTGGTATATGTGTTCTGTCTTGAATTAAAATGACATATTTCTGGCTGATGCTTTGTTTCCAGGTCCAGCAGTGAAGATTCATATGCCAACTCTGTTAATTAAAACTACAATTTAAAAATATGCCGAGCTCCAGCGAGCTCGGCATTCGTCTCTCCCTCTATTTATCAGCTGGTGTTCATGAGTTAAATAATCTATTTGGAATTTTGTTTTTGGTTTAGAGCGCACCCTCTGGAGGATTCAAGTAATAACACCTCACGGGGGAGGTTTTTGTTCATCCTTCACAACAGTTTGTAATGCTGTGTCTCTCTGGTACAGTAATACACAGCTGAGTCTCCAGGCTGCATGTTTTGCCCTTGCAAAGTTACTGTGTTACTGGAGCCATCAACGGCAAGACTGAATTGACTACTTAGGGAGTCTTTCGCTCCTTTCCAACCAATCCTAATCCCTCCAATCCATTCCAGTCCTCTTCCATCAGGTTGTCTGATCCAATTCGTCGAGTAGCTAGTGCTACTAACAGAATAAGAGACCTGACAGCGGATGGTCAGAGGTTGACCAGGTCGGAGAGTCAGAGACTCTGGCTGAGTAAGCTGTTCACTGTTCACACCTGTAGAGAATATAAGCTTATGGTCATAAATGAGCTTCTTAAACATGAATCAATATGTTTTCTTATTGATTGGATATTTTCTCATGAAGCCTCACCAGAGCCAGCAGCCAGGAGCAGCAGCAGTACAGCTACAGAGAACATGGTTTGTGTTGAAGCTGAACTGGAGGAAGATGTCCTGTTTTACACTTGAGAACTTATAAGGGTGAGCAAGAGGAGAAAACCCCACAGTCCTTTTGCATAATTCAATGCGGTGTCAGATGTTGGTTGAGGTGCTACGTGTCATGGGACATAGGAATCACAGATCCTTTACACATTATTGCATTTTCTTATAATGTGTACGTTTACTTACACAATATTATTATAATCATTATTAATAATATTGTTATAAGGCTGTTTAAAGATCTATCCTACCTTTTTAGTTTTTTAACAAAATGTTGTTTTCTATCTTTTGATTAAATTGTATATGCAGGTCTACATTTGGAATGTTGTAGGGCATGTCATTTCTCCAAAAATAGCGTGTAATATGTATTCTGTCTTGTGATACAATTATATATGTCTGGCTGCTGCAATGTTTCCTGTGAAAATCTATAGGGCAACTATATAGGTGAAACAATTAAATGGTGTGCTTTCACATTATTTTAGTTTGCCTCAAAGCCTAAGGCCACAGGGATTATGTGAATGATGTGTGCTACGGTCCACACTGAACTGGGGTGAAGGCCTTACAGTGCTCTGCTCCCTCAGATTGGAACAGCGTGGACAAAGACAAGATCTTGACTTTGTGTTCTTGTGTGTATGTTGCTCATTGTCATGTTTTGAACATGCAACATGTATCATGTTATTCGAAGAAAATAAAGGTACATGTTTTTTTGTTTGTATGCCTTGTTATCAAATGTAACAGTCCGACTGCTGCTATCTTTCCCTGTTCCCACTCAGAAGATCTTTACAGAAACTGTGTAAAGTGAAGTAAAACATTATACAGCCTGCATGCAACAACACAGTAAGAACACATGGGGCAAAGTTTCTAAGATGCGTTTGAGTAGTCCATCTTTGAACATTGTGGTTACACCACGGCAGCCTAGTGTAAATGCAGTCAGATTATTTTAGGCTGTGGTCGAATTAAATTACATTCTATTTCCTTTCCTAACGACTTTTCCTTGACCTTGATGGAAAACGCCATGAGGTCAAGGAAAGATGTGACAGAGAATGCATAGGTGCTTGGGCTGCGAAAGGATCGATGCATTGTTTTTTGCTTAGAATGGCAACTTACTGAGTGAAATAACCCGGAAGTATCAAAGTGGCATGACCTTTTTTTATTGAGGTTGAGAAAAGAGGTTAGGAAAGTACATAAGATGTACCTTTTTTGACGTTGATCTGTCCTGGTGAAAGTACAACTTTCCGAAGATGGTCTACTAAGTGCACATGTTAAGATAATTTGCATACTCCGTGTTGCTTCATGCAGGCTATATAACCCAGAGAACAAAATATAACTTTATTGCCAAGGATCTGAAATAAAAGTATAGGCACAAAGGTGAACAGAAATGGTTGTCACATCGTGAATGGTTTCTCAAGTTCAACCCCCTGTCCATTCATATTTATCGTCATGAATCCCAGTTATGACATTAATATGATTGTTTGCCATAATTGTCCTGTCGCAAGGAATTGTGGGACGGCATTAGCTCCTTTCCTTTCCTAAAGGATGGTCCAGTGTACCCTATACTCGATATACTCAATAAGAAAGGAAACATTGACTCCTTTTTCCTTAGTATTTTATTCTACCGTAGCCCAGCTGCAGCTACTGTATTATAGACAGGGCCGGCCCTGTCCACCTGGGGGCCCTAAGCAAGATAATTTTGGGCCCCTGCTTTGCGGTTGATTGAGTGGTTTTGCCACAGAGAACAAGCAACTGTATGCATTCATAACCCTTACGGTTTTTATCCGTCCCTCTTTGAACACGATTAGTCGCAATTATTTTCCTACTTATTAAGTATACTCACCGAAACAGTCAAAGTAAAGCTTACACACTGCATATTCGTCAAGCTTGACATACAGTATATGGATTCTCAAAAAGAAGAGGTCTAAACACTGGTGTGCAGGGACGAAAACGCAAAAAAGAAGGAGAAAAGAAAGCACAGTATAGAGGTAGGTGACCTCAGCCATTAGAGTTTCAAACTAAATAGTATTGTGCATCTCCTAATATTGCTGCCACTCAGCTATCGCTAGCTAGCGTCTGTTAACCTACTTTGCTAGCTTGCTACGTATTACTAGCTAACATAACTTCACTGATAACCTACATGAATGCACATTTAAAATGACAAGTGTTTTTTTAATGGGACAGATGCACTCAGGCAATATTTGCAGAGCCCTGCACCTGCAGGAGAAAAGACACCTGATCCTTCATGTTCACCGTCTCTGAATTTAATACAACTAGTACTATTGTTGCTGTTTTTGCCATAAGGAAGTCTAGACGAGTCAAATTCTAATGCTGCTTCAATTTGGTGCATAGAAAAGCCAGATACAACTGTTTCTGGTGGTACTTACAGCATCCATAATAGGACTTTTGTTTGTAGTTTGAGTGTATAGTTAATCCAGTTTTTGGGTCATAAACTGGAAACATTAAATTGTCCTTACAGTGTGCTTAAGAGCTTTTGCACAGTTTATGGAGTTCATCTATTGTCATGATTTGTTAAATATCCATGAACATTCTTTATAGCTTTTTTGTACGTGCAATTTATTAGACTTGATCCTTTTTGCTTATTTATTAATAGTTAATTTCATGAAAATATTCTTGAGCATCTTCAATTTATTCATGGAGGTTGTTTATGTATGTTTATGTATATAAGTTATTTAAAATAATTAAAAAGAAAATGTTCTGAAACTTTTCCATTGTTTGTTGTCCATTCATCACACATTGTTTAAATGCAACGTAGTAGGTCTAGTGGGGTGAAAAACTGATAAGCAAAGTAAAGGTAAATCATTGAATATGTGTCTTCAGGGATGTTTAATATAGTCAATTAACAGGGCAACGCACCACTCGCTATGGGAACGGGAGGCACAAAACTCATTCCGCCTAATTATTTTAGAGGGCTAGAGCCGGCCCATGGGGAAAGAGCGGGAGAGATGCAATGTCGGACAATGGTAGCGAGCTTCATTTAGCTTTGTCATGAACCGTATCGTCGTCATCGCGGTTGCCAGTTTGGGATCAGTCAAGCAAGCGCCTGCGCTGAATCAAACATCAAGTTCCCTGCTTGTTGCCCTCTCAGCAACACTGAGCATTACATTAACAACATGTTTAGGGTTGCCAGGTCAGTCAGAATCAGGTCATTTTAGGTTATCATGAATATGAGCTGTATGTTTATAATGTTTAATTTCTCGTTAATTAAATTGCTTTGTGTATAAAAAAAGAAAAAAAGGAAAAGATAAAATACAGCGCTCTTGGGGGCCCCCTGACGGTCGGGGGCCCTATGCGGCCGCTTAATTTGCGTATAGGGAGGGCCGGCTCTTATTATAGATAGACTGCATAGAGCCTCAGCTGGAAACCAAAAAGTGAGAGTGGGTCATTCGGCTTGTTTCCCGTTAGGGAGACTTTATAGTGAAGTTCTATTCTAATAAGTGTATTTCTACAGTGGACAGTCTGTACAGTATTGATTTGAATCTTTCCAAGTTTGTGTTCGACAATTAGAAGTTTAAAGATATATGCCCCCAGCAACATGATTGGTCTCACAAATACGGAGCAAAAGAAAGTTAAATGCCACTGTTTGTGTGGTTGTGTGTGTGGTTGATGGCTGGTTTAAGCAGCCTCACCTGGCCGAGAATGGGTCGGTTTGAGGCTGCACACCTGTTGCACATTGAGTAATAAGTGTGCACAGGTTTAACCAGCAATCTCCTGACAGCCACCACCCAGCACCAGCCTTTTTCCCCAACAGTGCAGTCCAACGGAGGAGGCAGCAACAGCAACAGCAACAGGCAAACGTCTGTGGCTAGCCTCCCTTGAAATCAGCCTGGAGCAGCCCAGGCCATACCACACTTCTGCCAGCCTGTACGTCAGCCCAGGTTTCCGGCCGTCGGCGAAGCTACCACCAACACCCAGTTGAACCTTAAAGGGGACCTATTATGCTTTTCGACTTTTATGACCTATAAACGTTGTTATAATGATTGATATTCATGTTTAACCATACACAAAAAACGATGTCGATTTTCGGGAAATTCCTCTTCTCATCTGGGCGCTTTCAGCATTCTCTGTCAACGCTCGGTTTCGTCCTACTCCGCCCCCTCGCCCCCCTCCTGCATATGGGGGCGCGGCAGGAGTGCCTGTACGTAGATGATTTCCCGGAAATGTGAACAAGTGAATCGCAAACGTTGTCCCGAGTGTTTAGCGCTCTGCACAGCCACCCCAGACTGTCAGCAGGGAATACGTTGAGATGCATGTACGTCATTATTTGATACTTAAGTATGGTTAAACATGACAACGTTTATAGGTCATGAAATTCGAAAAAGCATAATAGGTCCCCTTTAACCCTGCCCGTCCAGACAGCCCTGCAACGTCAGCCTGGAGCAGCCCAGGCCATACCACACTTCTGCCAGCCTGTACGTCAGCCCAGGACCCCATGCACCATGAGGGAGTTGGGGAAAGGCCCTTTTGCCCTGGGAGAAGGTGGTCCTCCCGCATGCTGTTTCCGGCCGTCGGTGAAGCTACCACCAACACCCAGTTGAACCTTGACCCTGCCCGTCCAGACAGCCCTGTAACGTCCACCGAGAACTCCACCAGTCAAGGCAGCAGCCCATGCCTCTCGTCGTCTCAATGAAGGAGGGGGAGGGTGGGTTGGCGGTCACCCTGGGGAGGTTTTGGGACAATGTTTTCTTTTATTTTTTATTTTGGGTATGGTAACCCTGAAAAGAGTTAGATGATTGAGTTGGGTAGCGTAACCCTGGTCGAGTTTATGCATAGTATTTTTGGATGGGGGGGGATTTTTTGCGGTACGTGGGAGTGTGTGGACAATGACTGTCTTAAGCAGCCTTAACTGGAAGAGTCTGAACTCAGGGGCTTGGTTAGGCTGCACACCTGTTGCACATTGAGTAATCAGTGTGCACCGGTTAAACCAGTCATCTCCCCACACAGTTGAGCACCATTGTGATGATCATTCACCCTAACTTTTATAATAAAATGGAATCTTACACCACGATCACACTGCATCATTGCCGAGGTGCCCAATAAAAGTCACCTAGATGGAGTGTAGCAGCCATCAAGGTGATGTGTAGCAATGGACCTTGTTACAGCCATGTGATTTGTGAGAATAAACAAACCCTTACTGGTGCTATCGCAAAAGATTTGTCCACATTGCTTATGACTGAAACTCATTTGTTATTTTAGTAAAATTAGTATCAACAATTCCAAAACCGACAAAAGGACAGTAATGTAAATCATTCTTGATATTAAAATGTGAACCATACTTCCCTTGCTGCCATATTTAGTCTCGCACCTGGTGTCTTTAATGCACCACTGAAGCGACCAAGTTTCACTTCTGCTTTCCAAGAGGCTTTTTTAGGCCTGTGGTGATGCTTTATGGTCCTGCCTGCTCAGCCCTGTCCTCCGCTAACGGGTTCAAACAGCGCTCCTCCTCCTCTTCTACCTAAAAATACGCCAGCTAGCATGAATTCAAGAATATGGAACATTTGCTAAATAGTTATCTTTAGGTTACATGTACAGATTTAAATGGGGGAGATAAATTACGTAACTCATCTATTGCGGCTTTATTGGGCGGACAAGTGAAAACAGAAAAACATTTCTGAATTCCTTTCTCATGTTTCTCTGTATTTTTTGATTTTCTTTCTATGCCTCTAAACGGGTCCCGGTGTGATGTGTGTTTGCTGTGGCCTGTAGACGGTGGTGTCGCAGTAAGCGAGGGTACCGCGTTCCTCCAGATACTTTTACCTATTTGGGAGACGAGAGGATGGGGAGACAGAGAGACAGAGGAGATAGGGAGACAGAGGAGATAGGGGGGCCGATTTACAAAGGAGATAGTGAGAAAGACATAAAGAGAGTTGAGGAGATGGGGAGACAGGGGGATGAGATAGGGAGACAGAGAGACACAGGAAATAGTGAGACAGAGAGGGAGGCAGAGGAGATAGGGATACCGACGAGATAAAGAAACAGAGAGAGGAGATAGTGAGACAGAGAAGATTAGGGGACAGAGGATGATTTAGTGAGACAGATGAGATAGGGAGACAGGGAGAGGGTGGCGATCAGAGCAGAGTGCATTGCACATTTTCAAATTCAAAGTTAAGAAGAAGGCCTATAACTTATTTCTGGACAGGGGATAAGACCATGCAAAGGGTAATTGCTTGCAGACTTCAGACCGCTTTATACAGGCTATGATTCGGACTGACCGACATTGCCTAGGCTGGTCTATAGTGACACCTAGCGGAACTTGGGGGAAATACCTTGAAGAATGGGATAAATATAAATGCACGTGGTGGAAGGAGGTTGTTTAGTTGCTAAAAGTTGACCAACCCAATATCTTGCACCCTACATTTTAGTGAATTTAGTGTAGGCCTACACATAAAAGCATCACGAGTGATTCAGAGTAATGGCAGCCACTGTATTCGTCTAACAAAATACTTAAAAAGAAAAAAAACTATGGTCAAATCTAGTTTACGCAATGAATATATTATGTTTATGTCTCTACATTTTGAGACACTCTGTGTCTTGTCTGAACCAAAAGGTCCATGGTCCGAACGAGAGGTATATGCTCTGAGAAATCTTCTCCCTCCCCGTCTTCACTGTGCTACAGGAACACCTTAAACTGGAATCCCTAATCACCCTGAACAATTACAAAAGCAGGATCAAGGACTATTTAACCACAAACTGAACACTGACTTACTGCCAATTAGATTGATGCTTTGTGACTTTTTATTGTGTTTTGTGTCTTGTTTTTAATGTGAAACTTTAAATGTTTGTATGCTGCCTTCTTGGCCAGGACTCTCTTGAAAAAGAGATTTTGAATCTCAATGAGAATATTCCTGGAAAAATAAAGGTTAATAAATAAAATAAATAAAAAATACGCCAGGTGTACGCCCCCTTAATGCTCGGCAGGCTGTGTCGCATTGTGATGACGCTATTTCCAAAGAGTATTAATATAATTGAGAGCAAGATCTTCATATCCCGTTCAAATAATATATTTTCTTACACAAGAGAGAACGTACGATCGTCTACATACCATTAAAAAACGACTTTACTATATTATTAAACATATATTGATGACAGGCAGGCAACACTACTAGCAGGTAGGGAGATAGGAGCACACATGGTGGAATGGCAGGCAGGTACAGGGTTGGTGATCCTGGGGCAAGGAGAAAAGAGATTATGAACAATTGGAAACATAGAACACGAAAAGTATGGAGAAATACAAAATTCATAAGGGGCATGGTGTCTCCACCTTTTGACCTTTTGACCCCAGACTTTAAAAACTTGTCCACAGGCCAGCAATGGAGAATTTGACTACCCGCTGTTTAATGTTTCATACTCGACTGTTGGAGGTCATGTCCCTTTTCCCGCCCGTTCAAGATAGCTAGAGATGCCAAAATGTATAGGAACGTTTCCTGGGGTCCCGGGAACGCCATATCTTGGATCTTGGGTTTCGGTTTAGGGTTAGTTAGGGTCTGGCTTTTTTTGTGGGTTCGAGACACACAATTTTCACAGAGCAATCCCAAGCTGCACCCTGGTTGAATGAATGTCTTAAGGCAAAGTTTATATTTCTTGTTATCGAATTTAGATACATTTCTAGCAACGGCTTGTGTTTCCAATGCGTTTCAATGGAGCATTTGATGATGCAGCGTGAGCCTTTCCTGTTGGGCTAGAGCTAGAGAAAAACATAGGCATGTCACATGTTTTTAGCCGTTGTTGAAGTTATATAAAGTTATGAAGTCAAAAGTTATACTACATTCTGTTGTGAGACTGGGTTTAAGGGGACGTGGTTAGTTTCAGTTTTCGAGGACGTCTGATTCAAAAATATGATTTTTTTTCTCTTTTTCACTTTGTTTCCATTGGCGACTTTGCATCAGAATCAACCAACGTGACATGTGGAGTCCCACAAGGTTCGATCTTGGGACCATCTTTATTCAACATCTACATGCTCCCACTAGGGAAAATCATGCAAAATAACAATATTGACCATCATTGCTATGCTGATGACACGCAAATCTATGTATCGCTATCACCAAATGACTATCGGCCCATAGATCTGCTGTGCCAGTGCAAGTGAAGGAATGGATGTGCCGAAATTTCCTTCAACTAAATGAGGACAAAACAGAGATAATTGTATTTGGTTCTAAAACAGAAAGGCTTAAAGTAACCCAACACCTTCACTCTCTGTCCCTGAAAACCTCAATCAAAGCCAGAAATCTAGGGGTTATCATGGATTCAGATTTACGTTTTGACAGTCACATTAAATCAGTTACAAAATCGGCATATTATCACCTAAAAAATGTAGCAAGACTTCGAGGGCTCATGTCGACCGAAGACTTACAAAAACTTGTACATGCTTTTATCACTAGTAAGCTTGATGCAATGGTCTCCTTACAGGTCTCCCAAAACAAACTGTGAGGAAGCTTCAGCTTGTTCAGAATGCTGCTGCTAGAGTTCTAACAAAGACCAAAAGATTTGATCATATTACACCAATTCTGAAATAGTTACATTGGCTTCCTGTAGGTCAGAGAATTGATTTTAAAATCATGTTGCTTACCTATAAATCCCCACATGGTTTAGGCCCAAAATATTTAACTGATATGCTTCCACTACATCAGCCTTCTAGACCACTAAGAAGCTCTGAGACCAATCGGTTAATTATCCCCAGAGTAAACACAAAACATGGGAAAGCAGGATTTAGTTACAATGCAACAAATAACTGGAATAAACTCCCAGAGGATTTAAGACTTGCCCCAACTCTGAGCACCTTTAAAACAAGACTGAAGACTTTTATGTTTGCTATAGCTTTCTGCTAAATCTTAAATACATTGCACTTTCTAAAAAGCTTTTTTAACTTTGCCTTTATTTTCTATTTTAATACTAAAATGCCTTTTTAACTTTCTATTTTACCCATTTCTTTGCATATTTTTTTCTTTTACTTATCTATTATTTTATTTAATTGTATGACAATGTTTATATATGAAGCACTTTGAGTCTGCCTTGTGTATGAAAAGTGCTATATAAATGAAGTTGACTTGCCTTGCCTTTTCAGGTAATCTTCTTTAGTTGTTTGATTCACCCGTACGTATACGCTTTACATGGAAAGCTTCGGCAACAGAAGTATTCAATGTATTGCTCAAGAGTGAGCAATACATTGAATGAAAAAAACAATAGAGTGGATAGCTATCATAGTTCTCAGACTTCCGTCCGCACTCCCTATGTTTCCTGTTTTTCCGATGTTTCCAGGATGCTAGTGCTTAAGGAGAAATAACGCCGGTAAGAATCGACAAAATGGCCTGGGAGGTTCCCATTAAAAAATTACGGATCCCCTGAGATTTGCAATGGTTGAAAATATTTTGTATAATCTTAGTACAGAAGAAAAGAAAATATAAAAGTCTTGTCGTTTTTACATGTTTTAATGCCAAAATCGTACATATTCTACCTTCAACATGAGAACGTGAAAAACGATTCTGTTAAAAAGTGTTTAAAAAATAACACACATCAACGATTTTTATTCCCGTAGACATTACTTCATCATTTGACTCAATATCTTTAGCATGGATAAATAAACAATATGTTATGCGGTTGTATAGCTTTCATTTAAAATAACAGGGCATTTAGTCTCAAAACAGGTTGTATGCTTAGAATCAGCATGTGTGTTTCATTGAAATTGCATTTACTTGAGAGAAGCATGCACATTGTGGTGCAAAATATGTGATTACTTAATTTCTATTGTTATAACTTTCTATCTCTTATAACTGTCATTGTTGCATAGGCCTATGGCATATTATTTGATATGATGATTATATCACCATCTCCCAATGCTGTTGTGACATAGTAAACACAGCTGGTGGTGTACTTAATTATTAAGCTATTCTATTCAACTAACATTCATTTATAGGAGCTAAACTTGCACTAACCGGGCCACACCACACTAATATGAACTAGTTTTCCTACCTTTTCCATTTTTTGTGCATTAAGAGACCTAAGGACACACAGTCAATTTGTTTTAAAGTAAATGATTTGAGTGTACGCCACTTATTTTTGCCATATCATCCAGCTGCGGACTGCAATGGGCGTTCCCGTGCTGGTTGGGGGTTCCCGTTTTCACAGAATGAAAAAAAATGGAGCTTCTTCTTCTTCTTCTTCTTCTTCGCCTTTCTTGTAGAAATGTGACTGTCAACAACTGGGTTAATCTAACAACATTTTCTATTTAGTTTTTCTCAAACATAAGTTTCAAAATAACGTCTATTCTAAGTGCTAGCATAGACGGGTAGGTCGGGTAGTGCTAGCATAGAACTAACAAAGATATAGGCCATTCTCAAACACATGATGCTCCAAGGTACTGGCGAAGATTAATCTGCCCACAAAAAAAGTAAAACAGTGTAGTGTCCTAACTCACTTCTACAACACATATGTGATGTGCAAGTGTCTTTGCGCTTGGGATAACTGTGATCTGATCAGCCTATACCAGTAGAAGTATTATGTCAGCCTGCTTTTCGTGTAGAAAAGAACAATAGCCTTAATGGAACATCTATCACTAGATCCATTCAGACGAGGTAAAATGTTAAAGGGACACTGTGTAAAAATTACTCCCATCTAGTGGTACAATTGTATATTGCATTCAAACTAATGCTGCTCGCTTGTTCAAAAACTACGGTGGGCAGTATGTGCCAAGAAGCTATGGAAAGCCAAGAAGGCCACAATCCGGCCCTAGAATGGCGCGGTAAAAGTGCAAAACTGCACGGAAACCGTACGGATTCCATACGGATTCCATGTGGTTTGGCAAGAATTCCGTACGGATTCCGTACGGTTTTGAATGACTAATAGCCGCGGCTATTAGTCATTCACTCCGGCTATTAGTCATTCACTCCGGCTATTAATTATTCACTCCGGCTATTAGGTATGCAGAACGAGCCCTCCCTCTTCTTTGCTTGACCACTAAGTTTGAAGGCTGTCTAACCAATCAGTGAAGAGAAATACCAGACTAAAGTAACGCATTGTCGAGACTAGAGCTGCAGTGTTGCGCCGTAACATAAAGCTGTGTTGTCTTTAGTAGTTTCACTACAATGTAATGACCACCACTAGCTAGTGGAAAATACATTTGTGTCTAGTACAGTGATATATTTGTATATGTTAGGCTATATATTGAGATGGCAGTGTGCGAAATACCCGTTAATATTCGGGGATGTCCTCATCCCCAGATTGTTCTCGATATGCAGTAGCCAGCTAGGCCATAACATTACAATATTTCATGGATGCAAGCAAGCCAAGACAATCAATCTATATCTATAGCCTACATGACAACACACACACACACACACACACACACACACACACACACACACACACACACACACACACACACACACACACACACACACACACACACACACACACACACACACACACACACACACACACACACACTTTAAACACACTGGTAAAGCAATAGGAGCCTGCAGTGGCTAAAGTTGTTGGGATGCACGTTATTTTATAACAGGGACAGGCAAAGTTGTGCATTACAATACAAACACAACAATAATTGGCACCATTCTTGCGTACTCAGAAGAACATGAACTGAATAAATGCCAGGTATATAGCATATCGGAGACGGGCACACAATCAGTGCACTTGCAAATGAGAGCCTGCAGTAGGATCTTGTGACATTATTTAACCATCCATCTACAGCTAATACGATCAGACAGATACATCATTGATCACATATAAGCCCAAAACAATTCAAACATCACCACGGCAGGGGCGCTCTCTCTCTTACATTCACACAATCACTCCATCTTCTCCAACTCCAAGGCAAGGCTGTTTCACTAAGACCACAAACAACCACAACTAACCAGCCTACATGTCCACAACAATGCACAACTTCACGTTCGCCCAAAATATGAACGAGTTCATGAACTATCATTCAATGAATGCGTTCAGACACAACACTGGCTACAATGCTAACAATGGTAGAGAACAAGAATATTTCTACATCAGGCACGTCATGCACTAGGGCGTGGCTAGGCTCCCATGAATGAATGGGCGCCATGTTTTAATGTCCTTTTCTTTATAGAGTGGCGAAGTCACGCCCTTTCCGGTAGAGCTCATGGGACCTATGAGATCGAAAAATATGAATGGGTGTCAATGGAGAGAAAATAATTATCTTCTGGTCCCAGTCTTTATATGCCCTGGATTATGTTGTTTGTGGATTTAAATGATAATTTTTCATGCAAAGAAAACTAAAAATTTTCGTGAAGAAGTTTGATAATTTTAGGTTTTATGTGAGGCCGCTTTGTGAACTACAGCTCTTCGCTGCTCTCGACACATATGATATACGTCACCACACCCGCACTTGGAACTCGGCACAGAGAGATGGCACATAGAGATGGCACATAACTAAAAATCTCCACATGCCCCGACTTATAGTGGTTTTCACCTCTTTCTATGCTTTTATCGCCTTGAAAAAAAGTGGTGAAGTGGAGCAGAGAGATCGCCATCTCTGTGCCGAGTTCCAAGTTCCAAGAATTTAAGCCAATGGTTAATGGTTAAGCCCCGGTTACTTTGTAAAAAAGAACATATTTCGACAATCAGCGTCGTCTAATTTCATGATTTGGGGTCATGGACCTATTAAACAAAGGACAGCAGACTAAAACATGGCCGCCCATTCATTCCTATAAAAGCTGCTCAATCGCGCAGGGCAACCATGGACCTATTAAAGAAAGGAAAGCGGATAAAAAAATGGCGCCCATTCATTCCTATGAAAACCGCTCAATGGCGCAGGGCAACATCAAGGAGTAATTTGATTCCGCATCATGGCAGCCAGAAATGCCCTAGTAGTGCATGGTTTCTCAACGGGGGGCGTTCCCACAATCTAGGGGGGCGCTGGGAACGTGATTAACGTTAATCACGTTAATTACGTGATTAACGTTAATCACGAGAAGTTAATGGAGCCGTGCACTGAGCCCTCTCGGATGCCGGGCCGAAACATTTGTTTCACCACGACTCCTTTTAGCTGCCCACCCCTCCTTCTCCTGCAAACAGCGGCTAATGAAACGCTTGAGTAGGCGTTTTGAAAAGAGAAAACTTACATTTTATTAGTACATGGTATAAAGATAATTATGAGGCTTTGATTGATATTCAGAATTTTTTTGCGGAGACACATGTATTGGAGTGAACGGCGATATCTACTTCCGGACCTCCATGAATTGAGGGACCCGTCCACAGCCCGCTTAAACAGCTGCAATACCAGGCTTGGCAGCTGAGCACTCTTGGATTGCGGAAGTATGCACTGCTCCTGGGGGCCTGATGGGTTCTCTATGGGTTCCGGCATTGGTGTAGTGGTCCCTAGAGAAGAGGGTATACTCTAAATGTTTGCCCTTTTTTAAGTCAGCCTAGAAAAACGCCCTGTTTTAGAAACAGTGACATGTGAGACTACTCTATTTAGTTTACCCAAAAATCCTTCAGTAGTATTTGTTCATAGTCACATCATTTCTGCTGCTTGATCTCAGGGAGGAAGGATTATGAAACTAAACCAATACTGGCCCACAGACTAGTGACAGACAACTATGCATTTTGAGTGAACTATTCCTTATTCCTGGAATGACACTGTAACGGGTTCCAAGGAATGAGCGCAGTCAGAGTTGTCGTCCTTCAGTAGGAGATTGTTTTATTGTCTTTAAATCACAACAAAAATACTTAAACTATAACAAAGGATCTTTTCAGAGTAATCCCTTTGGTCCGTTCTCTCCTGGATTACCTTCCTCCTCACTACAACACAAAGCAGGCACATAAGTACAAACACTCCCTGATTGGCCTGAGTGCTGACACCTGCTCGCACTCAGGTCCAATCCCCCCAGCCAATCCGGTGCGCTCCCAACCTGCCCATACTCCCCCTGCAGGCCAGACGTCGCACGTCCCCCCACAGACACTTGGCAAGTCAGTAATTTATTTTGTAAACTGTGTCTTTGAACAGCTGATTTGAAACACAGCATGCGCCAGAGTGGGCCACTATTATACAATTAACATGACTTGATCTTGAGCAGTTTGTAGGTATTACTGGTCACACAAGCAGCCTGCATGAATGTAAAATATAGATGAGTCAAACATGGTGTTTCAGTAATTTTTTTAACATTTATTTAAATAAAATACTTCAGATCTGAATTTGACAATGCATCCTTGTTCATATTTCACCTTAGATTAAAAAAACGCACATCATTCTCTTCCACATCAATCATCTCGTTAGATATATATAATATCAATATATATATAAATATCATATGATGATTGAACATCATCATTCAAATTATTCAACAATCGAATCAGTAAAGGCAGCGAGTATTAGCCAATAAGAGGCAGAGTAGCGTGGGTCATGGCGCACAGAGCTTTTGGCCGTGATATTATGTATACAATTATATTATATTACATACTATTATATATAGAGCTCCGGGAGTCGCAAACGGCAACATTCACTTTCTCCTCCATGCTGCAGTTCACCCCGGACTGCACTGCACTGAGTTTGACGGTTGAACGCTGATTGGCTGTCATCACGCGAAATTCACGTCAAAGTTGAAATATTTCCACTCGAGCGAATTTGTCACTGCACAAATCCTCGTGAACGTGCTCGCCTGTGCACGACGAAAGTGTGGCGCAACAAATCAAAACTTGTCGCCGGTTTTCTCTCGCGAAAAATTTGCCCGATACGCGTCTCTACGTTCACTTGTATGGGATCTTGTCGCCCCGTCGCGTTTGGTGTGAGCGCAAAAAAGTAGGCAATTTGGCTTGCAGGTACTACTGAATGCTGCGCATCTGGGGGGATTTAGAAGTGGGTATACGCAATGATGACTGAAAAATAAGTGGGTATACGCTGTATACCCGCGTATACCCT
This sequence comes from Gadus morhua, assembly GCF_902167405.1. Classification (NCBI taxonomy): domain Eukaryota; kingdom Metazoa; phylum Chordata; class Actinopteri; order Gadiformes; family Gadidae; genus Gadus; species Gadus morhua. The sequence continues at coordinate 11,582,114 of NC_044049.1, read as the reverse complement.
GGACTACACCAGTGGGTTTCCGGACAGTGGCGTCACTAGGCTGTTTTATTCGGGGCTGAAGCCCCGGATCTAATTTGATTAGCCCCGAATCTGTTTTGTTAAAAAAATAAAAATATGTTTTTTTCCATGTCGGCCCTTAGTGTGATTATTATTTCATCATAGAGTGGCCCTTTGTGAAAATGAGTTTGCCACCCCTGATATAGGTAATGTAAGGTCTGTCTCACTTGTATTCATTTTACTCTGAAATAACTTGAATGGAACTTTAGATGTCTGGGGATAAGCAGCAGTCAGGTAGCTATTCAAAGCTATAATTACCTGCCTATTTTGTTTATTTAGGTAAAGCATTATGAGAAAAAATTGCATGCGCAATAAAGTAAACAACTAAATTTGCCGCGCGCTATGCACGCGCACTGTCCTATTCCCTCTTGGGCTAATGCTGCGTTTTAATATCCATCCGTCTCGGAGGTCCGAGGACGTTGCCTAGCGACATGCACAAACATGCCCCTTTTCCTCGGACGGCAAACTCGCCATCTCGGTTGAACTCAGTGGTGACCGAGCAAAATTCCGAGACCGAATTCAAGATGGCTGCGCCCATTGTGACTTGAAGTATGAACTGTTTTCATTTTGCTTGGACCACTTTGGTGGTTTAATGGCAATTTCAATCACTCATATTACTGCAATACCTTACTGCGTCCGTATCTCTGCCTATGGCCTATAGCCTACTTATTTTGGAGCGCCTGGTCCTCTGACAATGCTACCGCGACAACAGCTTTCTGGGTGGCGTCCATGTTTTCCTCCAACGACCGAGCGAAATAATAAAACGCTTGAAGTGTGGGCGTGGCGTCAGATACGAGATCCGAGTCGGTTCGCAGATAATACTCGAACGCAGCCCCGGATGTTTCAGAAACCTAGAAACGCCCCTGGTTCCGGAAGGGCTCGCCCAAACGCGCTTGCGTCATACGTAACTAAGCAAAGAGTGGGAGGGGGCATGTTCGATCAGGTCACATACTGCTTTCCAGATCGCAACAGTACAGGGCAATTCCGTTGTGCTTTGAAAGAAGTTCCTTTTAGTTGGCGATTAAATCCAGGCAATTGGCATTAAAACAATCAGGACCTCCAAGACCAAACGAAATTAAACAGGTTTCTAGAAAGGGGAGGATGTCATACACCCGAAGATAACCCTAACCCTAACCCTAACAAATTGGTATGAGAGAAAAAGCTGTCTAGCAGGCTGTGAAGAAGCTAACGCAGTGTTCTGCTCCCCCTGCCTCCTCTTCTGCCCTTACGGCCGCACGGCAGACAGCGCTTGGTGGGTATCGACTGGTGGGACACATTTTTGAGTGTCCCCATAGCCGCAAATCCCATCTCAGCTATGCACCTCAACTCCAACAACTCCAAGATAGTATGACTGAACTGCCATTGGCATGTTGTAAAGGTTATGAAAGCTCTTCATCCTACAATCGGAACAAATACCAAGATGCTGTATTTTCAGCTGATGATTGATTGTATTTCTTTAATGTATGAAAAGACTTTGTTTGTGCAATGTTGAGGAATGTAAAATGATTGTATTTCTATGTAAAACTTTGATAACTTATTTTGCTTTTGTAAGCCAATACTTTCAAGGTCAGTCAATAAATACTTGACTTCAAATGCTGCCCCGGTCGTTATGTTGTTGCCGGACATATTTTCTCCTGTTTAGGTATTTTACATCATACATCATTAGATTCATGTAAATAATTAACTGGAGTTACACCATATTTGTTTATGGAGTTACAATCTATTGGTCACAAGAAGGATCTCTGTATGAGTTATTCATCTAACAACAAATGTATACTGTCTTGCTTAAAGGTTGGGTATGGAATTCGCTTTTTTGGCCATTTTTGCCAAATTACTTGAAATCCTTATCATAACCCACTTACAGCCACTGAGTTAGAAGTACTGACATGAAAATTAAACAAGTCAATCATCTGTGGAACGGGCAGGGCTCGAAAAACTCCAGCCAATGATTTCCAGAGCCAACGAGTTGCATTGGACAGTAAGTACGTCAATCAAATGGTCGTACTGCACTCCCCCTCACCCGCTCCCCGCGCGCGACCCCTTCGTGCAGTACTCGTGACCCAGAGCTTGTGACCCAGAGCAAGCTCCTGTTTGTTGTTATCCTGCGGTAACTACTGGAACTAGTTAATCCACATTTGGACCTAGCAGTAGAAGACAATTTCCATGGCAGACAAGACGCAACCATCCCCACCACCACCACCACCAGCAAAGAGCTGGTGCATGATTGCGCGTCCAGGTACTTGGAATGGGTGGAGTCAGAATCAGCGTTGAAGGAGAGGGGGTAGGACCATTTGAGTTGTCTATTTTCAAAATCTGCTGGCGTTTCGCAAATCCCATACCCCCAATGCACCTATTTAATGGGTCACCTAAATCAAAATCAGAAAAATAGCCCCACCTGAGATTATTTTCAGGAGCCGCCACTGGATTACAATTATATACTTCACTTCGTTCATGTTCAACCATCGCAAGCATAACTGATTGATGATTTGATCTGATTAAGCAAAGAAGCGCAAAGAGGTACCTGCGGGCATCCATAATTGTAGTTTTTAGAGTGGAATTCCGAGGGGCGTTTCCTGTACGCTCTTATTTCGGAATATGGGAAGGTTCACGTAATTTCACGTAAGAGCTTCCGAACCTCCGAGCTGTTTTGAAGGCGGCATATGCTCGCAGGCTGTGTCGCATTGTGATGACGCCATTTCCAAAGAGTATTAATATAATTGAGAGAAGGATCTTCGTGTCCCGGGGCCTCTACGAATGGTCAAATCTGCTAACCTTTTATGCCTCCTTTCCTTGACCTTTGTGGAAAACGTGATCGGGTCAAGGAGAGATGAAAAGGTGCTTCCTTTCGAACATAGGAAAAGGCAGCACTGTTTAAAATGAGTTCGACTCCACTCTTCCTAACCGACGTCATTGCGCGACGGCAGGTATTGTCGACCTCTAGCGTCTCTAGTGTAATACTACAATTTTCCGAAGATTGACTAAAACAAGCGCTCTTTGATCGTATTGATTCTTGTCGTATTGGTTTCAATCTGGTTATCGCGAACAGTGAGAATCACTTAGGTCGGACTTGGCCAACGGGAATCGTTTAGGCAACTTGAATTCCAATTCACATGTGGAAAACAAAGAGGCTAAACTTATGTTGATATTGAAATTAACTGCCCCCAGTAGTCTTTCTTAAATGTGAAGTTGGCATTTTATTTTCTTATGGTGTATTTTATGTGCTTGCTAACCAGCAATAAATGAATTCATTCATATTCAAATAATTATGTTTCTGGAATTGGTATCTATTATTATCAATTGTATTTTTTTCTCTTCTGCTTTACCGCGTCTCTCATGCGTCTTCGCGTAGAGTTGGTAAACTTCATAGGTGGCATGTTTTTTTTAAATATTGCTAAAGAATCCTAAAGGATTATTGAATACCACTATCTCCTTTCGCAAAGGAAGCTCAGGAGTAACCTATGGTAAAAGAGGGTTAAAGGCGGTTAAATGAGCTCCTTTCCTAAGCATTTTTAGAATTCGAACCAGCTTTACTCCAAGCACTACCGGGTAATCTCCATAGGAAAGGAAATTTCCTATGCAAAAAAATAATTCATAGAGGCCTCTGTTCAATAATTTTTTTCAATTAACTTAAATACACCGTGAACGTACCATCGTTTTCATACATTTAAAAAACTACTTTTCTACGTTGTTAAACATATACAAATTATTACAAATATGGAAGAATTGTATTAAAAAGTAAATCCGGCCAAAATACATTATTAATAATTATTTGAGCATCGTTGAGGGTGAGATAATTGGGGTGGATGCTCTTTGGTCTCCTCTGTGGTTGAAGCCTGATACAGCGTTGGATTGTGGTGCGTGTGGTGATTTTGAGGACCAGGGACTCCAGCCATTCAGTTCATTGAGGAGTGAATGGTTCTCCTCTCTCCAGATATATAAAGAAGAGTCTTGCTCTAGGAATCCTGATAGTGAGCAGTCTTCGTCCCTCCAGGTATACAAATGGGTCTAGGTACCCTGATAGTGAGCGGTCTTCCTCTCTCCAGGTGTATACAGGTGGGTCTTGCTAACCGTATAGTGGGCTGCTGGGCTTTGCATCATGTGTCCAGGTGGTCCAAATTTCCTGTGGTGATTTCGGCTGAATGACAGCATTTCCGTCTTAACTGCAGAGATGATGGCGTTGCATTGGGCCCTTGAGTTTGTTTGGCCGAATACTGCTGGGGCTCTGCCGGTGGGACGGAACAGGCCATCAGCAGCACGTCCTGATATTCTTGCAGACTTGCTGGAAATTGTACACTATGTGCAAAGGCAGGGTGTCAGGTGGGGTTCTTGTGGGTCCCAGTGTCCCCTCATGGGTGGATGGGGTACAGTGCGTGGGCAGATGGAGCTTTAAAGGTGTCCTTGGAGTCCGAGCATGTTGGGCTGTCCATTTCTCATGGTGTGACTGGGATCAGGAGATTGAATGTGGAGAGGATGTGCCATGCCCGGCAGAGGGTCTGGGATTATGGGGTAACAGGAAGGGATACGTATTAAATACAACAGTCGGTTGGGATGAGGGTTTTGCTTAGTGGGCTGGATAGGGCAGGTGTCGTACTGGCCTTCATGAGGTTGTTGTGGTGGACTGCCGTTTTAGAGCGATCATAGGAAGATACTGGCAGCCATTTACCAAGCATATATTCCTTGAGACAAGGGATGTACATGATTCTTATAGGGAAACTTTCACATCATGAGCAGTAACAACAAAGGGAAGGAGGGGGAGGGACACTCGTAGAGAGTTTAGGATTGGCCATGGCTGAAGTCCGCCATGGCGGAAGAGACCAAGTGAATTTGGATTGCACTATGGGGGTAGTGGACGAGTCTTCAAGGCTAAGACAGTTAAAGGAACAATGGGAGTCAGTAGATTGGCATGGCCTCATGCCACTACATTGGCAATGTAAATGCAAACTATCCTACCCCCTTTAAATTAGAGAGAGGAAGGGAGACATCTCTTGGTTCAAGGAGAATGTATACTAATTAATTTTAAATTGGCTAGTAATAATATAAGCAAGGATTATATAATTTCCGGTTCCAATGGTTCAAATGTAATAATATGTCTTATATACACCTTAAGAAAGTGGTCGTTATGCAGCGGAATGCATGTTTTCCATGGCAGCAATAGCCATACAAATGACATGAGTGAAGTGAAAAAAATAAAACTTTACACACAAGAAGGTATGCGGATGAAGGGCAGAAGAGTAATGTTGTAATGGAGTAATGGCTGTAACTGAGCTCCATTGCTGAGCATTTTGAATTGTTTGACATCACAACAATGGAGACCTTTTTTTTTATAAAACTGCAATAAATTAATTGAGAATAATCAGAAACTGCCCTATTCAATCTTTATCACTGTAACATTTTGCTTATGAGCTCAAACGTTTATGAAATGTAGGATACAGGATATTGGGCTCTGGTAGTACTAGCACCAACACTGGATGTTTGGTAAATTGTACTTATAAACATGGTAGGTAATCATTTGGCGGGTGGTTAGGTTAGGCATTAATACTGCACGCTGTTGGGTCCTGCTATCGACGTTTCAGAGGTTCTCTATTTGTAATCAATAGTAATGACCTCTGGGGGGCAGCAATGCGCTTGTGGGGCTTCTTGACTACGATTTAATGGAAAAGAAGAAGATGAAGCGGTTGTGGGGAATGTTTCTATCTTGAACGCCACAGCTCTTTGGTCTGTCTTGTAGTCAAAGATGGCGGCGCTTGTGGGGATGCGTGCGTGTTTCTCCGGTAAACACTTAAATCTCTAAAGTGATATTGTGTTTGCATTTTATTGATTGACAAGTACAATTATTGTTAACTCACTTATGTCATGCATTTTGTGTGCGAGCTATTTTGATGGCATTTGTACAACAAAATGAATAACTGAGAGGATGAAGTCTCCTGTGATGGGACAGCAAGGTCACGTAACTAGCTTGTGTGTGCGGCAAACATGTAATAGCTGCTATTACTGCAGTATAGGATGTCGGCTAAGAATAATATCTTTAGATAATGGTAATTCTGACCTTAATCTGGGTTGTCTTTGTTAAGTACCGTGTTATTATTGAATGTTGCATATTCGCCTTTGAAAGATGTTGCTGTCACAGTCAACAATGTGCTTTCCCGAATGGGCAATCCCCAAGTTAATGGCAATGTAAAACCACTCATTTCCCGTATCACTCCTCACCTCATCACTCTTTTTTGTCTTCTTATTAGCCCTTCAGCTTTCTTCACCATGTCTCCTGAACAGCTCCTACAAGTTGGTACGTTTCTGCCTGAATCATATTCTCTGTCTGGTATGGAAATGTTTGACTACTTAGTGTCATAGACATCATATATCCATTTGTATTTGCGGTTTGCTTGAAGTGTGCCGTCCCGCTGAGCAGACGGAACATGGCAGTGGAGGCTAAAAAGACGTTCAGCCGAGACAAGCCTCACGTTAACATCGGAACTATTGGTCATGTTGATCACGGCAAGACGACCCTGACTGCGGCCATTACCAAAGGTTAACCATCTGGCATCCTCTCTATTGTACATCAATTGATATCCCATTTGTTGCACTCTTTCTAAAAAAACGTTTTGATCAACAACTCCACTTTAGCAAAGCAGTCAACTCCCTCCCTATTCTTTATTTTCCCATCTTCTGTTGCTTCTTATTAGATATCTATTGAGGGAAAGGATTAATCGCTGCGTTAGTTTAATTATCTTTGTTTTGTTCCCCTCAGTGTTGGCAGAGGCAGGGGGCGCTCGCTTTAAAAAGTATGAAGACATTGACAACGCGCCCGAGGAGAAGGCCAGGGGCATCACCATCAACGCCTCGCATGTGGAATACAGCACGGCCAACCGCCATTACGCACACACAGACTGTCCCGGCCACGCCGACTATGTCAAGGTCTGTGTGTGTGTGTGTTTACATGTTCCGTTGTAATCTTCTTGGGCGATTAATAAAACTCTGGGATATATAATATCTCCAAGCTCATTGTGATACTGCCAAAGCCAGACGTTATAGTCTAGCTGTGTATGTATCTGTATATATGCAAGAAAAATGCATGCATTAATTGGCTGCTGACAGTGTGTGTGTTGCACAGCAGCTACTAACTGCTACTGTCTCTCATGCTAACAGCCTTGCATGAATGACAATCATGTGTGCGACGTCTTTGTTAATTTACAGTGAGTCGCTTGGATTGAAGCACCTGCTAAATACAAAATCCAGTGTTTCCCATACCTAGACCAATGTGTGGCGTAGCGCGACAAACTGATTCCTTTAAATATAAATATCGTGCCGTTCATTCATCTCCTCATAGCACCTTTCTCCCTGACCTTCTCGTTCAAACACGCATACGCACACAAACACGCACAGAGACAAGCACGCATTCAGGCAAGTGGTGCGCGGGGACACTTATAAACAGCTGATTCGCCCACTCCTCCTTTCAACCCGCCTATCAAAGGAGAACCCGAAGCAGCGGGGTATTTGGCCCAGAGAAGACGGTCGGTGACCGTTTTACCAAAGTTTTGTATGATATACTGTGCTCAAATACACCTGCCCAAAATTATTCGTAACTCAGAAAAGATAACGTTAGCCCTTATGAACTCAACGTTATTGATATTGAACAACCCGCACGCTAAGTCAGCATAGATAACGTTGGTAATGCAGCAAACTAGGCAATTAATATGAAATGCGGTTATAGTTGAGATGGGCTACGGTGTTAGACTGGGAACCACCAGCCCGTTCTGCTGGCGATTTGAATTCGCTCTGTTTCCGATCCGCTTTTACTGGAGCCAATCACAACGCTTTCTTTTCTCCCTGGCGCACTATTGGCTGGTTTAACACAATGACAACAGGGAAAGCGATTGTTGCGGCGTTTGTTGGTCTGATTGGTTGAAGGACTATTATTATTATATTTACATTTTTACTTTATACTATTGATTTTTTTTTACCAAAAATGTTAAATACAAGACTAATACTTCCACTGTTTGATTTCAAAGATGTATATTTATTTTGGTATATTATCCTGGCCTATACTATAGTATATTATATGGCATCCTATAGTTTCTGTCAAATTGATTGCAGATGCTGACATGATCTCAAAACTGCATACATTGTCGACATATTGGGAATAGTTAATTTGCTTTGCGGGTCGAATATGGTTCGACGATCCGCCGACGATGGGTGCGGTATGACGGAATGACAGTCCTCTCTTAACTATCAAAACGCTAACCTCCCTCCCCTACAGAACATGATCACGGGGACGGCGCAGATGGACGGCTGCATCCTGGTGGTGGCAGCCACCGACGGCCAGATGCCGCAGACACGAGAACACCTGCTGCTGGCGCGGCAGATCGGTGTGGAGCACATGGTGGTGTTCATCAACAAGGCGGACGCGGTGGACGACCAAGAGATGCTGGAGCTGGTGGAGCTGGAGATCCGCGAGCTGCTCACCGAGTTCGGCTACGACGGCGAGAAGACGCCCGTGGTCATCGGCTCGGCCCTCTGCGCCCTGGAGGTATGGAGACGTCTGGGGGCCCTATCTTTGCATAGATATTTGGTTGGTTCAGCTTTAGACCTTAGTCGTCTGGACAGACTTTAGTTGAATTTTGTTATTTGTGGTTATATTGTCTTAAAGTGGCAATCCTGAAGATCTACGTTTTGTTGTCTTTGGTGGTAGCGATGGTGGTCCCATGTGACACACATGGGGGTTGAGGAGCGAGTCTGTTCTGGTAGCTCCGCCGTACACTCTTTGGTGGAACAATCACGTGCTGGGTCATAGAAAACGTGTCCCTAATGGCGCCGCTTGTGATCTGAATGCATTGCTGGAATGCTACGAAACCAAGGTCGTAATAACATTCATAATACTGCAAATGCAAGGACTTTCATCATTGGACCCTCTGCTCAATTACCATGAGATCCTTTGAGATTGCTACTTTGAATGTGCTTATTCACGTTTATGTCTCATTCTATTTTTCTATATCTTTATCTATTTGCGTGAATGGCACTCGATTTGCACACCATTTAAACATCTGTATTATATCGTATTGTTTATTTGCTAATACTTTATTATTTTATTATATATATAATTCTTATTTATATATTATAATTTTTTTATTATGACATATTTTTTATTATCTCTTATATTCCATAACATATTTACAATTTATTTTCCTCTATCTCTCCATGTCATTTTTTTCTCTCTCTCTTTGCATAGTTATAAGGGTTTGCCAAATGTCGTTTGCACGTGTTTACAGAATAAGCAGCCGGAAATTGGAGTGGACGCAGTGATGAAGCTGCTTGACATCGTGGACAGCTACATTCCTCTGCCCAAGAGACAGCTGGATAAACCCTTCCTTCTCCCCATCGAGGGCGTGTACTCTATCCCAGGTAACCAACCAATCCCCCCCCCCCCCCCCTCCCCCCCACACACACACACACACACCCAGTGGATCTAAGCTATTGAAAGTCTATGATCAGTATCGACTGCGTGATTACTTTAATGGATTTACTCTGCTTTAAATTGGTAAGTTAGTCTTTGTTCATTCCTTGCCAATGGATTTCGAGACCGTTGGAGTAGTTCATGGCTTTAGCGTTCATTGAACTTTGGAATGAACATTAGCACCCTACACATCAGAAATGTAAGTATGTGGTTGATGCGTACCGGGCATGGCAGAACCTCATGGAGTGCGTTTGTTTTGAATGAAAATTCAATTGGAGGGAATACGCTCCCATTGACATATTCAGCAAGGAAAACGTTAATAACCCAAAGGGGTCTAGGAGCCTCAACTCGCGTCATTACATGTCTTGTATGACAACCATCCCACTTTGCCATTGTGAGCTGAAACATTGATTTAATATTGCAGTCTATCTGAAGCGCACAACTCGAGCTGTGCTTACAAGACGCTCTTGATGCGAATGACAAATGGCAACTTTGATACTTATTCAGTACCGTCTGTATTTATGAGCATTATAATGAGCAACGTTGAATATGAAATGCGCCACATGCAGTGGCGTTATACAATACGTTTCAGAGATAGCTTAGCCCTCACAACAAAAATATACTAAAAGGCGCTTTGATGCCACGAAAGTGCCGTAACCTGCTTTTGAAGAGTGGAATGTCCCAAAACGAATAATTTTACTCTTGTTTTCTTGAAATAACAATTTGATTTCAGTAACGGTTTTACAATGGTAAAGATTACTATGTTAACAATCATCAAATTTAAATGACCTGTAAAACAAAACGGGCTGTTTAATGTTTGAGATTCTAACCAGTGGAGGAGAGCCCACTGATCAGTATAACACCTGTTCCCCAGGTAGGGGCACGGTGGTGACGGGCACCCTGGAGCGAGGGGTCATCAAGAAGGGCGAGGACTGCGAGTTTGTGGGCCACAACCGCCACTTCAAGACGGTGGTAACGGGTGAGTGGGCGGGGCCAAACACAAGGCAATGCGGTACAATACAGCAGTGGAAATTACACATTTAGTCATTTTTGTTATCCTTCGGAATTGTGGGCAGGAAAGTGGAAAGTGGGCTTTGGTGTTTCGACTCGAGGTTTTGGGTTCGACAACCTCCCGATATCCACAAGCCTGCCCCCTTAGTGACTTGCATGTCAATAAGCGGAATCACTTTGGATTAAATGTGTCCAGTAATCCAACTAAATAGTAGACTGAGTAGTGTTTGGGTCAGACATTGCTCATAAGATCAATGTCATTTTAACGTCACAGGTTATAAAAAACAAAGTGCCCCCCGAGACATAAGGTCACGGCACCCATGGGTCTGTCCACGGCGCTAATCCTGGTTGCTGTGCTCCTGCCAGGGGTGGAGATGTTCCACCAGTCTCTGGACCGGGCCGAGGCCGGGGACAACCTGGGCGCCCTGGTGCGCGGCCTCAAGCGGGAGGACGTGAGGAGGGGCATGGTGATGAGCAAGCCTGGCTCCATCAAGCCTCACCAGAAGGTCAAGGCCCAGGTAACCGCAGCCTTTATCTATATATATATCCAACTATTCATATCTATCAATCTTTATCTATATATGCCCACATATATTTGGCCCACTTATTTTTATGTTTTTTCAAAAAAATTATAAAATTCAAATATTAGTTGACAGGCCAGTCTTCTCCTTTCAAATATGGAGGCGCCATTGATGTATCCAACTTGCTGGTCCAAGCAGTCAAGGCGGTGCATATGTCTATGGCCGGCAGCCCCAGAATGAAACCAAATATATATATATTTTTAAAGCTGGTGTCAGGTTTAATGTGATTGCTTCTTACCCTCGCTAGATTTCTCGTCTGTGATGTTCCTAATGTCCTCTAAGGGTGTGTAATGCGATGTCTTGCTCTTCAACCCCAGATCTACATTCTGACTAAGGAGGAGGGGGGCCGACACAAGCCCTTCGTTAGCAACTTCATGCCCGTCATGTTCTCCCTGACCTGGGACATGGCCTGCAAGGTCACCCTGCCCAACGAGAAGGTTGGTTATGTGCACAAAACACTTGAGCCTTTAAAGGGGGACATATTATGAAAGCAACACTTTTCCTGGGATTTGGGTTGGAGTTGTTTCGGGTCTCTGGTGCTCCAACACGCCTACAAACTTTGAAAAAATTCTACATGATTTTTTGAGTGAGATATGCATTTCTGAAAGTGCAACTCCGCCTACTGTTACCAAACGAGCGAGTCAGTTTGGCGGCCCCTCCTACGTAGAAGGGGGGCACAGTTTAATATTACCTCCCACTTCCCCACTCCCCTCCAATCAGAGCATAGCTACGATTTTGTGGACGAGTTGACGAGCAGCTCCGGCGGGGGGGAACTCGGCGGCAGCTCGGCTCCGGGAGTACAATCCCTTTCTCTGCCGGACTGTCGCCGAGCTCCACCTACCGGAGCTGAGGGACTGCCGCAGATGCTACGGCGGCAGTCCGGAGGAGGAGACATGGAGGAGAAGGGGATTGTACTCCCGGAGCTGAGCTGCCGGACTGCCGCCGAGCTACCCCCGCCAGACTTTTCAGCTCCCGGAGGACTCCCTCCCAAGTGGATGAGAGCATGAGTCGGTGTACGCAGGGTCTTCTACTTGTCCAAAAAAGTAAATGACCTTCTATTCTCACCACCGAGCTCTCTTCTCGCTCTCTCTCTCTCCAGGAAATGGTGATGCCGGGGGAGGACACCTCGCTAACGCTAACGCTACGCCAGCCGATGGTGTTGGAGAAGGGCCAACGCTTCACGCTGCGTGATGGGAATCGCACCATCGGCACCGGCTTGGTCACAGACATCCTCACCGCAACTGAGGAGGACATGAGCAACTGGGGCTGAGGAAGAGGGAGTGGGAGAAAGGACACTGGGATGGGTCAGCGGAGGGGCTTGTGTAGAGGGGGGCGGGGCTTATGCCTCCTGTGTCTGTCCTACCAATAAGTAAGTAAATACAAATGATTCATGTTTATGTTAGATGAAATGGTATTTCTGAAATTCCATCCAACCAAATAAGAGGTTTCTGTAAAGCAAGGCTGTCATGCTACGTATTGAATAATAAAAATACATAAAAACTGGCTTTTGTTACTTTGTGGTGTTGCTGTGGAGGTAGCCTTGATTTTATGCCTCTTATAAATTCTGGATGAAGAACCTAACACTTCGGGCAGGGCAATCACAAGACGGGGATAGCGCTTGACTTGTTATTTGGCAGGGTTTGGTCTTGACATGAGTGAAAGGGGTGCTTGATGGACTGGCTGCAACCACGAGTCAGAATGCAAACAAGTAAGGGAGCTCGGATCAAACTGTTTTAAAGGTTACATTTTGTGTGAGCAACTGTTTGTCTTCATATTAATCATTGGGAGATATTAAGAGCTGTTGGCTCTTTAACCATACCTACAGAACATTTAACAACTGCATGACTGATCTAGAGATGAGCAGTTTAACAATCCACATGAGGGCAGCAACGATTGAGTTCATGTTTGTCTAATCTCAAATGTATGCAACTTCCATATTAATTTGGTATTTGCATTTGCATTGTCATGTTAGTGTGTAACTATTTTTTTTACATTGAACAGGCCTAACGTAAAAAGTGTGAAAACCAGGTAGCAATTTATTCTAAAGATTTTTTAATTAATGGGCTTGAATCAAGATATATATCTATGGCAACAACTATGATGTATTTGCCGTTGGTAGTCTTTGCTTTTCTATCTTAATATTTCCTTTCTGGTTGCTCAATAAGGAAAGAGGCCATAACTCATGACTTTAAAGTAAATACAGCAGACCAAATTTGAATAGAGAAACAGTCCCTGCAATCTTGACTGCTTAACGACCGGAAAGGGCTGCTCTTATTAAGAGGGCTTGAGAATGAAGAGCATTTAGACCTTAGTATACATAAATCATGTGTTTATTAAGTGGTGAAAATAAATACAAATCATATTTAGGAAAACACGCTTGACAGGGCAACAAAGATCTGCTTTAGTCGAGCTCTGTATGGCTTGATAAAGATCAACCAATAACCAGATTTTCCTTTTTTTAAATTTAACATATGCCTTGAGTCAATGAAATTATTTTTTGCAAAACGTGTTTAAGCTGTCTTTTTTTAAGGGCTTTAAGTATTTGCTAATCTCATCTGGGAAGCTTGGAATGAAAAGTATTTTGTGTGTTAAATTAATACACATTTCAGGTAGAGTTGAAGGTTGTTTTTACCATCAGACAATTCTTAATGGCAATATATTGGCAAATTAATACATCATAAAAATGAAAAGTTATTTCAATGATTTTTTTAAATCAATAAACAACTTGACAATGATATAAATTTGACTGGAGTTAGGTGCATGTATATGGCAACTACAAAACCTAGCTGTCTAGAGAATTCATCAGCTAGCACTACAGTTGTACAAGCAGCAGCTTTTAGAAATGATGGCAAGACGGAAGTATAAAGAAAAACAAGAGGTTAGGATACTTCCAAATCTTTACGCACACACATAGTCCGCCGTGTTGGATCGGTTATCAGCCAAGATAATGAGTTGGATGACGAAGACACAGATGATGGAAGTAGGGTGTGGCAGTGGAAAAGGCCCATCTTTGAATGGGAGTGTATGTTGAAGGCACTCCCACTCACTCTTATGTAACATAAAATCAAAAATCCTACGTAGCAGGCCGAGCACAGTTCTATGCAACTAGAAGAAACAATGAGCTAAACAATTCAAGTGTACGTAGCAGCACATTCAATAATACTAGCCAAGCGGTGGACGAACAATCGCTTCAACTTCAGTAGCAGGTTTGAGCTCGTCTCCAGAGAACACGCCAACCTACGGTGGGGTACGCTAGTTCACGTACGATACATAAATAACTAGGTTAGCCTTAAGCGCCTGGCCCACGTGTGGAGAGATGGTCTAGTATGGAGTCATAAAAACAATGGTTTTGTAAGTCACTATAAAAATAAGAATATCTAATTAATTCCAACATGAATAACCTCATACCTGTCTGAGATGTACAAAAGTGGACTGTGGGAATTATGTTTTTACAGGATATTGATAATAGTTAATGAGCAAGAAATTTGACACATAGCTTCACTATAAAAAATAAATTAGAAACAAAGCTGATAGAGAATTGGAGTCTGGACCCCTGGCATTTTTGACCTGAATTATCCTCCAAACCACAACAAGATGGCCAGAGGGGGGGGGGGGGGAATACCATGTCAGCGACAAGGGCAGTTATTGGCTGTTGGGTGAGGAAGGAAGGCGCAGGTTTGAGATAGATTGCCATAGTACTTTTACAGTTAAGCAAAACTCCAGGGGGGGGGAAATAAGAGCATTGGGCACATCTTTTTAAGCTACTTCATGGGGGGATCCTTGTATTTCTATGAGAGTATGCACTCTCTTAGAGATGAAACACGACAGATACAGGACGGAAATTCCAAAGCGCAACCTTTTTCGCTCATCTCATCTTCTGCAAACGACGACACGTGATTGACACATACGCTTCAGTGTATATCTACCATTTGTTTTTTCAACCCCTTCAGCATGGCATGATGAGAGAAAAGTGTTTGCATGTATATGTATGCGTTTTCAGTCGTCCATGGCGATGTTGCGGAACAGGTAGGACATGGACTCCCCGTTGTGGATGCGTCGAATGGCCTCGGCCAGGATCATGCTGATGTCCACCGTCTTGATCTTGGGACACTGGAGCTTCTGCAACTCGTGGGGGATGGTGTTGGTCACCACCACCTGAGGGAGAGGGAAAAAGAGTTCTCTTTTACTTTACTGCAGAACTTTTAAGAGGTTGCTGGTTCAATCCCAATGCCCCTCCTAGCGTTGTGAAGTGTTGCAGTTTCCCATAACTGCAACCGATGAGCTGGCTGTTGCCTCGACTGGTTGACACAACCGTGTGAGTATGTATGCAGCGTGTATGAAGAACTACATAAATGCAATCAATTTAACTATATATTCTACTAAATTATATTTGTGACTTCGCCTGTGTTCTTTAAACTGCTCTTTAAATGTTTTCCATGCCAACAAAGATCTTTGATTTAAGTGAGAAGAGTTGAATTGACATGAGAGAGAAGTGAGAAACTATGGCATTTATTCACTATGTTGTGAATAAATGTTGATTATTCTATACAATTTTAAGAAATACATTATTGATCAACCACTTAATGGATCATCCAAATGATCAATATAAATCTACACTCAAAATAAATAAACAAGGTATCTGATCAGTCCTCTACCATGAACGACTGAGGTGGGACACCTAAAGAGATGAAGGGCGGCCGTCCCTTGTCCGTTATCGCAATACCAGTCACAAACGTGATCGCACGGACCTCGTCGATGGCCGACTCCTCGATAAACCTCGGGGCGTCACTGGACAGGATGCCGTGCGTTGCCATGACGAAGACCTTGTAGGCACCCCGCTCCTTCAGCGTCTCCGCTGCCGCCACAAAGCTTCCCACGTCGTCGATGATGTCATCCTTCAGAGGGCGCAGGTTCAACATGTGAGGCGGAGTCTGTGAGGCGTTACCACTTAACCCCCCCCCCTTAACACACCATATAGGGCAAACTTAACACACCATATAGGGCAAACTTAACACACCATATAGGGCAAACTTGCTGTGTGTGTGCATCTCACCACAATGATGGCGATTCGACCGCCCACATCTCCCACCACGGTGATGGGTGGCTTCTCTTTAGGGATCAACACTGAGAGCGCACACACACACACACACACCACACAACACACACACAGACACACACACCTTCTGTTACACTTTTAAGGGGTAGCCATTCTGCCACTAGGGGGCATGAGGTATATGTTTTTAAGCAGAAGAGGGAAAGTGTTCTGTCCCAAATGTGAAGGCATCCTTGAGAAAGCTGCCCTATCCCCTAAATGCCTCTTAATGATATGCATTTTAACTCACTGCAAGTCACTTTGGATACAAATGGTCTGCTAAATAAATAAATACACATAATATGAATATGCATTTCGAGCAGAATGTGCTAGTGCAGCGTCTTGACCACCAAAAAATGACAGCGTTTGATCCTAAATGTCCACAGCCTACAAGTAGAATACAGCATGCACCTAAATGCGCTTTGGATGAAAATGTTCTACTAAATGACTTGATGCATAAAACATACAACAGGATGCATTCTAATTCTTTACATGGTATCTCCATGCTGGGGTGGATGGCGCCGGAGGTCTTGATGGTGGGGGGCGAGTGTCGGCCGTCCACCATGTCAGACTCTGCATCCTGGGCCTCGCCGTGGATCACCGCAATGCCCAGACGGAGGCGCTCAGCGAACGACTGGGCCCTGAGAAAGGGAGAGAGCGCACGGATCAGCATCCAAGCTTCAGAGATCCGCACATAAACCTCGCTTTTAGTGGATGCGAAAGTGCTGCTTTGAGATAAAAATAGATAGATAGACGGGTACTTTATTAATTACAGGCAGGAAAAGAAATGGCTGTATAACAGCAGCATAATACAAATATCAATTTGTCATAAGACAATGGAATGAATTCAAGACATAAACATCTTCAGGACGCCTGTATCGTTCTAAAGTGATCGTTAGAGTGAGTACGTAACATCACAAAATTTCTGGGCGAAAGGCCACGTCATGAAACAAACGATTAGCATGTTCCTCATAACTTAGACTGTGTCCCGAGTGACAGCTAGGTTCCCTCCACACAACACAAAAGCTGAATCAGGTCCTCTCAATGTATTCTATGGTCATTTTAATGAATGCAGCCAGCCCACAGGAATAGGCGATACCTTTTGGCAGAGGCTGGGGATTTGGCCACAATCACAGCGTTCCTGTAATCAGGGATCTGGAGGGGGAAGTACAAAGTAGGTCGAGGTATTCAGGGTCAAAGGATATGTGGTTTGCTGGTATTTTTTAAATATATATATTTTTTTAACTAATACCTTTCTTCCATCTTAGGCCACTTGGCATTAAAGGTCAAAATAATCAATAATCGTCCACATAATTAGCTGGGATTTAACAGGATACATGGACTGAATATGAGTTCTTGATATAACATGACAATTGCATTCTACTGGTGGGAATGGGCCAATATTGCAACATCCAATTTATAAATCTCCCCTAAACAATGTGGTATGATGAGATTCCTTGTATTATTATACATTTTCCAAATGAGCATGTTATTGCTTCTACAACAGTTGCACAGCTCTGTGTTTGTACCTCCTCCTGGATATACTGCAGCAGGAAAGGCGAGGCTCTCAGGTTGTCCACAGGGATGGTGAAGAAGCCCTGGATCTCCTTCTGATGGAGGTCCATGGTGATCAGATGGGTCAGGCCTAACCCAACACACAAACCTTTTTTTACCATCAATTCCTATTCCTCTATTGAAATGTTATTATAAAACAATATGCATTTCCAGTCCCATTTTAGTCATCCCCAACGTCATCTTCCTCATCCTCATAACACCTTCATAAACGAGCCTTCCTAATGATTTATTTGGTTTAGTTATACCCTTTCAGCTCCCCTGGTAAAGCATGACACTAACACTACCAGCTTTGGGGTGGTTACCGGAGCACCAAACCCCCTGACCCCATCTTTAACAAAGGCTTTCAGGTGATTTGGGTTTTATTCAGGGGCTGCAGGGCTGCCAGCGCCCCTGTAAACGACCCCTTCAACGTGGTTTACAATAGACAGAGGAATAGCGAGTCACTGGAACGCTTAATCAGCAGCTGACCCGGTAACCATATAACCCAATTAGAGATCAGGCATGCAATAGCATGCGTCCAACAAAAGTGCTAGCCATGACCCCCTGGAAGCACTGGCGGACGTGACTAACGTGTAGATCTTCCAACGACGCATAGGTGGCTTGCGATGGATGGTGGGATGCAAAAAGAACCAACAGAATTCTGTGTCTGTTTTTTGCTGGAATCGACACGGCTGCTGCATCCATATTTTGCACGAATGCAACCTAGAGAGGAAGCCATCTAATGCGAAACCATGTATAAGCGGCGTTGGGGGTTTGGTCGAGTCCTCACCAGCCTTGCACATCATGGAGGCGATGAGCTTGGTGACGATGGATCCCCTCTTCCTCATCTTGCACTGCTTACTGTAGGGGAAGTATGGGAGCACGCCCGTGATGCTGCGTGCACACGAGGTCCTGCACGCGTACACTGTGATCAGCATCTCCATGATGGTGGTGTTCACGTCTCTGAGAAGGGGAAGACCGCACACACCGTTTCGGACGTGTCGGGCATTGTCGTGTCGTGACTCGGTTGGAATAACCAAAATTTATAGTCGCCAATGAGTGAGCCGAAGATGACATCATCCCGGGCTTGTATACCTTGAAAAATTACAAGCACCTAATTTATGATTTTGTTTAGCCTTTAATTAATATAGGCTTCATTTGAATTTTTGGATTTGGTGTTAGGTTTACACTTTATTAATCCTGATGGGGAAATTCCTCGTTTGTTTGCTTTTGTAAATCATCGTGATTGTTCAAATCAAATCCAAACTTATTTTAATAATTTTCTTAAAAAGAAAGAAATTCGATTCAATTCGTAAATCGGGTGTAAATGGCATGGCCAGAGACTATAAGTTTACATTTAACGTGCAACTTGCTTTTGAAATCTTTCAAACAACTCAGAGGGTGTTCATTATGCCCTCCTGATTTAGTTTGAGGCCGAGAGCAAGAGAAAGGGAGAAGAGATGAACAGAACCAGAGAGACAGTGTGGACCGAGAAGAGGTTGAATGCATATTATTCATCAAGGTGGTCATAGGAGAAAGAGAAAATTATATCTATTTCCATACTTGGACACCGTCTGGATGACAAAGACATCTTTGCCTCGAACCGACTCTTGGATCTGCACCCGCGTTTCTATGGAAACAAACACACACGCTAAACTTGCGGGAACTGGCATCACAGCACTTCCCTTCCCACTGAGATGGACTTGGAAGAGATGACGACATATACAGTGACAGGCCCCCGGTCCCCCAGAAGGTCTGCCCCAAGTACCAAGTTCTCTCTGCGGGATCCCTCATCATTCCAGTGCTAAATGAATCAAGTTAGTTGGTTGCCATTTGCAAGAACTCGTCTGAGGTAAAGTACAAATACCTCTTTTAGTATTTACCTAAAAAGGCCAGCAGCCTTTTTCCCCTTACAGTCAACAACTCCCCCCCCCCCCATGTGCATACGTTGCGTGAACTCAGGTCCACCCTTACCACAAACTCTCGTTTAAAACTCCTCAGGGCCCATATTTGAATGTCAGAGTATCAGAGCAGTCCCGCGGGTGGCTTACCTCGGTTATCTTCCTGGTACACCTGCACTTTGCCTATCTCCACCCCTAGCCTCCTAGGGAGAGAGTGTGGGGGGAAGGGAGAAACAGAATGAGAGAGTGGAGCAGAAATGTGCAAGCAAGAAAAATAAGTCAAAAGGGTGTTTTAATAATGGAGGAGAATATGAAAGGAAAGCCATAGAGACCGAAACATGCAATACATACAGACTGGTTTTTCCTTCTTTCCGCCCCATGCTTCTCGAACACAATCGCATACAAACTCACACTTATCTAAAAGTCCCCAAGGAGCAAGGACAAACAAGGATACTTGTTGTGTCAACATTCACACGCTAGCCAAACAACTGTGCCCCATCTCCAAGAAGAATGTTCCAGCCAATTCTAGCTTACCAAATTAAATCTTTGAACATTTGAATAGAGCAACCTTCAAATACCTTACCTTTAAAATA